>NC_142350.1:57801111-58116666 GCF_059441175.1 Urocampus carinirostris
CCCGTGCTTGCATGGGTTTCCTCCGGGCACTCTGGTTTCCTCCCACATTCCAAAAACATGCATGTCAGGTTAATTGGCCGTTCCAAATTGTCCCTAGGTGTCTAGTTGTCTGTCTCTGTGTGCCCTGCGACTGGCTGGGAACGAGTTCAGGCTGTCCCCTGCCCACTGCCCGAAGGCAGCTAGGATGGGCTCCAGCACGCCCGTGACCCTTCTGAGGATAAGCGGTGCAGATAATTCAGATTCAGATATTCTTTATTGTCATTCGTGTACACGTGTATACAGAACGAAATGTCGATACATCTGACCCGCACAGTTTCCTTGAGCGTCAGCCGGGATGGATAAGTTTAACCATGTCTTCGTCAGAATTATAGCGCAGCAGTTCGTCATCTCGCGGTTCGATGTTAGTTCCAGTTGTAAATGGTCCAGTTTATTGTCCAGAGAGCGAACTTTGGAGAGGAAAATGGATGGGAGAGGCGTTTTGAAGGGTTTAGCCTTTAGCCTAGTGGTTAGCCCGGCCCGACAACCTCGCTTCCTCCTCCGGTCACACCGCTCTCTTGCCACTCTGCTTCGCTGCTTTGTAGGCCGCTGGGTCTTGTTGACGTAGCAGTCCGAGGCTAAGTAAACACTCCCGAGTGGTCGTAGCACCGAGCGCTTGATGTCTGGATGATCGCAAATCCAGCAAAAAAATTGCGATCGTATAATGGGTGGACGGATGGATTATATATCGGAATCCATACCTAATAGTTGCGGCTCTTTGTCTGGCATCTTGCTGCTACGCTATAATCATTTGACACTGGATTTTGTTCGCATTAGAAAATACACTGACATCTAGCGGTCAAATCTTACATAATGTACCTTTAAGGCTTACAAAATCACCTATGAGACAAAGATTTTGAGATTTCCTTCCCATTATTAATAATAGTGATAAAAATCAGTCAAATCAAGTCAAGTCATGTTTATTTGTGACGCCCTGTCAAAGGGCTGCACAGTCTATTGCAAACTATGGATTATTATTACACCATCCTCTGATCTAAAACCCACATAAGGGCAAGGAAAAACTCAAAAACCTCAACATGAGGAAAATGAAAAAACCTTGAGTTTAACTTAACTGGATTTTCCTTTGTAAACCGGGCAAGATTAATGTAACAAAAACTTGTGTATCAAAATTATCGTGTGTAGCGGTCCCACTGTATTGACAATTTTAAAAATGAAACCTTTTAAAGAGTTTTAGAGAAGTATGTTACCAGTTTTAGACTAATAGTATTCTTATATACTGCATCTAGTTGGTTATTTACAAAACTATCATTAAAAGTGACGTCATTCAAATTCACTGCACATTGAATAATCATGTATTTTTGGCACACAAAACAAACCTTTTTCCAAATGACAATGTGGTCTTGCCCGGTGACCGCCCTCAGGAATGGTTCTTTTGTCTTTCTATTATCCTGCCTGTGTCACTTCTCAACATTTCCATGTAGTAAGATGTTTAGAAACCTCCCTGGTCCAATAATACATTCTATCAAACATCCTGTTCACATAAATTATCTGTAATCACAAAAGAGATGTTTGCTTCAGGGTTTGCCTATTGTTTTCATCTTTCTGCACAGAAAGAAGAAAATATCGCGGCCTTCATCTTTTGTTGCCAGATGTGGTTTCTCTTGCAGAGTGAACTGAGAATCAGCTGTCTTTGTAGCAAGAGATTTACAAGATTTTGGTTTTCTTGTGACATACGTCTCCATTGACTTTTTGTGACCTTGTAACTATTCAAACATGTGACAGCTATAAGTAGAAAGGGTCAAGAGAGGCGTTTCTCGGTAGTAAATTTCACGATTTCCCTTGTGCATGGGGGGAAAGTCGCATCGAAATAAACAAATCGATGAACTCCTCTTTCGAAATTCTGCCTGTTAAAGTGATTTAGTGCCTCGGGGGACGAGCATCATTCGACATGTGTGGCTCTCAGACCCACCTTGTTGCTACTAGAGCTGCAATTTGAAATAAACTAGTCACCAACTATTGAAAGAATTAGTCGAGTAATCAGATAATGATTTTTTTCTTAAATTCAGCATGAAGTTGATTTGATAATCAACACAAGAATATTGGGTACAATGGAAAATATATCTTTTTATTATTGAAGATACTGCGTATTTGTACAAAAATTATATAATATACCTTTTCTAAAACCAGTAAGGCGGAGTTCTCTGTCAAGTAGTGACATAAATTAATCAATAAACCTCTGTCCACTTGAGGCACAGGCCAATAAATAATGTATTAAAATACAGTAAGCATTTTTTATTCCTTTATATCAAGAACAAGGTAATTTCGTAGTAGTAGAACATTACATAAAACAAATATGTGCATTTTGTGAAGTACTTTCAGTAATTAACTGCAAAGTCTGCAACTAAAGAACAGTTCAAACAGTTTAAAATCAAACAGTTTTAAAGGGGAAACTCTTCTTAAGACTGCATGCATTTAATTTCAAATGTTGTCTGTCAGGCACAGTCTAACATAATGCTCAAGATGTCCTTTATAGCGAAAAACATGTGTATAAAATGTACATTGTATGTCACCAAAACCCCATTGGCTTGAATGTTACTTGAATCTTCCCGATATGGTTTTAAATGTTCATGCGTCACCACGCTACTGCCATGATACACAAGGTCTCTATTGCAACCTTTGCAAGTACCTTCCACTGGCCATATCCAGGCTAAGATGCTCCCAAAATTTAAAAGTTTTAATACGCAATTTCTGTATATCTACGTTACCGCTCGAGACAGAGAAGCTAATCGCTGCAGCCCTAGCTTTGATTGTCTTCGACATGCGTCAAATCCTCCGACAGCCACGGAGGGGGCGGGCGCATCCGGCGTATTGCTTCCTGTTGAGACTGTTTTTGACAGCCAGAGTTTGGCTTTCATGCCAGAACTTTGACTCACAAGGCCGGCCATTTGTCTTTGCTCTGTGTTTGCGGGGCGGTTGCCGAGCGACAGCCGTTGCCGAGGAGTGAGGTTGATGACCATATGAGAAATATTTCACAGCCACCCAAAAAGTTGCACATGTGAAAAAATGCATGTGTTTTTTTCCTTTGAGGTTTACATATTTCATACACAACTCAGAGTTGAGGTTCTATGTAAACAATCGCTTTTAAGGTTTGTACAGTGTTTCCGTAGTGCAGTGGTTTACACATTTGCCTGACATGTGAAAGGTTCCTGGTTCGAGACCAGGTGGAAACATATGAAGAGGGATGGGCACCACCAGGTTGTACTTGCCCAAGACACACCAAAGGAAATGGTTCCCCTACGACCCTGGTAATTAAGGGATCCTACCAACCAACATAAATTACACTTATCAACCGATTACATTGTTGCCAAGGAAGGTTAGCAATTCTCCCCCACTATTCATTGATCGTTATTTGTACCGTCAAGGAAATTTGTCAATCCTATTAGCCACCAAAAAATAGAATATATGGTAAAAGTGAAGCTTTTTGTATTGGGTGGTGACTCAATGCCCAGTTATTTGTAAACAAATAGTGACACAGCTTAGCATTTAGCACAACTTTTCTTTGTCTTTTCTTGTTATCTCTTGACTTTTGACATAAATGTTTCATAGGACTTTATATAACTGAATGAGGACCAATTGCAAATGTTGCATTTTATCACAGGTTTGACAATTGTTGAAGTATGATTTATTTGTGTCATCGTCAGGGTTGAGTAGGGTTACTTTAACTTGATTACTTTCAATTACTTTTGGATTACTCCAATACCAAATATGTTGATAAAAGACAAAAGAAACTAAATATGAATAAAATGACTAAATTTTGTGCAGGCTTGGGGAGTAACGGAATACATGGAACGGCAATAATGATGTTGGCAAGCTGTTTGGATTTATTTTCCTTTTGTTTCTGTCGCATTTTATGTTAGTTTTGCGATCAAAGAGATCAAAGCCAGGAGAGAAAGCTTACCACGTGTTGTGAGTCATAATTTTATTCACATTTAATTTCATTTCATATTTAGTTTATTTTGTCTTTTATTAGCATATTTGGTATTGGAGTAATCCAAAAGTAATTGAAAGTAATCCAATTAAAGTAACCCTACCCAACCCTGGTCATCGTTATGTTTTTGATTTTAAATGATTCATAGTTGTCACTATTGTTCAAAAGGTTTTATTTTGGATATGTTCAAAATGTCCCTGTGACAATGCTGACAACTACACATCCACAGGCTTACTGATTATTTCCAGAGGTCGGTAGGAACAGTGTACATTTACTTGAGTAAGTTTTGGGAAATTTTGTACTTCTAGTATTTCTAAATCCCTATACTTTTACTTGAGTAAATATGTGAAGATGAAAAAAATGGTACTTTTACTCTGCTACATTTGGCAACATTAAAGTCATTACTTTGTACCTTGATAAATCTCCTCCACGTAAGCACGCGTCTGTCTGTCTCTGCTAAGGACCATTTATTTTGACGCAGAACTCCACCTGACATGGGTCTAGCCAAGCTTTTCGGGAATGTTCGACAATACTTATCTTTATTCACTTGCTTTTTCAATCTTTTCTTACCAAGCAAACATTAAAGTAGCTTGCTCAAATAAATAAAACATCTTTAACTTGTTATTAACTGGTTCATTGTATCTTTAAACACTTATTTATGTAACTGGACAGAAAATCTCTCCAGAGACTTTCCACTCCCATTTGCATGCCAGTGTCAAGGGAATAAATGAATGCTGCTCAAAAGGAGTTGGGTCAAAGCTGAGGTCTTAGTAGATTTAACTCAACTTTTTATAGTTTATATGTTGTTCTTATTTGCTTTAAGTTGCAGCCAAAAAATCCTGCACTTATTCTAGTTGTGTAAAGACATGTTTCACTTTCAGCTACAAACTTGTGTTTACAATGAACCACATTTTTTTTTCAAACATAAACTTAAAGACTTTTTAATCAGAGGTCAGACATGTGACCACCTATAGCCTCTGCAATTGTGCTGTTTTATAATATTGTGTATTTTATGTTTGTTTTTTCTGTAAAAGCCCTTCTGGTGACAGCCATTGAGGATTAGCTTTGGCTAAAATGTTATAGTATGCAGAGGTGGGGAGTAAGAGAGTACATTTACTCCGTGACATTTACCTGAATAGGTTTTGGGAAAATGTGTACTTCTAGGAGTAATTTTAAATCCCTATACTTTTACTTTCACTTGAGTATATTTGTGGAGAAAAAAATTATACTTTTACTCTGCTACATTAGGCAACATTGAAGTTGTTACTTCGTTGCTTAAAAAAATCCCCTCCACGTAAGTACGCGTCTCTGTGTCTCCGCTAAGGCCCATTTATTTTGATGCAGAACTACGCCAGGCATTTCCATGTTCAACCAATCAAACGAACCAACCTCGTCACGTGACCATATTGAACTTTAGTGTGGAGGAAATTGTTTACGGATAAAACAGATCCAAAATGTCGCTTAGCAATGCCGACTATGAAACCACAGAAGAGGAGTACTACCTCTGGCCTCACATAGAAAGCATGTTCCCCTTAAAAAGGGTGCAACACACCAGCTACTAGATGCAATGTCTCCTTTGTTTGAGTTCATGGGCTAGACTTTGATCATTTGATCGGTTGTTTTTAAAATAAATTAATAAATACAGTGTTGCTACAGTTACTCAGTACTTGAGTCATTTTTTCACCAAGTACTGTTTTACTTTTACTCAAGTAAGTATTTGGATGAATACTTTTACTTCTAGTTGAGTAATATTATTGTAAAGTAACAGTACTTTTACTTGATAGTATGTGACATGAGTTTATGGAGCATACTTGTCCCTTTTTAAATAAATGAAACTTAAACTTATGATTAATTTTAGCCTTATTGTTTCAAGCCCCGTTAGGGCAACATACCTATGGACAAATGGTCACAAGAACTCGAACTCTTTTGAAACTATTTCCACTTTTATTGACAGGTCAACCTTGTCTAGGCTTTACAGAGGCAAGATTTAATGCGAGAAATGAATCTTACCCTAAAACAGCTTAAGCGTTGTTCTAATTTATGGTAACTTCTCAAGAAAATCCCACCCAAAACTGTTCGGTATTTTTTTATGTCAGTAGATGAAGGCGGTTGACTTCAATTTATTCTAAATCCAAGAGGCTGATGTTTCAAATGGTTGTTATTTTTGCAGAGGAGTGCAGCGTGCGAAACGCAAAACCTGACAGACACACTAGGAGGCTGAGAAAACCCAATGTTATGTTTGGCACATAGTCATATGAATTGTCTTAAAGCTGTTGTCAGGCGAGAGTCCTAAATGTGGTTGAAAAGAGGTTAAACAGTTTGGAGAGCTTGAGTATTAGCTTTCAGGCGAAATCTGAATCTCCTGTGGTCGGTGTACGTGTGGTATTGTTCCTGTTTGTGTGCGACTGGATGTGCAAGATTATTTAGTCAGACTGTTAAAATGTTAATCTTGTCAGGACCAGAACGGAGATAGGACCCACTCGCGTAAGGTTTCTCACAGTTTTATTGGGAAGAAGGGAAAGGATTGCACACACGATCCGGTGGACGCGGGGAGCAGGTCTCTCTGAATGGGAAGTGGGGCTTCCGTAGCGAGCGATGGCGGTGTTGGGAACGGAAAAAAATGGGTCTGTAGCTGGGATAGCAAAGCCGGGATAGAGCAAAAACGTGGTAGGGATCGGAAACAAGTCGAAAGTCAGGAGAGAGTAGACGTGGCCGAGATAAAAAAGAAGCTGCAGCTGGCGCCACATGGGCGGGGCTAATTGGGCGCTATGGCAACCATGACAAATCTGAAATTACTTTATTTGCAAAGTCTGAGATACCCCTATCGGCTCTTGTTGGTGCAGGTGTTCTATTTTCAGATGAAGTTTCGCACTTCATATATTTGTCATTTTGTATATGGACTAATTTTAGACAGTACACAGCAACAGATAAAAGAATTTCTTCATGGCTGAAGAATGATCAAACGTGTTACTACCTACAAGGACACCGGCTGATTCAATATTAGAGTAAATGTGAGAAAACTTCGAAGGTGTCTTAACATTTTTAAATACTAAGCTTTTCTTTAAAGTTGAAATAAATCCAAAGGATTTGCAAAAAAAAAAATTGTGTTATAGTAGCATATATTTGGATTATTAGGGACTTTTTTTTTTGTAGATTTAAGAAAAGTTTTTAAATAATCTTTAGGATCGCTCATTTTAAAGTGCCGTGTTTCGACTATTGGTGGCTATTATTTGGGTGACTTCCACTTTAAAGGAGCATAGCCTGTACCTTTTTTGTCCTATGGTTGAAATTTAGGCCAGGAAGCTTGGCGCTGCACTGTCTTCAACTTGTGATCATTTTTTTGGTGGCCATAATGAGACTTTAAAGACAAATTACCCGTGTATTTTTACACAATTAGGCGATACGTTTCATTTCGTTTTTTGTTAGGACTAGATTTTATAATGCTGTGTACACAAAGCCCATTGTATTAGTATTTAGTGCCTGATTATTAAACAATCTTAGGTTGTGGTCAGTGTGTCTGCCTATCAATTCAAATCTGGACACCAGACTTTCTGTGTGGGGTTTGCATATACTCCCCACGCTTATGTTAGATTTATCCAGACACTGTACTCCAGTTTCCTATGACAATGCTATACAAATATGATTCTTATCTTTGTATGAAAACTTTTTGCCTGCTGGTTTGAATCAGAGTGCAAATGTTGAGCCTCAAATTCTGCTAACCTATAACAAGGCTAGTAACAAGCGATCATCTATCAGCGTGCATTTCTGTTTTGTTCCACTTAAGAGCCACTTTTTTGGAATTGCACAATGGATTCAGTCTTGCTGGATGATACATACTGTAATCTTGTGTGTTTGTTTCCTGCTGGGCTAGGAGGACATTTTTGACAACATAATGACCCAGTGGCCTTAATCCTACTGCATATCCACGGGGGGATTCTGCTGCAGCAACTCCCACCCTTCATAACTTCATTTTGGAGAGCATACAGTATTTTGATGCTGCAGAAAAAAAAAACGTGCACAACAGTCCTTAGAGAAAGAATGTTCAAAATAACATTTCACTCAGTCTTTCTACTGGAGATCTAAAGATGTGGTCGATAAGATCACCTTGACGTGAGAACGTTGGGGGTTGGGGGGTTTATAACTGTGTCTTTGGGCCATGTTGATATATTTTCTGTATGTCAAACACGCGACCATGCAGACAGACTTTGCACGACACGCAATAAAGCGCACAGAACTAGTATCCGTGGTCTGTGTGCGCTGGAGCGCAACATAAGCCCTCCAGTCTCTACATGTCATTCACGCTCAATTTTAATCAAACCACCCTAGGCTGCCACATCTGAGCTTTGTGACCGAGTCACCAAGGCTGGCGCCGGATCGGCGTGAATAAGCTTCATTCAGCATTTGGGCTGACTTGATTTCATGGCCAATTAAAAATCAGTGAAGTGCTGAGCATTTGCTCTATTTTCAACAATAGATATGATCACATGCAAAGTATTCTTTTTTTCTACGCCTATTATATAAGATTAGTATTGCAGATTGATTTATGGTTAAGACACAGTCAAATTTCTGGTGAGATTAAAAGATTATATCTGGAGGCTGATTGGGAGAACTGGTTCCTAATGCACCAGAACCTTTACTTGGAGCTCTTAAAGTGATAGAGGCAGGTGGGAAGAACATCACATACAATAATGTACAAGTCACAAATTTTAAAATATAATACAAAATATATAAACCCATATTTTGTCAAGACCCACTCGCGTAACGGTTCTCACAGTTTTATTGGGAAGAAAGAAAAGGATTGCACACCCGCTCCGGTGATCGTTGGTCGTGGGAAGCAGGTCGCTCTGAACGCGGAAGTGGCACTTCCGTGTCGAGCGATGGCGGTGTAGGGAGCAGAAAAAAAAACAGGTCAGAAGCCGGGACAGGAGAGCAAAAAAACGTGGTCGGGATCGGAAACAAGTTGAAAGCCAGGAGAGGAGAGTAGACATAGTCGAGATCAAAAAACGGATCGTTATTCGGGACGGGAGAACAGACGTGGTTGAGATCAAAACAGGTCGTAATTCGGGACGGGAGAGCAAACGTGGTCGAGTTCAAAACAGATCGTAGCGGGAGACAAACAGGAGCAAAGAACGGGACAAGCGAAAAAGGGCTTGCCGTGTAAAAACAGAGATTCACAGATGGATCGACAGGAGGCTGACAGGACAGAGTTTAAATACTGACAGGGAGCCAATCTCTCAACAAGCTGCAGCTGGCACCACACGGGCAGGGCCAATTGGGTTCCATGGCAACCCTGACAAACAGGCGCGGCCTATTGGGCGCCATGGCAACCGTGACACATATATATATATATATATATATATATATATATATATATATATATATATATATATATATATATATATATATATATATATATATATATATATATATATATATATATATATATATATATATATATATATATATATATATATATATATATATATATATATATATATATATATATATATATATATATGTGGAATGCTCTGCCCCCTGAGATTCGATCTGCAACCTCAGTGGAACTGTTAAATTTAGGCTGAAAACACACTTTTATTCTCTAGCTTATGAATGACCTATATTTCATATTTACAATATCTGTGTATTATATTAGTTATTGCAACATCCATTGCAGCCTGGTCATCCTGGAAGGGGGATGACCTGATCTGCGGTCCCTTCTAAAGGTTTCCTTATTTTCCTCATGTTGAGGTTTTTGAGTTTTTCCTTGCCTTCATGTAGGTTTTAGATCAGGGGAATCTGTAATAATAGTCTGTAGTTTGCAATAGTCTGTGGTCTGTGCAGACCTTTGAGACTCGTTGTGATTAAGGGCATCACAAATAAACATGACTTGACTTGACATATATATATATATATATATATATACTGGACTGTCTCAGAAAATTAGAATATTGTGATAAAGTTCTTTATTTTCTGTAATACAATTAAAAAAACAAAAATGTCATACATTCTGGATTCATTACACATCAACTGAACTATTTCAAGCCTTTTATTATTTGAATATTGCTGATTTTGGCTTACAGCTGAAAAAAACTCAAAAATCCTATCTCAAAATATTAGAATACTTCCTCAGACCAAGTAAAAAAAATAATTTTATAACAGCAAAACTAAATCAAACATTTGAAAATGTCCATTGATGCACTCAGTACTTGGTTGGGAATCCTTTTGCGCGGATTACTGCATCAATCCGGCGTGTCATGGAGGCAATCAGCCTGTGGCATTGCTGAGGTGTTATTGATGCCCAGGATGCTTCGATAGCGGCCTTCAGCTCATTTGCATTTGTAGGTCTGGTGTCTTTCATCTTCTTCTTAACTATACCCCACAAATTCTCGATGGGGTTCAGGTCAGGGGAATTAGCAGGCCAATCAAGGACAGTGATGCCATGGTCAGTGCACCAGTTACTGGTGGTTTTGGCACTGTGGGCAGGTGCCAGAGCATGCTGGAAAATGAAATACTCATCTCCATAGAGCTTTTCAGCAGATGGAAGCATGTAGTGCTCTAAAATCTCTTGGTACACAGTTGCATTTACTCTGGACTTGATGAAACAGTGGACCAACACCAGCAGCTGAAATGGCTCCCCAAACCATTGCTGACTGTGGAAACTTCACACTGGATTTCAAGCAACTTGGGTTTTGCTCTTCTCCAGCCTTTCTCCAGACTCTGGCGCCTTGACTTCCAAATGAAATGCAAAACTTGCTTTTGTCTGAAAAGAGGACTTTGGACCACTCTGCAACTGTCCAGTGCTTCTTCTCCATAGCCCAAGTCAGACGCTTCTTCCGTTGTCTTGAGTTCAGAAGTGGCTTGACCATGGGAATACGGCTATTGTAGCCCATTTCCCGGACACGTCTGTGAACTGTGGCTTTTGATACCTGGACTCCAGCTTCAGCCCACTGTCTTTGAAGCGCCCTCAAATTCTGGAAGCGGCTCTTCTTCACAATTTTGTTAAGGCTGCGGTCATCTCTCTTGGTTGTGCAGCGTTTCCGGCCACATTTTTCCCTTCCAACAGACTTTTTGTGGATATGCTTTGAAACTGCACTCTGTGAACAGCCTGCTCTTTGAGAAATTTCTTTTTGTGTCTTACCCTCCTGATGGAGGGTATCAATGATGGTCCTCTGGACAGCAGTCAGATCAGCAGTCCTTCCCATACTTGTGATTTAGTTTACTGAACCAAGCTGAGTGTTTTTAAGGCTCAGGAAATCTTGCAAGGTTTTTCGAGTTAATTAGATGATTCAGGTGATTAGTTGAATAGCCTACTTGTATACTTTTTCATGATATTCTAATATTTTGAGATAGGATTTTTGAGTTTTCTTAAGCTGTAAGCCAAATTCAGCAATATTAAAATAATAAAAGGCTTGAAATAGTTCAGTTGATGTGTAATGAATCCAGAATGTATGACATTTTTGTTTTTTTAATTGCATTACAGAAAATAAAGAACTTTATCACAATATTCTAATTTTCTGAGACAGTCCAGTATATATATATATATATATATATATATATATATATATATATATATATATGTGTGTGTATATAATTAAATATATATAATTAAATATATATAATTAAATATATATAATTAAATATATATAATTAAATATATATAATTAAATATGTATAATTCTAAATCTTATGTTGGTCATTAGCGAGGAAGTGATTTCTCAATCAAAATTTATATTTAGCTGGTTGGATACAGTTGGCTCCATTGTCTTCCTCGGCATTCCCGACATACCAGATGTGGTCGTGAATACTGTACAGACAAAAGTCAGCCAGGGAAACGTTGCAAGGCTCAGTTCCTTCTCGGGTCGTACATCTGCACTAGGCTTATAAGTTTCTTACATTGCGAAGAAACAATTTTGTTCCATAGACAGAAAATGTTCTCTTTTTAGGCAATACTATACTTTATATATGTAATTTGTAGTAAAACATAAACACAAATGTACATATTGTAAAGAAGTAAAGAACATGTAACAATTTAAAAAAACAATTGACATTTTATTAAGGGTGGACAAAATAATCGCCCAACCCATTATTTGGCTGCACTTTCCTGATTTTTGGGAGATCTGTAATCAATCGAGCTTTTTGAAGGTAAACCAATCTTTTATCCCCATATCTTATCTTCCTTTTCATTTGTCTGGAAAGGTGGGGCATTGTTTTTTTATGGTGAAATAACTAATGGAATGTTTTTACTCATGGGAAATAAACAATATACTAATAAAACAACTGTTTGGTTGCTTCAGATACTGTCCAATGCTTAATGGTTAACAAAATTTGAAAGGTGAAAGTTTACGTTGCAAGTATTTGGGAAAAAATGTGATTTACAGGGACTGATGAATCCTTACATTCTATGGTCGATATAATTTTTAATAAAAGCAAACTTGAAAAGTATTATATTGTCAGGACCGGAACAGAAACAGGACCCAATTGCGTTACGTTTTTCACAAGTTTTATGAAAGGAAAGAGGAAGGGCTGCGCCCACGATCCGGTGTTCGCTAGGTGCGGGAAGCAAGTCGCTCTCGTACTCGGATTGTGATCCGAACACGGAAGTGGATCATCCGTAGCGAGCGATGGCGGTGTCAAAGACGGAAAAACAGGTCGATAGCCGGGACTTGAGAGCAAAAACGTGGTCGGGATCAAAAACGTGGTCGGGATCAAAAAAGGGTCGTAAGGCGAGACGGTAAAGCAGACGTAGTTAGGATCAAAACGGGTCGTAGCCGGAGACAGATAGGAGCAAAAACGGGACCGGTGGTAGTCAGGGTCGAAAATGGCTTGCTTGGTATGCACTGAGGTTCGCAGACGGACTGACAACAGAGGATTGACAGGACTGAGTTCAAATAGTGACAGGGAGCCAATCAGAACCCGCGGCTTGTGGCGCCAAATGACCGGGTACAGCTGAGTCACATCAGTAATCATGACATATATACACAACAGATGCCAGTTTAATAGGAAAAACAAAACCTAAAATTAGCCCATTTGACTAGGAATAGTGCTCCAAATAAATATTACTTCATTCACGTTTTAGCACTACAGCGTTGTTCAATTTTCTGAGATCTATTTTTTTAATTGTTCGATTATCGTATCAATTTCTTGTGTGCAGATTGCAGGGCACCTAAATTTGGTCACCACTGCCTGTGTTAAATGAGAACTCCATTGCATTTGTCCCAGAACTTTGGTACTGTATTCAAATAATATAATATTGTTCTTAATCCATTCCTCCGAAATTACAAAACTTCACTTATCTTGCAAAAAAGTATATTAAAAATGGATGCTTCCTAGAGTTGTCAGTGGCCTTCAAGTGTAGTGTTTCCTTCCAATATTTGAATTGCAGCTGATAACACAACATGTGGTGTACGTCGTGACGACTTCCTCTTATGTGTCGACAGGCACTTAATGCAGGGATTTGATGATCCGTGCAGGATTGAATTACGAATATAAAGTAGTGACAAAAGAGTGCAAAACCTTTTGTCTTTAGCTTTGGCATCTGGGTATGTTGGGTGCAGCTAGCCTCAACCTGGCCTCTTTGTTAAGTCCACAGGCAGAAGATCTATATACTCAAAATAGTCAGTGGGACATTGAATGTTAAAGCCTTTCTCTTGCTTACGCTCCATCAGCCCAACTATAAACCCAAACTCTACTGACCAGCCCTGGAAAATGCTGCTTGACAGTAAACAAAAGGAGACTATAACAGTCAGATTTGTGTATAAACACAAAACAAGGGGAATATTCAGGAGTTTTTAGGTAATGTGTTTAGCAGGTCTCATCATTCTAACTGCTTCTCTTTTTCTCTTCCGCCGGCTCCCCGCTTTGGAATCCTACTCTGTATGACTGATTGTGCATGTCATCCAGCAGGAAGCAAACGAAGGTATGTACCCTGCCCCTCAGCCGTCTGTGTTGTTATAATGTCCACAAGCAATCAACAGAGTAGATGTCTGTTAAACAGAATCCATTTTAATGTAAGCATTTATAAACGAGTTTCCTTGAGGATGTGGGGAGCATGCTACACATTTTACAAGGGATTCATGAGGGTGTTTTCGTCTTAGGTTCGGTCAGCAGGAGCTAGATAGATGTCCGTGTGAATGTGTCGGTACTCAAAGATGTGCTGAGCCCCCACAAAAGCTCTACAATGAGAGCAGAGATGAACGTGGACACTGGGCTAGTGTGTGTTGGCACATTCAAAGCCGTATTGTTGCGAGCGCACCCCAGCCTCCTCCCCTTGACAGTACTCTGGTGACCGGTTTGGGGACGGTTCATACACCTTTTGTGTCGAGTACGCTCGTTGACAGCGAAATGGGTCCCTTGGGCCCGTAACCTAACCCTGTCACTAGACCAGCACGTGTCTGCTAAATCCATTCTTTGGATGACACCGATTGTGTGATTTACAGTTTGTCGGTGACACCAGATTCAATGCGCTATCAAATTCTGATGATATGTTAACTGTTACGACTCATAAGACTAGGTGTTACCAGGTTTAAAATGGCGAGTATCAGAAATAACTGCAAACAGGAACATGGGAGCCTGAGTGCACTGGAGCAAAAAAAAAAGGATACAACATAAGGTATCAGAATGCCTGTATTGAATAGGACTATTGAATAACAGTGAACAGGATATAGGAATGTCAACAAAACAGGTGAACTCAGGACCAGGTCAAGGGACTGGTGGAAGTATGCGCAAGAAAATAATATAATAAAATAGCTAACAAGAAAGATAATCTGACTAACTTCCCCCCTCCCACAAAAACCCCAATTGCAACAGGTCCCTAACAGACTACTCTACCAAAATATACAAGGGTGGCATGAATAGTGCAGTTTGGTCCTTTTGAGCCTTGGTAGTTTGTATTCTTCCTTATGCTTTTTAACACGGTTTTTAGATGCACTACACAATGCAGTGATATAATACCGGTATGTGAGACCAAACACTAACTTGCCCCGTTTTCTATGATAAATTAATCCGGTCAAAACAAGGCTGATTATGGATCTCCTTTGTAAGCCTTAAATGGCAATAGGACTGTCACCTATTAATAGTCGATATTAATTTTTATTGTTAAAAAATAATTTTAACATGATACAATGTAGGATTTTTTGTTTTCCCAATGGAACAAGCTAAAAAAAACATTGTTGTTAGCCTTTGTTTGGTATGAAGACGTTTCGCTAGCTCTCCTGCCATGGTTAGCATCTTCCTACATACCAGTGAGTATTTTTTGAAGTGATTTGTTTCACTAGTCTCGGTTTCATCTTGCTCTGTTTAAAATGCTAATCTTGTTGAATTTATCAGTTGTGAGTAATGAGCTGAACTCTGTTTCAACGCTTACGGTGACACTTTTAATTAGGCCCGATTGCTAAACATGTAGCGGAAGTAAGGATAAACCCCGGACAAGACAGGAAAAGAATCCATTGTCCAATCAAGAACCCTTCGTTTCTTGTTTTTGTTTCTCTTTGTTCCTGGAATCACTTTTTCTGGTTGAGCAAGACAGTCCAGGGGAGACCAACTCAGCCCTAGCCAGCAAGGCATCTCTAATTGAGAATGATGGCTCTTTTTGTTCCCTGACCGAAGTCACAAGAAGAGGTTTTGTTTTCCAGTGCATTCACTGCTTTCTAAGCTTCTCATGCTGACTGTGCAAAAGCTGAAGCTTCCTAGCCAGCAGCCCCTATCATGATTAGTAAGCAGTTAGATAAGATCTTTGCTTTGGCAGCCATTTGCAACCGTGCGGAAATTCCAAAAGCAGCTTAATCTTTCTTTTTTTTATAATTTCATGGGTGGTGAGCTATTTGAATCCTTTCATTGGTGTTAATTGTGAAAGTGTAAATTTTGCTACATTTCTATACAGGGTTCTTGCGGATCCTTGAAAAGTCTTAAAAGGCATTGAATTTATTATTTTAAAAATAAGGCATTTATTGGCATTAAAATGTCTTAAATCCAATTTCCGAAAGTCTTAAAAATGTGATCACAATAATGAGATTGAGATTTGTTTAAACTCAAAACATTTAGTAAGATTTTTCTATTGTCTTTTTCAATAATTCACCGCGTGACAACAATAACAGATCTATCAAAATGGTCATGTGGTTTCAGTCGGGCTTTTCAGAGCATGTCTTAGGTCTAACCACAATACAAATAGCAATTTCGGACAGAGATCTTTACTGGACCATGGAAAAGTGCCAATTTAATGAGAAGTGGCAAATGTTTTTGCCATGGCTAAAAGCTGTGCCAGGTAATGTGTACGAGGCACGAAGTATTGTGTGCAAGAAATATTTGTGTTATGTTTTGTCTGTTATAATTGTGTTTTTTTGGTCCACTTGGTCTTAAATTTCTTTTCAAAAGGCATTACAAAAGTATTGAAAATATTGAATTTAACTTGCTTTAAGCTGTAGGATCCCTGCTATCGGTAAAGGTAAGATCGGGCCTATAAAATTCCGGCTGACCCGAGCTGCGTCGCAGGTATATAAACCTGAACCTGCCCAAACCTGACGGATAAACTCAATTTGAAACAGCAACCCTGACATAAACCCGAATCTTTTATTTGCCGCAGGAGTGCGTATCTCTGCCTCATGCAGCGAACTAACGTGAAACTGAACAAAATGGCACCGAAAGAAAATCAAATTCTGCATATTATGAGCTGCAAAAAGTGAAAGATTTGGGCAAAAAATAAAAAGAAAGTTTGTAAGCTTTTGGCAAGAAGAAGAAATTACGTCTGACGTAAGGAGGTGGGAGGAGGAAGCCGCGCATCTTTTACCCCAACACCGAGGAGGAAAATTTCTCCAGATTTAGTAATTTTGTGTAAATTGATAGTTTGGTGAGCATTTTCTTTATATAGAAAATTACATGTATGCTGTGTAGATCCTCCACGTTCGGGCCTTGGCCCAAGATCTTCCCTTTAGCTTTAAACACTCAGTAATAGTAAACATATTTGTGCTTAGCCCTATCACTACACATATAGTACAGATAGTTACTATGGACGGTAACAGGTGTTGTTTTCCTTTTGGGCCAAAGAGCCTCCTTTTTTTTCCCCCGAGAGCATCACTCTGTGTCGCTGGCTGCAAAACTCATGCAGGTGCCTCTGGGATACAAAGCAAGGGGTCTCTTCTACTCAATTCAGTGTTGTGAAACACAGTACTGAGGGCTACGAGCCAGCATACACCACCGGCCCCGTTTCCTTGGAGACGAGGGTCACTGAGTGTTGGAATTTCTTGGGGAAGCGCTGACCCTGATTTATGAATTCATTTAGCTGCAGCCACTACGACAAAACCGCTAACAGTGGATTTGCACAGACCGTCTTAATGAGCATTACTCGAACAATAGGCTCAGTTAGTCTGCATCTTACTCCAGCAGACATTCTCGATTCTGCTGATTTACTCACACGGCTGGGCAAAATAAGCCTGATCATTGTGCCTGGAAAGAAAGTAGGATGAGGTTGTGTTGCTCAGACAGGTGTGGAAAGTGTGTTGATAATTTTGCATTCTTCTCGGCAGGTGTTCGCCTTTGACCATTGTTTTTGGTCCATGGATGAGTCCAACGTTCCCAAATATGCCGGTGAGTCACACATGATGAGTCTTCCTTCCTTGCAAAAGAACTCAGAGTCAAGTCAAATCAAATTTATTTGTTTAGCACTTAATCACAAGAAGTCTCAAAGGACTGCACAGACTAAATGCTGAGTCAGTTTTTTGGACTTTTTTCACATCTAGGGTAACTTACTCAACTGCCTGTAAAATATGGTGTTGGTATTCAATGTGATTCTGGTCTAGAAGAGAAAAAAGTCTTTCTGGGGAAAAATGCTGAAGCGACAAAACCAAAAGGGCTGAGTCAGCTATTGGGAACATTTTTAATGTCTGAGGTAGCCGTTTTTCTGTGTGTTCTTCTTGGTAAATATATCATTTGAGGCATTTTTTTATATAAAAAAAAGAAAGAAAACGATTATTCTTTAATAATGTACGGGGTGCGCCTTACAGTTTGGGCAAAACAGTGTCGACATATACTTTTATGAACCATGTGGACAATTTACGGACAAAATATGTCATATAAAGTCCACCTTGGTCTTTTAAAGTCTTAAGAAACAGTTATAGGTGGCTGAAAACATGCCTGTTACAAATGTAAAGCTGTCAATATATCTACCACCAGAGGGTGCTCTAAATTTTAGGTCCTATTTCGACTTTAAAGGGACAGTGTGTATGACTTGGCCACTAATTGATGCTGTCCCGTGTAGTACAGGGGTGTCAGAGTCAACTAAACCAGGGGCCAAATACAAATGTTTGCCACAAGCCGAAGGCTGATCAGATCAAATGTTCAATGATACATTTAATATAATAATAATAATAATAATAATTTCCTTTGTATTGTCATTCTTTGTAACAATGTACACAGAACGAAATGTCGATACACCTGACCCGTTGTAGCGAGCCGATGCAGCCGCAGCCAACAGAGGGCGCCGCCATTTTACCAATGTTATAAGTCAGGTATGACTCGGCCGAGGCGCGAACCAGCGACCTCCCAGTCTCAAAGCGGGCGCCCTACCATATGACGCATATAGCCCGGTAAACCTAATTGAAACTTCTAAAAACTAAACAAATATATTCCAACATGATCAGATGAATAAAGCAATAGTTTCTTATAATAAACAATGACTTAATATATATATGTGGAAATTTCTCAAAAAAACTTCTTTGCAACCTAAAATCTAAGAAAAATGTGATGTTTTTGTCAATAATTTTGAAGGGCGGATGTACATCGAATTCATGTTCTATCTCCCCGTCTTTCTCTCAAGCTTGAGCGTGCGTTGCATTGTGGGAAATATAGTGTTTGTGTGTGTAAAAAGATCCACTGGGTCCCGGCTTACTGCGGGTCAGTTGTGCTAGTGACCTAAAATCACAGCAGGGACCATAGAAAACCTTCTGCAGGCCTTGACTTTACATATGTGGTGTAGTTCAACCGAAAACGAGTGCTACAAAGCACAAAGAAGACTACAAATTAAAGCGACTCTAAGTGACCAAAACGCAGCACTTTACTTGTCATTTTTTTTCCTTCCTTTTTTGAGACTTTTGGGTATCCGTGGCAATAAGAAGGCAGTTATTATCATTATTTTAGCTCCCTTTGGATGAGGCCCATGTTATGTAGAATTAAGGATAATTTCACGACTTTAAAAATGCACGTTTAAACGATACATGCTTATTATTTGAAACAATATTGTTTTTTTTTAATGAATGAAGGGTTTTTTTACAACTATGAAGCACTACATAATACACACATCCCTTTAACCTAAATTTAGCATGTCGAAACGAAATTCGACTTAAATGCCTTGCCCCTCGGCTGCTAAAAATAACAAAATGACGATCTATGATGTAACAAAATGAATAGTTTGCAGCCTCTTGTGCCGTTTACTATTTTTCCAGGGCTACAATACATTTGTGAATGTTAGATCAAATACTTTTAGCTCTTTTACATATTTTCTCAGATGTATTTTAAGAAAAATATCGGTTTATAATTGCGAGCCAAAGGCACACTTGGATTTGTGGTGGCCATTTTGCCTGCTAATTTGTTTCGTGATGGAGATCTAATGCATGAAGGAGACAAGCTGATAGCACCGCCTGAAGCTGCAAAGCCTAATCTTTATTTAGCTTAATAAACAGCTGCTCTATTTTCAAGTAGCTCGACACAAGAACACTGTGTGGCACTGCTAAATAGTTTCTACATGACCAGGCAGCGAGTGGTCGCCTTTTTAAGTCTAGATTTCTTGTTCACCTCTTTGTTTGCCACAATGACTTAAAGATGCGCACTAAAGCAAGTGTTTGACACAATGATACTCCGATCTCCATGGTAACTGATTCTTTGTTTAAAAGGTCAAGAGGTGGTGTTCAAGTGCCTTGGAGAAGGAATACTTGAAAATGCATTCCAGGGATATAATGCCTGCATATTTGCCTATGGACAAACAGGTAATTCTGAAATGGTATAATTACGTTAAATTGTATGGCTAGAAAATAGGGGCGGATGGATGGATGTGATGTGCGTACAAACAGTACGGACGCTCTCCTACTTACGACCATTCAACTTGTGTAAACCGGTAGATATGATAATTTTTTTTCGCAATGTCGAAAAATATCTGGACATTGCTGTAGGTTATATTTTGTAGTGTGCACCTTTTCCCCGAGAACAGGACATTACAGTAGTGTTTCTTTCCGCCGCGTGGCGCTGTGAGAGGTCACCCAGCATCCACCCCGGAGAAAAAAATCTGGATTCTTCTTCCTAGTTCGTGTAAACATACTCTACTGAATCTCCAGCGCTTCTTTGAAATTTTTATTGTTTAATATCCCGTGCATCCATTCAATATGGTTTGTGTAAAGTGTAAAGAAGAGGCGAGCCGTTTCTTTTGCAACTAAAGTGGAAAAAGAAAGCTTGATGCGGTTGAGAAAATGGTTGGAACACTTTTTTTCTGGCTCTCTGCCATGGAAGAGGACCTCTTGAAGCTCCTCTTCCAAAAGTAAGTTACTAACTTGACTTTATCTTTATAGTCAATTCATGTTTATTTGTGACGCCCTTAATCACAAGGAGTCTCAAAGGGCTTTACAGACGACAGAATGTCGACGCCTAAAGGGTAGCTTTGTTTTTCAGTACTGTGCTTTATCACTCAGCCTGTTTTGAAACGTTATAGAGCATACTATCTTATCAAACGTTTATTTTTCAGTTTTCAAAACAATACAGATAGATAGATACCTTATTCATCCCCGCAGGGAAATTCACAAAATTTCATGTCAGAAGTGGGATTCGAACCCACGCCTCCAGGGGAGACTGCGGCCTAAACACAGCGCCTTAGACCACTCGGCCATCCTGACCCACAGGTTGGCCATCCTGACCCACAGGTTGGCCATCCTGACCCACAGGTTGGCCATCCTGACCCACAGGTTGGCCATCCTGACCCACAGGTTGGCCATCCTGACCCACAGGTTGGCCATCCTGACCCACAGGTTGGCCATCCTGACCCACAGGTTGGCCATCCTGACCCACAGGTTGGCCATCCTGACCCACAGGTTACCCATAGAAACGTTTATTTTTCAGTTTCAAAACAATACAGATAGATAGATACCTTATTCATCCCTGCAGGGAAATTCACAAAATTCAATGTCAGAAGTGGGATTCAAACCCACGCCTCCGGGGAGACTGCGGCCTAAATGCAGCGCCTTAGACCACTCGGCCATCCTGACCCACAGGTTACCCATACAAACGTTTATTTTTCAGTTTCAAAACAATACAGATAGATAGATACCTTATTGATCCCTGCAGGGAAATTCACAAAATTCAATGTCAGAAGTGGGATTCAAACCCACGCCTCCAGGGGAGACTGCGGCCTAAACGCAGCGCCTTAGACCACTCGGCCATCCTGACCCACAGGTTACCCATACAAACGTTTATTTTTCAGTTTCAAAACAATACAGATAGATAGATCGATACCTTATTCATCCCTGCAGGGAAATTCACAAAATCTAATGTCAGAAGTGGGATTCGAACCCACGCCTCCAGGGGAGACTGCGGCCTAAACGCAGCGCCTTAGACCACTCGGCCATCCTGACCTACAGGCTACTCATACAAGCCATAAAAACATTTATATAAACCTTAAACATACATTCTACACAAAGTATAGCACTGAGGCAACTTACGAACAAATTCAACTTACGAACGATTGTCCGGAACTTAACTCGTTCGTAAGTAGGACAGCGTCTGTACCTTTATTCTGGTTTATTTAATGGATTGTCCATGACAGGGTTCTCCAACATGGTGCCCCCTATGAACATCTGATTAGCTCACCAGATATGGGTCATTGTGATTTTCCAGGAAATTTGATTTCTAACTGGCATGTGTTATAGTGGTTGACAGAGCCTATTTTAACTTGACTTATAATAATGAGACCCTGTTAACGACATAGTAACAACATAGTAATAACATAGTAATAACAGGATTAGTTGTCATTCTAGAACTGCATATCAAACTCGTAGCCTTTCGTGCCATCAGTATCAAAAAGTAGCTCTGAGCTTAGAGAAGGTTGGTGACCCCTGCTCTCTATGATGAGGTGTCAAACATTAACTGGATGAGAGATGTAAACAATTGAATTCAGGTGAATTCAATTTAAATCTTCTTTTGTGTCGGTAGGTTCTGGCAAGTCGTTTTCTATGATGGGAAACGGAGAGCAGCCAGGTTTAATCCCTCGCCTGTGCTGCTCGCTGTTTGAGAGGGTCCAACAAGAAACCAACGAGGGCCACACTTTTAAAGTGGAAGTGTCTTACATGGAAATCTACAACGAGAAGGTCCGAGACCTACTGGATCCCAAAGGGTGAGTTTGATGGGTGGTCTTGTGCTTTTCTTGTAGTAAACACACATGTGACCCAAATGTCTTGGCTGAAGCTAGTGAGCTAATGTTTAGGACTTGCAGTGACACACAGCTGCTTGCACAGACTGCGATGTGTCATTTTTTTCTGATTCATTCCGACTCCAGCATCAGCTGGCTGCTTCTAATTTGGCTATCTAGGGTACTGCCCGATTCTCCTTTATAACATTTTGCAGTATCCATCCATCCATCCATTATCTGCGCCACTTATCCTTAGTAGGTTACTAGGGTGCTGGAGCCTATCCTAGCTATCTTCGGGCAGTGGGAAGGGGACACCCTGTACTGGTTGCCAGCCAGTCGCAGGGCACACAGAGACAGACAATTCACTCGCTCATTCACACTTAGGGACAATTTGAACCGGCCAATTTACCTGACATGCATGTTGTTGGAATGTGGGAGGACACCGAAGTGCCCGGAGGAAACCCACGCAAGCACAGGGAGAACATGCAAACTCCACCCATCTCCTCAAAACTGCTGCACATGCGCTAACCACTGCGCTGCCCTGCTGCCCATGTTCAAGTCAAGTCAAGTCAAATTTATTTATATAGCCCTTAATCACAAAAATGTCTCAAAGGACTGCACAGGATTACCATGACACAATTACCTGATCTTAGTATATTTTTTTATATTTTTTACTATTTTCAGATTACTGCAGTTGGTGTGACTTGTTTCTCAAATCAGGATAGATAGATGGACTTTCCCATTGTTGGAATCAAATTTGAATGGTGTTGTCCTTCTGAAATTGGATCTCGTAATAAGTGCAGGTCTTTTCCATTGCAATTCAAATAAGAAAAAAATAGACAATAGGTGTTGCATGACTACTAAAAATAAGAGACTTTTAAGATGAGTCTAGTTTCCAAATCTGTTTAGTTGTGATCAATGGCTTTATGACACCTTTAATTAAATTCCCTGCTAAAGTGGTTGCACTACATTTGTGGTCGAATAATACATACTGTCCCTTTAAACACTGTTTGCAATTAGCATTGAGCCTTTAGCAGGCTTCTGAATAGCAAATCAAAAGGCCAAGAGAATATTGTCTTACAAAGTCACAATTATTAAATACTGATGAAATTATTCAGCCAAAAGGGAAACTTAAATGCGATATCCGTAATTTCAAAATATCTTACTCGCTGACGCCATATTCTGGCTGAAATCATCATTGCAGCCTCTGTCGAGCTACTTTTGTTGCACGTGCAAATACGTGTCTATCTTTTCAGCGCTCGAACAAACTCTTTTTTTATGTATTTGGGGTTTGGTATTTAAAACAATCCTTTTCTCACTTTCACCATTTTCATCCTGGAACTAAAGAAAACCATGAGCATGCACGTGAAGTCACACTATCCCCGGATTAAAAAAGATTTAATTTTAAACCATTTAAGTACACCTCAAACTAAACATCATGTAGAAATAGACTTTGTGATAAATCAATGTACGAACATATTTTAAACATGTCAGGAAAAATGGGAGGGGAAAATGTTTTGGGTTGACTTCTGCTTTAAGGATATTTCTAGGAAGAAACAAAGGCCAAACATAGAGTTTGTAGTCGTATAGGGATAGAATAGGTCTATCAACATACCATACTTATGAGGCTCTGCTACGATAAAAACTGGAAAAAGCTTTAGGTTAAATAACTGCTGAAAATGTAGTGTATGTGCACGTAAACTCAAAAGCCGATAAACATATTACCTGGCTGGGATGGTAGGTCACTAGAATGGAAAGAGGAAACCTGGTAACAGTTCACCTGAGTGGATCTATAACCACTGAGTTGGATAGAGTGACTAACAGCTATCAGATTTCTCCTTGACTGATAGATACTGGCCTTAGGGTTTGTCATAAAAAACGTATATCATTCCTATGTGTCACTTTATCGTTTGGGTTGCAGTTGTGAACTGAAAATCAGCCCCTCCTGAAAGGAGGAATGTTTTCATATCCAAAGGGAAAATCATTATTTTCTCCTTATCTGTTGGAAAGCTGAGCTCCGTTGCATCCAAAGGCAGTCCTTATTTGGCAGTTGCAAGCTATTACTCAATACAATCATGCTAAAAGTGAACTGAAATAGAAATAAGCGAAGAACTGCTCTTTGACAAAACATCTTTGTGTCACGACCGGAACAAGCAGTGGACCCAAACGTTTCAGACAATGCTTTATTAAGGGATCGGGGAGGTCAGGGCGAGAGAAAAAAGACAGTGATCTGGTACTCGCTGGGCAGGAGGATCAGGAAGCCCTCGCGGCCGGTGACAGGTGGAGAGTCGGGTAGCCGGGACAGGAGAACGTAGCTTGGTCGTGAATTGGAAGCAGGTCGGGTAGCCGGGACAGGAGAACAAAGCGTGGTCGGGGATTGGAAGCAAGTCGGGTAGCCGGAACAGGGAAATGAAGCGTGGTCGGGGATCGGAAGCAAGTCAGGTAACCGGAGATGATCGGGAAGCCAGGGACGGAGGATCGATACAGGAAACAGGGGACGAAATCAGGCAGGATACGGAAAAAGATCGGAATCAAAACGGGAGCCCGAGTCCAAAAGTGCTTGCCTTGCATGTGCTGAGGTTTGCTGACAGACTGACCAAGAGTGAACGAGAATGAAGTGCTTAAAAAAAGGAGAGGGATAATTAGGGAACAAGTTGAAGCTAGAGCTGAAAGAGTGAGCACAGGTGAGGGCAATTAGCCGGCAAGTGACAGAATCGTGAATGCATTTGAGCTATTCCTGTTTTTATTTTCTTCATGCCCACTGTAAATGTTCTGATTCGTGTGTGTATCCGATTTTTTAAATGTCAACCTATATTTATATGAAACTTCTTTCAAGGACGTACCCAAGAAGCAGAAGACATCTGTATCAGCTACTTTTGAAGAGAAATGTATTTTTAAAGTCAGGTGCTAAATGTTAAACCCTGTTTCCTCTAGATTTTCTCCAGACTGCGCATCTGGCAGCAATTTATTTTAGCGTTTAAAATCCCGTATATACTGATTGTTCACACACTTGCCCTACCTCTCGCTGTCGAATCTCATCACATCGAGTTTTATTGTTTTTGATATTACGCAGGATGTTTTTCATTTACTGGATCCATTTGACAAGCTATAGCTTTTCTCGTTTCTGGGCTTTTGGTGCTCTCTGGCACGCTTTTATCTTAATTCACAACGGAGAAAGTATTGGAGCGCAACACACTTATCATACACGTAGAACAACCTGGGTTCGATTACTTCTTTTTGGGGGAAAATTCTCTACTCCTTCCTTGAACTGATGGTACGCCAAGACCTAAATGGCTTCTGTAATGGTCTCATGATGACTTGGTGTGGAAAAGTTAAACTGTGTGAAATGTGAAACGTGCGCACAACTACAATGGATTGCAGTTTCTTTCAAGCTGGCAGCACTTTTGTCACTAATTCTCTAAATGACATTTTGTCAAATACTGCGTTGTGTACAGTATCCTGCAATGCCTCCTAACGTTTCTTTGCTTCAAAATGTCCACTTAGTGGTTTAACAAAAATGTAGTAATACAAGTTAGCTCAGCTCCCTGGCAGATCTTTATTTTAAATATGTATTTTTTCATATTTTAAGATTTAGTTCAAGTACCAAAACCCCCTCTCGCCATTACATCACCCCTTTCAAAATCCTGCTCTACACCTACATGGCCATTCATAACCTTGCCCCTCCCTACCTCTCCAACCTCCTTCACGCTGCCACGCCATCCCGCACCCTCAGATCATCTTCCTCCATCTCACTATACCCCCTGCCACCCTGAACTCCATGGAGAGCAGAGCTTTCAGAGGCTCTGCCCCCCAGCTCTGGAACTCACTGCCGCCTGACCTCTGAATTTCTGCGACGCTGTCCACCTTCAAATCCGGACTCAAAACTCACCTCTTCAGACTTGCCTATTCTTGACCATCTGCCTCACACTCTGCCCCTTTTAACTTTAATGTGTTTTATTTGCTATGTATTACTTGTTTGTTTTACTCTTCGTTTATAGTTGTGTCTTACTCATATGTACAACGACATTGGGTGTCCTAAAGGCGTTTCGAAATACAATGTATTATTATTATTGTTATTATTTTAAATAAAATAGGAAAAATGTATTACAAACAAGCAAAATTATCTCCTATTATATAACATCTCATCTCATCAGCCGTACCGCTTATCCTCATTAGGGTCGCGGGGGGGCTGGAGCCCATCCCAGCCATCTCCGGGCAGTGGGCAGGGGACACCCTGAACTGGTTGCCAGCCAATAGCAGGGCACACAGGGACAGACAACTCATTCGCTCATTCACACCTAGGGACAATTTGGACCGGCCAATCCACCTGAAATGCATGTTTTTGGAACGTGGGAGGAAACCGGAGTGCCCGGAGGAAACCCACGCAAGCACGGGGAGAACATACAAACTCCGCACAGGAAGTCTGGAGCTGGATTTGAACCCACGACAGGTTCCCATGACATGAACTGTGCCGCACAAGCGCTTACCACTGCGCCGCCGTGCTGCCCATTATATAACATGATTTTGCTTTTTATTAACTATTCATGTTTGACTTGAAAGTGCATTTCAAATGTCATAAAATAGGAAAAGTAATATGCGTATAGTTTAGTACTCAAACTAAAGAGAGAAGTCATCAAATCATTTTGAACATGCAAGGAGAACAGGAGAAGACTGTAACAAACTCCTTTAAAAAAGAAAATGCCAAGCTGTTCTAAAAGTCCTCCCCTGAGCCATTTCTTTGTATTAAATATCCTAGGTTACAAAAAGCAGATCAGCCCTAAATGTCAGGACCAGAACGGAAACAGGACACGATTGCGTAACGTTTATCACAAGTTTTATTGAAAGAAAGAAGAAGGGCTGCTCCCACGATCCGGTGTTCGCTGGATGCGGGAAGCTGGTCGCTCTCGGACTCAGACTGTGATCCGAACACGGAAGTGTATCTTCTGTAGCAAGCGATGGCGGTGTCAGGGATGGAAAAACAGGTCGGTAGCCGGGAATGGGAGAGCAAAGCGTGGTCGGGGTCGGAAACGAGTAGTGAGCCAGGACCTGAGAGTAGACGTAGTCGGGATCAAAAATGGGTCTTAAGCCGGGGCGGGAGAGCAGACGTGGTCGGGAACGAAATAGGTCGTAGCCGGAGACAAACGGGAGCAAAAACGGGACAGGCGGGAGTGAGGGTTGAAAAAGGCTTGCCTTGTATAAACAGAGGTACGCAGGTAGACTGACAACGGGGGATAAACAGGACTGGGTTTAAATAGGGACAGGGAGCCAATCAGAGCCTGCAGCAGTTGGAGCCAAAAGAGCGGGCACAAGTGATTCCCATCGGCAATCATGACACTAAAGGGTGTGGACATCAAATATTATTGATCATTTTTGACAATCACGTAAACAGTGCTTCGTAGTGAAAATAACGAACAACAGTGAGGAATAATAGTGAAAATAACAAACAACCCAGGCTTCTCATGCAATCTCTTTTGAAGGCGACCAATATTTCAAACTGAAAAAAATGATCAAGAAATAAAATAACTACAAGTTTAGTGGGCCTCAAAGACACATTTTCTGGAAATAAGCTCAATACAAAAGATTTATTTCCTCTCGTCACATGGTGGGAAGGCAGAAATTGCTCTGAAGTCGTTTTCAAAAGCCAATTTACTATCCTTCTGCAAAATGGCATGCTTGAAGTGATGCTGATGGTTTTATTAATGCTGGGAATTGTCGTAAAGGCCTCGGAAAAGGAGGAAGAGGAAATTAAATGTGCTTTGTGCCACAAGAGGCATTTACACTCCTTTCACTCACTAGACCTTTTCTTCATCTTCTTTGAAGGAGCCGACAGTCTCTAAAGGTTCGTGAGCACAAAGTTCTGGGTCCTTACGTGGATGGATTGTCTCAGCTGGCCGTGACCAACTTTGAGGTATTCCTTTTAATGTCTTGGCTACCTTCTTAGTGCACCAATGAAGAAATTCTCACATATTCCACAAATTCACCAGTCATTTAGAAGTACTCGTCGTTCCAGCCAACTTCCACGGAACTTAACAATGTGGTTTTAATCCTTATCCGCTTGTAATAACACATATTATGTGAATGTGGAATTCGGGTGGGTTTGGCTGGATTTTATGCCAATTATTTGTGGGGATTTCCTTGACTTAGTTTAAACTACTCCACCCTATTTCTGTGTGCCATGTTGGCCTGATATTAACGCACTGGATTTCCGAGTTCTTTGTCTCACTGCCGGTTGTGACCCAGTGAACATTGGCGGCCTTAGTTTGCACATTTTCCCCAAGAATCCACTGAAATCTCAACCAAATGTTCAACTCCAAAACTTAAGACATGTATTACTGTGGTCAGGGTTGCTGCTTTAATAAATAGCTATATTTTAGGTGCACTGTCATGATTACCGATGTGAATTACCTGTGCCCGCTCATTTGGTGCCAACCGCTGCGGGTTCTGATTGTCTCTCTGTCCCTATTTGGACCCAGTCCTGTCAATCCCCTGTTGTCGGTCCGTCTGCGAACCTCTGTTTTTACAAGGCAAGCCTTTTTCGACCCTGACTACCGCCTGTCCCACTTTTGCTCCCGTTTGTCTCTGGCTACAACCCGTTTTGATCCCAACTACGTCTGCTCTCCCGTACTGACTTATGACCCGTTTTGATCCCGACCACGTCTGCTCTCCCGTCCCGACTTACTGACCTTGACCTCGTTTTTGCTCTCCTGTCCCGGCTATCGACCTGTTTTTCCGTTCCTGACCCCGCCATCGCCCGCGACTGAAGATCCACTTCCGTATTCGGATCACAATCCGATTGCGAGAGCGACTTGCTTCCCGCGTCCAACGAGCATCGGATCGAGGGCGCTGCCCTTCCTCTTTCTTTCAATACAATTGTGAGAAAACACGTGATTGGGTCTACCCTTTGAGCTGGTCAGGACAGTGCACATGTAATAGCACTAAGCATCTTAAGACCATTAATATTCTCTAGAACACATATTTTAGAGTCAAGGACCAAGGGCCACATCAACCCAAGAGAAGAGAAGTAAAGAGAAGAGAAGAGAAGTAAAATGAAATGTTGCCTATTATACACAATTCTAATCATCATAATAATTATAATCAACCAGTTGGTGAACCTTATTTTGAAAAGCAGGAACTCATTGGTCATAGGACCTGCCTCTGTCACCTGATCCCCTTTAAAATCGCCCTCTCCTCTTCCTGTTGACTTCACTCGTGCTCAAAAACAGGGGGAAGCCTCACCGACCTAGGTCGCCTGGGGACGATGCCGACCAACAAGGCCAAAAGCCGCAGCCTTGTCTCACCAGTCAGGAAACATAGCAAAACCAAGCCTTTTCTGGTTTCCTTTTCTCTATCCTTTCGGCTGAGGGATGCGACAAAAGGGATTGAAAGACTTTTTTTCGCCATGCACCTGCTGGCTGAATCGGTAACCACCGAATTATATTCTGAATTGAATAAAAATAATAATGGGCAATTGCTCTAGAGGGCACTGGATTATAAGGCACACTTTCAAATTTCCGGCCAATTTAAGGTTCTTGGGTGCACCCTATAGTCTGGAAAATGCAGTAATTGAGATTTTCTTATTAAAGAAAATTTGTCGTTGGTTGGTTGGTTGGATCCCTTAACCACTAAGGTCATAGGGACACAATTTTCCTGTGCTGTGTCATCGGCAAGTACCGCCAGGTGGCGCTCATTGCTCTCCAGGCCAACATGTTTTTACCTGGTCTCGAACCAGGGACCTTTCGCTTGTTAGGCAAATGTTTTAACCACTATTGCTTATTTTACCAGATCATTAGTTTCACTAGTGTTAGTACGTCATTTTAAAAATGTTCAAAATTTAATCAGCCCGGCACTCAACATCTCGCTTAATTTCTTTGTTTGGCCGTTCCATCAGTTTGACTTTTCCACCCCTGCTCTAGAATAAACAGCAAACAACACTAAGTTTTGTCTTCTTCTTATTAGGACATCGAGGTCCTCATGTCAGAGGGGAACAAATCTCGCACGGTGGCAGCCACCAATATGAACGAGGAGAGCAGCCGATCTCACGCCGTCTTCAGTATTATTGTCACACAAACATTATACGATCTACAATCTGGGGTAAGTCTTTTGATTCTGTCATTCGAATGCAGTGTTCTGCAAAAGTGTTGACCCTGCAATGGGTTCGATTCATTGCCAGAATTCCGGAGAGAAGGTGAGCAAAATGAGTCTCGTTGACCTAGCAGGGAGTGAGCGCGTATCTAAGACAGGAGCTGCTGGGGAACGACTCAAAGAAGGAAGCAACATCAACAAGTGTGTATATTTGTACGATTGCACATTTCACAAATTAAAAATATGAAATGATTCATAGCAAGTTAAGCAAAAATACAGTAACTATCAGGACTACATGATTAAGAGCTGAACAAAACTTAATTTTGTCTTTGTAAAAGTCGCACTGGATTTAAAGCTGCAGGCTTAAACAGCCATACAAATGATCTTATTCAGGCCATTTCTTACAAGACCAGCGCACACCCGGCACCGTTTTCAGCTTTGCATTTTTTAGTTCTTCTCTAGGTTGTTTATGTCACACGTTGGATCATGTGACCATTCAAGAGGGCGATCACAAAGATAAGCACATATTTAACTACTGTGCTGAATGAAAATGCAAATGAAGACCTTGGGTAAAATGTGATTTTTATATTTTTAGACAACAGCCCCAGGGCTAGTCTTATTTTGGAGAATAGTGCCAGATTGCAACACAGCCATGTCTCTTTGTGTTGTTGTCATTGGTGATTGCTGCAGAAATGGACCAAATTGCATTCGCTTGTTGTCCTTCCTCGAGGATTAAAGGAAACTTCAGAGACCTGGCATTGATGCCCATGATAAGAAGGGAGATAAATTCCACTGCTGACTAATTCGGATGTATACATTCAGGACATGATTTATGTGTGAAAAGGTTGATATATCATGAGTGTGTTTTAAATATTCTATAAAATACTCTTAAACATGTATAATTTGAATAATGTTGACAGAAACAAGGACTAATTTCTCTTGAAGGGCGTCATACATGTTTCCAGATGTCACTGCAATGTTTTGTATTTAGAGGGCATGCAGTGTGAAAAAGAGCCCCTTGCCGTTTTCCTCTGTGCCGCCACAATAATAAAAAAGAATATGCCGCAAGGTATTTTAAGCCTTTGGGTTTAAAATGTAGCAAAAGAGTAGCCTTTGGTAGCCCGGAATTTCCGGTAAATGGAACTTTTATGATGTTGATAGAAGTCAGTTGCCATCAATAAATTAACAACAAATGTAACTCATTCAATGCCATAGACAGCTAAATGTGTAAATGATCTATTATAGCTGTGTTGCCTTTGATTTATATAGCATTGTGGTTGTAGGTTGAAATGTTTTGGTTGGGTGGAAATAACGTTTAACAGATCTTGAATTTTTTAAGTAATTACTGCTCTGCTTGTAGGTCACTGACCACTTTAGGTTGTGTTATTTCTGCTTTGGCTGATCAGTCAGCGGGAAAGGGAAAGGCCAAATTTGTGCCTTACAGAGACTCAGTCCTCACATGGCTGCTAAAGGTTTGTACTCTAATTCAAGATAATATTTGCTTTAAATTGTTTCCGTCACATTTCATTTACTTTTACCGCTTTTTCTCTTCAGGACAACTTGGGTGGAAACAGCAAGACGGCTATGATCGCGACAGTGAGTCCTGCGGCAGACAACTACGAAGAAACTCTTTCCACTCTGCGCTATGCCGATCGGGCCAAGAGGATCGTCAACCACGCCGTCGTCAACGAAGATCCCAACGCTCGCATCATTCGAGAGCTCCGAGAGGAGGTGGAGAAGCTAAAAATTCAGCTGTCTCAGGCTGAGGTAAGATTTCCGTAAGGAGCTTGCTTTGCGATTTTGCCGTGACTGTGACATGATCTTCTCAAAAGTCTTTGAAGGCGCCTGAGCTTGAAGAGAAACTTAATGAATCCGAGAAACTCATCATGGAAATGACAGTCACATGGGAGGAAAAGCTACGGAAGACTGAGGAGATAGCCACGGTTTGTGTCTACATATATATATATATATATATATATATATATATATATATATATATATATATATATATATATATATATATATATATATATATATATATATATATATATATATTTATAGGTAATATTCAATAAATAGACCCAATAACCTTACAGGAAAATCATGCTGTTTTCTAGGAACGACAAAAGCAACTGGAGAGTATGGGAATCTCTCTAGAAACATCTGGAATTAAAGTGGGTGAAGACAAGTGTTTCCTCGTTAATCTGAATGCAGATCCCGCCTTAAACGAACTTCTTGTTTACTACCTGAAGGTAAGGTGAACTCTGAAAAAAAATTGCGTAAAAAAATAAAAAGCCAAATTGGGTTTACTATTTTGGTTGATGTGACGCACCCTTTTAGTTTTAGGTAAGGCCCATGTCATGTAAAATAAACACTTATTTCTTGACTTACAAGTATTTATAAAAAAATGCATTATCATGTGATAGCTCATAAGTTTTTGCTCATTACTGTATTTTAAAAAATATATATATTTTTAAGGAATTAGTTTTTTTTTTTACCACTAGGAGGTCCTAAATAACACTCACAGACCTTTAAAATAAATTATCCAGATTGGATAGTTTTGTTCAAAACAACCACCGAAATTTAGTGACTTAAAATAAGACAACACCCCCCAGAAAGGAGTACAGTATCTTTCTTCAAGATTACCCTTAATATTGGGTACTTTTTTAAACAATTGCCCCCAAATTTTTCTTTTTTGTTCCACAAAAAATAAACTTCGGTTTTCTAAAAGAATCGGTCTGCATTGTACAAAATAGTTTGTTTTCTGTAAAACATACAAACCATAATAAAAATGTAATTTTGTCAATAGTGTGTCAATTGTTTAAAAGAACCCCAAAAGTTACATCTTTTTTTTCAATTTTTTTTTCAAACCAAACCCAAAACAAATTAGGTTGTTTTGTTCGTACTCGGATTGTGATCCAAACACGGAAGTGGATCTTCCGTAGCGAGCGATGGCGGTGTCGGGAATGGAAAAATGGGTCAGTTGTCGGGACAGGAGAGCAAAAATGTGGTCTGGGTCAGATCACATTAAGTCAAGTCATGTTCATTTGTATAGCCTTTAATCACGAAGAGTCTCAAAGGGCTGCACAGATCAAAGACTATTGCAGACTACAGACCATTATGACACCATCCTCTCATCTAAAACCTACATCTGCGTAGCAATGGAAACCGATATTATACTTGCGAATAATATCACCTAATGGAAGCATGTAAATGCTGAAAAGAAGGGGACTAGGTACTGAACCATGTGGAACACCACAGGTAACACTAAAGGGCTCAGATGTCATTTCGCCATATTTAACACAGTGCGTCCTATCTGAGAGGTAGGATCTCAACCATTAGAGGACGGTTCCTGGGAGACCAATCCATTTTTCCAACCGTTCTAGTAAGATATTATGGTCCACAGTGTCAAAGGCAGCACTAAAGTCCAGCAGCAGGAAGAGTGATGAAGAGCCAGAGTCCATTGCCACTAGAAGATCATTGGTTACCTTATTCAGGGCTGTCTCAGTAGAGTGGTTAGCCCTGGATCCTAATTGCATTGATTCAAAAAGATTGTTCTCCAATATAAAATCATTCAGCTGCTGTGCTACAACTTTTTCAAGTACTTTAAAAAGAAACGGTAGGTTTGACACAGGTCTTTTGTTACATAAGCTTTCTGGATCAAGGTTGGTTCGTTTCAGTGTGGGTCGGAAGCAAGTTGTAAGCCCGGAAAGGAGAGTAGACGTCAGAATAAAAAACGGGTCGAAGCCGGGGGGACAGATGGGAGCAAAAAACAGGTGGGAGTCCGGGTCGAAAAAGGCTTGCCTATTGTTAACTGAGGTTCGCAGACGGACTGACAAAAGGGGACAGATAGGAGTGGGTTTAAATAGGGACAGGGAGCCAATCAGATTCCGAGGCAGTTGGCGCCAAAGGAGCGGGCACAGGTGATTAACATCGGTAATCATGACACATATTGCTTTAAATTGTTGAAACAAAGTTGGAATTTGTAATTAAAACCAAAACTGTTCCCTTATTATCAAGAAAAAATAGTATCTGTCTGTTATTAGTCCTGGAAAAAAACATAGGCCAATCACAGTGTGCAATTTTGAGCTTCAAGGTTCTAATTTTAAGGTCAATGTTATGAAATTGCCTCTATAAATTATGTTCTGTGTATATGCCCTCTCATTACAAAATACATGACTACACTTGCATAGTTATGTAACATTGCTTCCATACCTCTGCCATTTCAAGGTATCCTAAATTAATGTGTTTATATATACAGTATATATATATATATATATATATATATATATATATATATATATATACATATATATATGTGATTATAGTTTAGATGTGTGTACATGTGAAATTCTGCACAGTGTTATTTTTTTGGTGATCAACAGTCATCATTCATTGGATCATTGAAAGTCTTTGTTGGCGATCTTATTTCTAGTTCGAGTTTCCTTCCTTTCCTCCCTGTTAGCAAGACCTGACTAAATGAGCAGGAATGTGTTTGGAGTTTTTACCTCCAAGCATATAAAAAGTGAGTCCTATTCTCAGGATTAAAATTTTGTGGTTTTCAAGATCCTGTGTATGACTGAGAAAGTTGCAAGACATTCTGATAGAAGTGTGTGGGAGCAACCTGCACAGTGCACAGAACAACAGGCCTTTGTCTGGATTCTGCAGACTGTGCCTGCCGTTTCAATGTAGAATGACCGCGTCCAAAAGGGTTGGACATCCTTTGAAGAAGGAGATGTTTTTCTTACGCCTACACGCGCAGTGTGAGCCTCCCAATTTTTTCAACCTTGGCCCGGTTTTGTCCCAGTTTTATTCTTGCAGTTAGCGTCTTGTTTTCTCATTCTGTCACAACAAATTAGGCCAAACATGGGGGAGATGAAGGAAATTCCTTTCAGGCCTGCTGCTAACGTCTCTTAAATCTGTCTTCCACCTGTGTGTAGGAGCGCACCCATGTCGGTGCTGACACGTCTCAGGACATCCAGCTGTTCGGGATCGGTATCCAGCCGATGCACTGCATGCTGGAACTTTGCCCGGACGGTGATGTCACCTTGATGCCCCTAGGGAACGCCCGGTGAGATGAAGTAAAACTGCTACTATGTTTGTCTATGGAAGCCTCGCATGAGCTCATGGTCGAGGAATCTGAAAGCTCTGCTTTGATTTTTGCCGTTTCCCTTCTTGAAAGGATGCAGATAACAATCCACTTGATGTTTTCTCCCCAGGACTTGTGTTAACGGAACAATGATCGATTCCTTAGTACATCTCTGGCACGGAGACCGAATTTTGTGGGGCAATAACCACTTTTTTAGGTGTGTCACATATCGACTTCAAATTTGTTCCGACGAATTAAAAAACTGAAAACAAACTATGTCACAGGATCAACTTACCAAAACGAAAGCGGAGGGACCGTTTGAAGGAGCTGGAGAGGGCTTCCCCAAGGGACAGCTTTGTGGAGATGGATGTGGAAACCGCCAGTGAGGCATCTTCTGAGCAGGACTACAGCTATGAGTTTGCCCAGATGGAGGTCATGATGAAAACTCTGGGAAACAATGGTAAAGAGAGAAAATCTACTCGACATTACAAATCTGTAGATAGGACCTAAAAGAACAATAAAACCCTTATCTGAAGATTTTTATTTTTTTCAGTTACTCCCATCTTATCAAAGCAGTCATTTTTTAAATTCCACAACTGTAAAATATACGTCCTTAGGCGCGAGTCAACAGTGGGCCCTCTTTATCTTGGCAGTCATTTGTAATCACACGATTAAAAGTTGTTAGTGTGTTGAAGCTTTTATGGTTTAACAGTTAACCACCACATGCAAAAAATAAACAAAATAAAAACAGGCAAAAACAAAAATTGGCAGCAATCCATTTGTTTTCCTTCCCATGCAACTTGGGCCTCTAACTGCAAAACGATAAGTATTAAAGAGCCAAATCTATTGATTAGGTTTTTATTAAACAGAAATCTATTTGTAGCTATCAATCACTTTAATGAATTAAAAAATATTGATAAATGTATTGTTAAGTATACGCTCAAAATTTTATCTATCTATCTATCTATCTATCTATCTATCTATCTATCTATCTATCTATCTATCTATCTATCTATCTATCTATCTATATACCCTGGTCATATCCCTCAAGAAGGGCGACCGACAGCAAGACAAACACATACAAAAACAGAAAAAATAAAAAAGGGGAAAAGTAGCAAAAACACACACAACCTGAACCTGGACGCAAGAAAGCGGCCATGTCACTCGGGTCAGGGTGACACAACACACTCTTTTGTTCAACAGCGGGGCCCTAAAGGGTGCAAGGATCAAAGAACAGCAACAATATTGCCCAATAGTGACAATAAAGCGTGTGTAATAATAATAAAAGAATTCTTTTGCAATCTCCTTCCCAGGTATTTGTAAAGTGGGCTTAAACTAGTTCCACAAAAGTCTGTATTTTTAAACCAGATGGTATCACGTTTCTTTTTCAAATATTGGTACCGCCCAAAGGGGCGTTTCTTTCTTACTCTGTCTTTGTTCCACCTAAATAAATGCAGTTTGGTGGGGGAAGTTGGGAGCGCGGCCAAGGAGACGGACGTAAGTTCCTCCTCTCCTGGCCCCTCCCCCTGTCCAACTGGCAGTTGTAAAAAGTCCAAATGCTTAGTGTATTTTTTTCTAGTGTCAGCAACTTGTAAATAGCTTCCCACAACATGTAAGAGGTCGATTTTAGACCCCACAGTGTTCAATATTAAAAAGAGAAGTATGCATTTGAACAGGGGCATGGAGATTTTTATATCCAGTTTTTGCAACAATTTCACTCTCCAATCCAGAGCAACAATTTACTGTTTGAGTTCCCTAAATATATTTTTTCATTTTACTCTATATCATGTGTTTTACATGACATTTCATCACACCTGCCTGTGTTTTTTCCTAGACCCCATGCAGAATGTGGTCCATGTCTTGGAAAAGCAGTACCTGGAAGAGAAGCGCACGGCTCTGGAGGAACAAAGGCTAATGTACGAGCGCGAGCTGGAATCGCTTCGGCAGCAGCTCACACCCGAGAAAACGCAACAACACCATCGCAGCAACAGTGACCGCCTCTCATTCCAGACACACACGCCGCACGGCAAGATGCAATTGTGGACAGATGAACGGTTGGTGGCAAAAAAATTAAATGCACAATGCTGTATATTGCGTTTTTAGCTAAGACAGTCAAGGTTATGCTTTACGAGTTGTTTCCAAACAGTGGATCCATCGCATTCTAAAGATTGAGGATAGTGAGCATTGCAAAATGACAGCTGTTTTCCAGAAGTGAAGATAACCGTTTTTTATACGTGTTTGCTTTAAAGCCTTCATGTGCACCCAACTCCAATTTTGCACTTCTAACACTGGATCTATTTAGATAGTCAAGTCAAGTGAAATCTTGTTTATTTGTATAACCCTTAAGCACAAGGAGTCTCAAAGGGATGCACAGACCTCAGATTATTGCAAACCACAGACTATTATTACACAATCACCTGATCTAAAACCTACATGGGTGGTTAAAACCCAATTTCCAAATTTTTTGCAAAGGTTTATTTCATACAAAACTGAATTTAGAAGGGACTGTTTTTCAATAACACTACATATTTATAAAGATTTTTTGGGTTTGTTTCTTTTTCTGTTTTTCTATTTTTTTTTTTTTTTGTAAAATAATCCAGGAATTTGGGTCAAACTAACACAAGCAGTCCACTCTTTTGCCAAATGGGGTTATTTTTCTGTATAGAGTGACATTTGTTGAAAATGTCAACTATATACCTCAATTTAGCTTTGATTCCTTTTTTAGTAATCAATTAAATTATTTTTCTTAAGCCTTTTTATAGGTCTGAATTTGATTGGCTGATCTTTATTTTATTTTATTTGGTTACTAAAATCAAATCAATATCAAGAAAAATGTATTATTTTATTATTTCATTTTTATGAGAAATAAAAGAAAGTATGGCTTACTAGTAAGAGATGATTTAAGTTTCACTGTAGTCATCACGGTTCATGGTTCACTTAACTGCACCAATGAGGACACAACTCTGGACAGCTTTTTCCACTGTTGACGGTTCCTGGCCGGTTTTTGAGACGTGGAAAATTTGGCACCAGTCCATTTCTTAATGTTGTCTGCCCAGTTCTTCCTCTCCTCCTGCCCCTTCAGACTTTGCCCTGGAGAATTATCTTGGTCAGTCCTGATGATCTTGTGACGTGACCATACCAGTGAAGTTTACCTCTCTGCGTGCAGTTGACAACAGTTCTTCGTAGGGTCTATTGTGCCCTCTGACAGTGTTTCCTTTGGACTAAGTAGCTGATGCCGCCAACCTTAGCGCCAACCGCCTTAGGGGCGGCAGTGGCTCAGGAGGTAGAGCGCTCGTTTTGGGATCAAGAGATCGCAGTTTGAATCCCGGCTCCTCCGTGTTACATGTCGAAGTGTCCTTGGGTAAGACACTGAACCCCTAATACCCCCAATAAGCAGGTTAGCGCCTTACATGGCTGCACGGCCGCTATTGGGAAATGTGAAGCACACTGTAAAGCGCTTTGGGAAGTCTTGACTTAAAAAGCGCTATATAAATGCAGATCATTTCATTTCATAGAAGTTTCTTTTAGCATTGCATCTCTGAGGCATTGCATCTCCTTTTCCAGTGTTGAGGTGAGGGTCCATGTCTTGCAAGCATAGAGGAAGATGAAAGTAACCAGCGCTTACATGAGTCGATCTTTGATTTAACTGCTGTTTCTGTCCCTCCAGATTGGTTTAGGTCTAGCAATTGCGGCTGTGGTTTAAGCTGTACTCTATGAAGTTGTGTGTCGCTGATCGCAGCAAGGCTTTAGGGCTAGGACCTTAGCTTGGCCTTTTGGCTGAGAGTAAGTGTCCCGGCTCCTAGGCTTTGTAGCGTATTATGAACTGACCGATAACGGATAATGGATAATGAATAACGAAGATAGAACAATAACCCTTAAAAACCCCAAAACCCCCATCCTGGCCATTATTTCTGGTTTTGACCTCTCTTACTTAATGTTATTGCGTTCCTTGTTTCTTTAAAAAAAAATATTTTCTTGTCTTTCTTGTGCTTCAGAGATGAACTTTTCCGACAGAGTCTGTCTCGACTGAGGGAACAGGTTCTGAAAGCCAACACGCTGGTGCGAGAGGCCAACTTTTTGGCAGAGGAGATGAGCAAACTGACCGACTATCAGGTCACTCTTCAGATCCCCGCCGCCAACCTTAGCGCCAACCGCAAGGTCAGTAAACTGAGCTACTGCCAATCAACCAGTAAAACTATTTTGTGAACGCAGGCTTTTCTAAGGTGTTTGTTTGCATTCAGCGTGGAGCCATAGTCAGTGAACCAGCCATCCAGGTACGCAGGAAGGGAAGAGGGAATCAGGTGTGGACTATTGAGAAGCTAGAGAATAAGTTGGTGGACATGAGAGACCACTACAGAGATTGGAGTGAAGGCTCTGAGGAAGTGGTAAGGAACACAACATAAGACTTTGTGTTTAAAAAAAGTTTAAAAAAAATATACAATAGTTTCTTAATTTTTTCATTTGTGTATTTTGCAGCACAACAAGGCAAATGGTAAACACTGTGACCCGTTTTATGACACCCAAGAGAACCACAACCTTGTAGGAGTGGCTAACATTTTTCTGGAGTGCCTCTTTCATGATGTCAAACTGCAATATGCAGTTCCCATCATCAGCCAACAGGGAGAGGTAAGAGTACACTAGCACAGCAACAATCAATAACATCCACTATATATACTGAGGATAAGCGGTGTAGCTAATGAGATGAGATGATATGTTTATTTTATTTGAACTCAAAAAGTGGGGCACGTTTCCCATCTGGGATCTGTTCACTTTCCTAGAATAAAGTACAAGTGCACCTCCACTACACTAGGGGGTGTGCCACTCTCATTGGCAGGGTGTCCTGTTTTTATTTAGCATCCACGCACATAGCACAGAGTACGAGCATTAAGTATTAAGTGTAGACACAAAGTGGAGCTGACCCTCAAGTGACCCCATGAAAGAAATCACATTCAGTGTCGTACGTTTTCAGAATTGTCCCTGAGTGCCAAAACATAACAATATATATTTTTTTGTTTTATTAAAAAACTATTATCAAATGTTTGGCACAGCTTATCAGTAAGTATCAAGCTTATTGGAATGATTTCAGTATGATGAATCATTAGATGGCAGGATTGGCTTTGATCAGATCTTTGTCCACACTTCGAGGAAGCTCCTACTTCCTAGTCTAGCTTCCTGTATCCAGAGATTGAAGTGTGTATGAGGCCCTGTATGGCGAGTATAGTGAAGGAGTGTGTTTAGAGTAGCGAAGATATGGATAAGTACAGACTCTTAATGCTTCAAACTTTAATCTCTGTGTCATTGTCCGGGCAAGGAGGAATGATGTTTCGTGCACATCTGCTGGAACGCGATCGCCATGGTGACCGAAATTGTGTGATGTCACCGGAAACATTGTGCGATGAAAAGTTATTGTGGAATTCATGCATCGTTCATGCATAAGTTCAGTGTTCTTGCAATGTAATGTTATTTTGCAAGCAAACTGCCCTCGTGTTTATACAAAGCATTGTTTAGTCAATGCATAAAAGGCACAGAAGTGAAAGTTCTGCTTAAAATGCATCATTTCACGAAAAGCAGTTTTTCTCAGTTTTCAAGGAACTTTGCAATGTTCAACTGTTGTTTACTAAACAATGGTTGAAAATAGAAACATACTTTTTCTCCAATGAAAGATGAGAGTTGAAACTTTCTTTTAATATGTCCTACGCCTTTATCACTACGGAACCAAATTTTCTGCAGGGCTTCAAAAATAAAGTAAAAATGGTAAAAATAGGCTCGTCCCATTTGAGAGAAACGCCTGTCATTGAATGAGTTTGTGGGGATGAGGAGACAAGCAAATAAAGATGTGGACAAACAGACAAACAAAAGTCGCCTAACAAAATTTAAGACAAGGAAGTTTGACTAAGCGTATGTAGCGCTTTACTGTAACCATGGTGGAAGACAAGGGAAAGACCTCTGAACTATGTTTACAAATGTTGGCAGCGGACAGCACAAAGCCCAAATAATTTTTTTTAGGGAAAAACGTGCTATACACGGGCGTATATTTAACATGGACGGAAATGACGTGTTACCACTTACCAATATCAAGCAATCATTGTCCTGTCCCAAAGATCGATTAACGTCTCTTTCATTTAGCAGAGCAGAAAGGGTTAACTGGTAAATGGTCTGCATTTATATAGCGCTTTTCAAGTCAATTACTTCCCAAAGCGCTTTACAATGTGCTTCACATTTACCCATTCACTCACACTCACACACCAATAGCGGTCGTGCAGCCATGCAAGGCGCCAACCTGCTTATTGGGGGCATTAGGGATTCAGTCACATCTTCTGCTGAAGCGCTTATGCATAGGACAAACGCATTGGCGGCGCAACAGTTTTTCTTCTTCCTAGGGGAGACCTGACAGAAAATAATTGAAGAACTGTATACACTGAAGATGTGTTTTATTCTTTGTGTTTGCAGTTAGCAGGCAGGCTGCACGTGGAGTTGATGCGGGTTAGCGGTCCGGTGCCGGAACGCCTTTGCGGGGGAGATGACTCCTCTGAAAATTCCAGTGAGAGTAGCTGCTACGACGTCTTGGACACCAACGGAGAAATTGTCCACATGGCCAAGAGACTCACTATCAGGGTAAAAGAAAACACATTTTAGGAACCTGCTACTTTTAGTGCAAGGGTTGGGAATCTTTTTGACACAAAGAGCCATCCATCCATCCATTATCTGCACTGCTTATCATCAGTTGGGTCGTTGAGGTGCTGGAGCCCATCACACCTAGGGGAAAATTAAATCTGAAAGATATGAGGGAGCAAGTCCATGCATGATTTTGTATACTACCAACAGAACCTTAAAATCACATCTTAAGCTAACGCTATTGGCTCCGTAGCCAATGCCGGCTAGCTAAAATCGGGGTAATGTGATCAAACTTTCTTGTCTTAGTTAAAAGCCTTGCAAGATTAAGGGTTCTACAAATAAACAAGACTTGACTTGAATAGATGTTAGTTACTTTCGGATAAACCTATAACCTAAATTCCTGCCATACTTGCCGGAACTAAGGTAAGCTTCATGCTATGTATGTGTTTTTATATTCCAGGTTCGAATCAGGGAGGCGACGGGGCTTCCCCTCAACCTTTCCAACTTTGTCTTCTGTCAATACACTTTTTGGGATCAGGGCGAACCCACTGTGGCCCCCCCAATGGTGAGCCCGGAAAAACCTTCCTCTCGGAGCCCGGATGCACAGTTCACTGTCCAGTTTGACCACTGCAAGGTGAGAAAGACTGGCTTCTTTTTACCTTTACAAAAAAGTGCAGCCATACGATCATTGATTTTGCAGGTGATACATATTCAAACCGAGTCAAGACTCTTCTTGAAACCTATCTTGTGTTTTTTTGCAGGACTATGTTGTTCATGTGACAGATGACTTTCTGGAGTTCATATCAGACGGCGCTTTGGCAATAGAAGTCTGGGGTCACTGCTGTGCTGGGAACGGACATTCTCGGTGGGAGTTAGACGCTCTGGAAGCCAAGACCCGTACGCTCCGAGACAGGTATGTTTAAGTAGTAGGAGTGGGCGTTATGGTATGCATGTATTGCCGCTTTGTTGTGAAGTGCAACCCAAAACGAGTGCTAAAAAGCAAAAGGAAGAATACGAACTAAGGAGACTCAAAGTGACAAAACTGCACCATTTTACTTGTCATTTTTTGCTCAGCCTTTTCGAGGTTTTCGGGTATCGGTAGCATCAAGATGGTGGATAATTATTTTAGATCCAATGAGGTTAGGCTCAACTTATGTAAAACAAATGCACATTTCTTGCCCTGCAGTTATTTAAAAGAATACACATTTACATGATATGTCATGTATTTTTGCTTATTTTTCAAAACAATATAGCTTTTTGAATGGATTTTTTTACCCATAGGAAGCGCTAAATAAGACACACTTGCCCTAAATATAATATTTCGGCCTTGAATAGCTCACAATACTTTTCTTCTGTTTTTGAAAAACAAGCACCTTTCTGAGCATTTATGCTTCATGTTTCACTCATGCATTTTACGAAATGTATATTTTTGCAATATAAAACATTAGGAATCCTTGTGAAGGTACGACGGATGGGTGCTTAGCGCACAGCCCAACGGTGCAGAGGTTCAGGGTTAAAGGCCAACTACCGCAGTCTCCCCGTGTGGAGTTTGCAAGTACTCCCCGTGCCTGCGTGGGTTTCCACTGGGCACTCTGGTTTCCTCCCACATTCCAAAAACATGCATGTCAGGTTACTTGCCCAGTCCAAATTGTCTCTTGGTGTGAATGAGTGAGTGAGTCTGTCTCTGCAACTGGCTGGCAACCAGTACCCGAAGACAGCTGGGATGGGCACCAGCACCCCTGTCACCCTGCTGAGGATAAGCGGTGCAGATAATGGATGGATGGATAAATCCATGTAAAGACACCATCATTTGTGGCTAGCAGCCGCATATCCACAATTAGTGGGTAAGACTCAAGCATTAGCTACTAAATTAGATAGAGATAAAGCAATGCTATGCACTAATGCGGCTATCAGCTTTGTTGGGGGAAAAAAGTGCTAAATCCAGGCCAGAAAAGCCCCCAGACATCTAAGGACTTTTCCATTCTATGAGATCTCAAGCCTGAATACGCCTATGACGATTTATTATCACTATATCACCCAACCAGAGTTAAGGACTCAAGCCAGAGTCCGAGCCAGTCTGGTCCCAAATTTCGGGTCTCTTGCTGAATGTAAAATAAATGAATAAATATATGTTTATAAGAAGGCCGGCACGGCAGATGAGTAGTTAGCACATCCACGGCACAGTTCTGAGGTAATGTGCTCAAATCCAGCTACCAGCCTTCTTGTGTGGAGTTTGCATGTTCTCCCTGTGCTTGCGTCGGTTTCCTCCGGGCACTTTGGTCTCCTCCTATATTCCAAAAACATGCATGTCAGGTTATTATTGTCCCTAGGTGTGAATGAGTGAGTTAATTGTATGTCTCTGTTGGGGATGGGCGGGGGTGTTCTCCAGCACCCCTGCGACTTGCTGAGGATAAGCAGTGCAGATAATGGATGGATGGATGTATATAAGAAATACATCCTAAAACGATGTGTGGATATAAAAAAAAAGATATCAAAAATGAAAAAAAAAAACTTCTCACCGCTTTGGCTACGCTAATAACATCAACAGTGTGCTGAGGCATTTCGAGGTCTTGAGTAGTTTTGGTCACAAGAGACCATGGTCCAAAAACAGAAGTCCTCTCATCACAACTTCTAATGTATTATAAAACACTTTTTGGGTCATTGTTCTAATTGTTCACTCTGATACCGCCCCCTCTCTCTCTTAAAGAGATGCACTGGATTCTTAAGTACATACTGCTGCTGTGGTTTATGGCCCAATTTTCAACCTGTCAAAATGACCCCACGGCCTTAACATTTTCAACATTTAAATAATCCGTCAATGATGGAAAATTCTCGGTTAATGTAACCTCTGCAGACACAAAAATATAAAGGATATAAATGTTTATAAAGTATTGTTTAACTTAGATTTGGTTTACAAACGAGGGGGGGTTAATTTGTTGTCATAAATCACCTCTCATCCTCCCAAGTCCTCACAAATAAAATATGAAATTTCAGGTTTGTCTTCGGGGTCCGTCCTGCAAATCAAGTGAATTGGTCAGGCTTAGGCTGGGTCTGTCTTTAATATTCGCAGGCCTTGGTCTGGTTTTGCTGGGTTTTTAGGCCCTATCTAACCCTAAACTCAAGTTTGAGTTAACTTCAATAGAGGAATGCGGAAGGATCCAAACACATCCCTGACCTTGATGCATGTTCCATGAAGGTGGAGCGAGGTGTCTCGAAGGATCGAGCTGTGGGTCTCCATCCAGGAACTCAATGAGCAGGGAGAGTACGCTGCTGTGGAGCTGCAGCCTGGAAAAGACATCAGCACCGGAGGAGTCTTCCAACTGCGACAGGTTGGAGAAAAACAGAAAATATGGTTCACTTATGAAATTATGTTAAAGAAATGCCAGAAACTCCGCACTAAGGTTGGTCTGTCCAATCAGGGCCACTCGAGGAGGCTGCATGTTAGTGTAAAGCCGGTCCAAAACTCGGGGACTCTCCCTCTGCTGGCGGAGGCGATGTTGTCTGTTTCTATCGGCTGTGTGACGCTGCGCTCTGCCAGACTGCAGAGGCCTCTCGACACTTACCAGGTCAGAGACAGTTGGGGATGCTTGATTACATTCAGGGTTGGGTAGGGTTACTTTAACTGGATTACTTTCAATTACTTTTGGATTACTCCAATACCAAATATGCTAATAAAAGACAAAAGAAACTAAATATGAATAAAATTACTATATTTTGTGCAGGCTTGGGGAGTAACGGAATACATGGAATGGCAAAAATGATGTTGGCAAGCTGTTTGGATTTATTTTCATTTTGTTTCTGTCGCATTTTATGTTAGTTTTGCCGGAGATCAAAGAGATCAAAGCCAGGAGAGAAAGCTTACCAGGTGTTGTGAGTCATAATTTGATTCATATTTAGTTTCTTTTGTCTTTTATTAGCATATTTGGTATTGGAGTAATCCAGTAGTAATTGAAAGTAATCCAGTTAAAGTAACCCTACCCAACCCTGTGTACATTGTAGGGAAGGGTTGTCAAATATACGGTCCATCGGATTTAATCCGGCCCTTGAGAGAACTCTGAGAATGAGATTAAGCGCATGTCATATAAGGACCTGTAGTTTTAAACATGCCCACCGAATGTCGCAAATGTGTTCACAACTTTCCATGACTTCTCTCTACTTTTGTCTTTTTCAACTACTGTTTCATACTATTCTGTATTCTTTGTATACTTTTCAGTACTTTTTTTACATTTTAACATTTCAGGTTTTTAGTACTGTGTAGTGCCATACTTGTTTTATATTTGCGTTCTTTCGGTATGTTTTCCATTCTAGTACATTTTTGTACATTTCTTTACCTTTATACTCTTTTAAGAACCCTTTGTATGGTTTTCAGTACTTATTTATACTTCTTAGCTCTTTTTTATACTTTTCAGTATATTTAAAAAAACGTTTATATTTTCCTGAACATTTTTACATTGCAGTTTTTTAATGTACTTTTCAGTACCATACTTTTTCTATATTTGCATACTTTTAGTACGTTTTCATACTCCTTAATACATTGTTGTACATTTCGCTATGTTTTTGTACTTTTCAGGACTCTTTGTATGCTTTTCAGTACTTTTTCTTTTCTTTTACATTTTAACATTTCAGTTTTTTAGTACTGTTCAGTGCCAGACTTTTTCTATATTTGAATTCTATCAGTACTTTTTCCTACTAGTTCATACATTTTTCTACATTTTCATACTTTTCAGTACTTTTTTATACTTCTCAGCTCTTTTCATACTTTTTAGTACGTTTAAAACGTTTATACTTTTCTTTACATTTTCTTACATTTTTACATTGCAGTTTTTTAGTACTTTTCAGTGCCATTCTTTTCTATATTCGCATACTTTCAATACGTTTTATTACTATTCAGTACGTTGTTATACATTTCACTACGTTTTTATGCTTCTTAAAACTACTTGTATGTTTTTCAGTACTTCTTTATACTTTTCAAATCTTTTACATATTTTACAGCACATTTAGAACTTTTTTTTATATATTTCAATACATTTTTCACATTTTTACATTTCAGTTTTTGTATCACTTTTCAGTACCGTACTGTTTCTTCTATATTCGCATACTTTCAGTACTTTTTCCCACTATTTAGTATGTTTTCATACTTTTCACTATTTTTTTATACTTTTGAGTACTATTTCTAGGCTTTTCAACGCTTTTAAAAAATATTTTTCACCTCTTGTCATACTTTTCAGCCCTTTATCATACTTTTCAGTACATTCAGAACTTTTTATACTCTTTAGTACATTTTTCACATTTTCCAATTTTTTGGGTACTTTTCAGTACTGTACTTTTTCTATATTTGCATAGTTTTTCATACAATTTAGTACCTTTTCATTTGTTTCAGTTCTTTTTTTCCAGACTTTTCATTGCATTTTAAGACGCATTTCAGAGCGTTTCCATATGTTCAGTTCTTTCGCATATTTTAACGTTTCAGTTTTTTTTTTTCAAACTTTATTTAACGTTTTAGTTTTATTTCATTTTCTTAATTCTTAGTGCCGTATCTTTCCTATATTTGCATACTGTCAGTGGTTTTTCTTACATTTCCGTTCTATTTCCATACTTTTCAGTTTTTCAACACGCACTTTTGAACTTTTTCATATTTTCCAGTGCATTTGTCACTTTTATACATTTCAGTTTTTTTAGTACCTGTACTTTTCAGTACTGTTCTGTTTCCAAATTTGCAGTTTCAGTACTTTTTTATACCATTTAGTACTTTTTTCGAAATTTCAATTATTTTTCATACTCTTCAGTGCTTTACAATACAAACTATATTACTTTTTAAAATATGTTTAATCTATTTAGTACTTTTCATAACTTTTTTCATACTTTTCACCTATTATTGTTGTTTTTTTCATGCTTTTCATTACCTTTTCATAGTTTGTAGTACTTATCAATATTTTCTGTAATCTGTTTTTAGTTTCTCATACTTTTCAATACTGTTTCACCATTTTTTGGCGTGTCTTACCGTGGCAATTTTGTAATAAAAGTAATGATTATTTCACACCAATTACTTTTACTTTACAATTTGAAAAACGTTTCAGGGTGATTAATTTATGTATTTTTTATTAGGGTAATTAGGGTGAGCTAATTTCATTATTTGACAGTACTTTTTCTGGTTAGAGTTACGTCGACAAACTGTACATGTGACTAAATGTCGATATTTTTATAAGGAAAGTTTCACGAGCTATACTTTGTTCTGTTCGCTGTCCTGCACACACACGCACACACATCTGACAGTGTGTTTCTCCTGCCAGAGAGAGTTGCAAGACGATATGGATAGTTATCAGGTACCCTCATCCTGCTGTAACACACCCCGCAGCATGAAGGATCATGTGTTTGGGACAAGGTCCTTTGCTTAAGGGCCTGCAAGGGGGAGGAAAAAGGCTGTTCCTCTCCCTAAACCCCAAAATTGCTTTATTAAACAAAACACACAAAATGCTGTGATAACATATCATAACTCCATTCTTTGGAAGCTAAACACGGCTCCACCCATCACTGACTTGGCGAGTCCACATGCAGACTAATGCTGTTGGCTTGCCATTACTGCAGAGCTGCACGAACACTACATGCTATCCAAACACTTGTTGCATGGCTGGCACTACTCTGCATTGGGAATGTGGACTGATGTCCGACATGTACTGCAATTCAGTTTTTGGGGATTCTGTTCACTTAGTCATGGAGATTTTTGCACAAGGTGATCAGGTTGGAATCTGATTGGCTGCTGCATGTGTTTGTCAATGACTATGAGAGTGTGTTAAAAGTGTTTAATGAGTATACAGTACATATTTATTACAATTTTGCTCTTTATTGATATTGGCTAGACACAGAGCTGTGGTTTGAGAACTCTTTCCGTGCACCACTAGCATGTATAACAAAGGCCATATATGCCCCATTCGGACCCCAATGCGGTGCCGCTTTGGGCGTATATGCTATTCTTTAGCTACATCAAAAACCAACGTCATGATGCCCAACTTACATTGATTACGTCTGCTTCTAGGAAGAAGATCTCAGCTGTCTAAGAGACAGATGGTCAGAGGCCTTAATCAAACGACGGGAGTACCTTGACGAACAGATCAAGAAGATCATAAACAAGCAAGGTGAGTTAAGAACTTTTCATTTTTAGCACCCGCACATTTTGTACAGCATTCTTAGTTTTTTTCCTTTGTCACGCAGTCCATTCCTATTGGTCTTTCAATTTTTCACCCATTTCCTTATCAACCCTTTTGCGTTTACTTTGACGTACTTTAGACAAGACTAACAAATTTAACAAACTTTTGTATTAGAGATATTAACTAAGTGGCTGTGTACGCTTTGCTGGTGTATACATTGGAGGAATATGTTTAAAGATTAGTAGACACTTAAAATAAGGAGAGAAGACATCGGTGGATTTTAAACTTGCAAGGGAAGCAAGCCCAAATTTTAGATAAGAAATTCTAACCTGTTCTATTAGCACTCCCCTGAGCCCTGTTTTTGTATTCAATCGCATAGGTTACAAAAAAAATAGTTCCTAAAGGTTGAGGGAATCAATTATCAGCAACCTGATTGGCAGACAATGATGTGAACAGTTTGTAACAGTCAACAGTGTCCTATCATAGACAAAATAATGAAATGGCTATAGAATCTCCTTTGCAGGGGTCCAATATTAAAAATTGATCTTATATAAACCCTAACCCTGTACTTAGCTTTGCCACAAGTAACCTAGTTACATTTTGCTTTGCCTTAATAATAGCATGATGAATAAAGTCTATCCATCTATCTATCTATCTATCTATCTATCTATCTATCTATCTATCTATCTATCTATCTATCTATCTATCTATCTATCTATCTATCTATCTGTACATCGGACACCGTGGTTAGCAGCACAGGATCTCCGCAGGGGACCGTTCTCTCTCCGTTCCTATTCATTCTATATACATCGGACTTTAAGTACAACTCTGAGTCCTGCCATGTGCAAAAGTTTGCAGATGACACTGCGATCGTGGGATGTATCAGAAACGGGCAGGAGGAGGAGTACAGGAAATTGATTCAGGACTTTGTCCGATGGAGCGACGCAAACCACCTGCACCTAAACACCACCAAGACCAGAGAGATGGTGGTGGACTTCAGGAGAACCAGAACTCACCCGGTTCCTGTAAACATCAAGGGAGAATGTGTAGAATTTGTCCAGACCTACAAATACCTGGGTGTGCAGCTGGACAACAAACTGGACTGGACTGCCAACACAGAAGCTCTATGTAGGAAAGGGCAAAGCCGACTTTACTTCCTCAGAAGGCTGGCCTCCTTCAACATCTGCAAAAAGCTCCTGAAAATATTCTATGAGACAGTAGTGGCAAGCGCCCTCTTCTATGCGGCAGCGTGTTGGGGAGGCAGCGTCAAGAAGAAGGATGCCTCTCGTCTCAATAAACTGGCTAGGAAAGCGAGCTCTGTTGTGGGCAAACAGCTGGACAGCCTAACAACAGTAGCTGAGAGACAGGCACTGAAAAAGCTGAGGTCAATCATGGACAATCCATCGCATCCGCTTCACAGCATTATCTCCGGACAGAAGAGCAGTTTCAGTGACAGACTGCTGTCACTGTCTTGTACTACGGACAGACTGAAGAGATCTTTTCTTCCTCATGCCATGAGGCTCTTTAACTCCACCCGGCAGAGTAAAGGCCCACATTAAACCACACCACCTACATTGGATATTACCGAATCTTACTGCATTATGTGTTCTGTGTAGCACTATTTAGTTACTCTATATAACATGCTAAAGTGGGCATTTGCACGTCACACTGGGTATTTGTATATTGTATTCTTTTGGCTTTATTATTGTATTGTTCTCAGCTCAGGGATGCTGCTGGAAATGTGAATTTCCCTTAGGGGATGAATAAAGTATCTATCTATCTATCTATCTATCTATCTATCTATCTATCTATCTATCTATCTATCTATCTATCTATCTATCTATCTATCTATCTATTTCTTCAGCTGGAATTTTTTATCATGTTTGTATTTACAATATGACAATACACACTGTAAATTTGAAATGATAAGGTGCAGCAATCCAGCGTTTTCTGTATTCACTCATTCACTGCCATTTACACCTATGGTACTGAATGAGTGATTCAATATCCTTGATATATATGTTTTTATTGCAGTTTTTTTTTAAAAAAATCTTGCACAGCTACCTTCCATCATAACTCTGAAATGACCACAAAACAGTGGTCAGGTCAGCAGTGTGTGTAATTCCACACCACACAAAGAAAACAGTTTGGTACTTTTGAGCAGAACTCAAGTACCACATCAATCAGTACACAAATATACTCACACTCTTTCTTTAGGCTTTATGGTTTGTGATAACAATCTTCACTTTTTCTACATCCATCTAGAGAAATCAGAGGAAGACATCGAGCGTGAAGCCCGACTTGTTGAGCAATGGGTCGGCTTGACCGAGGAGAGAAACGCCGTGCTTGTACCGGCACCTGGAAGTGGCATCCCTGGAGCTCCTGCTGACTGGTACACAATTTAGTTTAGTGTTTTTTTTTGTTGTTGTTGCTTTTTTTCTGATTTTGTAATGTTGCATTAAATTTCTGCCTGTAGGACCCCAACTGCTGGAATGGAAGCTCATATCCCGGTCCTCTTCCTGGATTTGAATGGTGAGTGAAACACATTTGTAAAATTAATTTAAGGGTCCAAAGGGGCCAGGGGCCAAAACATAAGCTAAAGGTGATCATATGACTCATTTATCTTTGTTTGATTCGTCAATGAAATGATGTAAATCCATGGATGTACTAGACTGAAAATATACAATAAAGAAAATAAGTATTTGGCTATTTATCCCACTTAGAAATCATGGAGGGGTCTGAAATTTTCATCGTAGTTGCATGTCCACTGTGAGAGAGATAAACTAAAAAGAAAAATCCAGAAATCACAATGCATGATTTTTTAACAATTTATTTGTGTGATACAGCTGTAAATAAGTATTTGAACATCTGTGTACCAACTACAATTCTGACCCTGAAAGACTTGTTAGTCCGCCCATTAAAAGTCCACCTGCACTCCATGTATCATCCTAAATCAGATGAACCTGTTTGAGGTCCTTAGCTGCATAAAGACACCTGTCTACCCCATACAATCAGTAAGACTTTAACTTGTTACATGGCAAACACCAAATAGATTTCCAAAGACACCAGAGACAACATTGTACAACTCCACAAGGCTGGAAAGGACTACAGAGTAATTGCCAAACAGCTTGGTAAAAAAGGTCCACTGTTGGAGCAATCATTAGAAAATGGAAGAAGCTAAACATGACGGTCAATCTCAATCAGAGTAGAGCCCCATGCAAGATATCACCTTGTGGGGTATCAATGATTCTAAGAAAATTGAGGAATCAACCCTAAATTACACGACAGGAGTTGCTCAAAAGAGCTGGGACCACTGTTTCCAAGGTTACTGTAGGTAACTAAGACGTCATGATTTGAAATCATGCATGGCACAAAAGGTTCCCCTGCTTAAACCAGCACGTCAAGGCACGTTTTAAGTTTGCATACGACCATTTGGATGATACAAAGGAGTCATGAGAGAACATTTTGTGGTCAGATGAGACCGAAATAGAACTTTTTGGTCATAATTCCACTAAGCGTGTTGAGGGGAGGAATGGAGAGTACAATCCAAAAAACATCATCTCTATTGTGAAGCGAAGGGGGTGGTAGCATCATGCTTTGGGGGTGTTTTTCTGCACATGGGACAGCACAAGTGCACTGCATTAAAGAGAGGATGACTGGGGCTGTGTATTGTGAAATTTTGGGGGACAACCTCCTTCCCTCAGTCAGAGCATTGAAGATGAGTCGTGGCTGGGTCTTCCAACACGACAACCCAAAGCACACAGCCAGGAAAACCAAGGAGTGGCTCTGTAAGAAGCATATAACAGTTTTAGCTTGGCCCAGCCAGTCTTCAGACCTGAACCCACTTGAAAATCTTCTTAGGGAAGTCATACTTCGTGTTTCTCTGCGACAGCCCAGAAACCTGACTGATCTAGAGAAGATCTGTGTGGAGGAGTGGGCCAAGATCCCTCCTGCAGTGTGTGCAAACCTGGTGAAAGACTACGGGAAACGTTTGACATCTGTTATACTTATTTATTTAATTGTTTATGCAAAACAAGATCTTCAGTAATGCACTGGTTAGGGGCTATCTAGCTGAAAAAAAATTCACCTGAGGTGAAAGATCACGAGTTGAGACCAAATTACCTACTAGATTTTTTTGTTCCACCAGCTGATAACCTGACAGTGAATGAGCAGCTAACAGGACCCCATGCTGCAGGCGTGAACTCTATTCTACCCAAGGAGCATGGAAGCCAGTTCTTCTATCTCCCTATGATCAAGCACAGTGAGGAGGAGGTGAGAAAGGACTTTGAATTGGATGCTAACTGATGATCAACGATTAACTTCCTTTCTGGGGATGGATTGTATTCCGTTTGAACAATCCCCATGTACATCCTTCAAGTCTTTTCGTTTTTGCAGGTGTCGGCCGTGTGCTCCTGGGACTCATCCATCCACGATTCGGTGCATCTCAATCGGGTGACTTCTCCTCACGAACGTATCTACTTGATCCTCAAGTGCACCTTACAGCTCAGCCACCCTGCTTCAATGGAATTGGTGCTCCGCAAGAGGGTCGCCGTCAATATCTACAACAAGCAGGTTGTTTGAATGCACCGCATAGCAGTCAATTTGACTCCCCTAATTTGACTTATTTTTTGTGCAGAGTTTCACGCAGAGTCTCAAAAGGAGAATGTCACTGAAGAACACGCTTTACTCATGCGGTGTGACCTACGAGATTGTTTCCAACATACCAAAGGTGAATCGTGATCGAGTTGTCAATATTATCTTAAATAAGTCATGCTAATGAAACTTTTCACAATTGATTTGTCATCAAGGCCTCAGAGGAGCCAGAGGAAAGGGAGACTTTAGCCCTCATGGCTGCTCGTGCAGACAGCGAGGAGACCCAGGACGGGGAAACTTACATTGAGAAATACACTCGGGGAGTTCTGCAAGTGGAAAATATTCTGAGCTTGGAGAGACTTAGACAGGTACAAAATAATTACATGAGATGTGGATTCTCTGATCAGACTATTATGATAAATGAGTGATTGCTGAAATATTTATTATTGCTGGTGTATTTCCACATTAAATTATTATAATTAGACAAATCAGAGTTTGTGTTTGCAGCATAGGCTTCCTCTGGTGGACAAATACCAATGATGTAGCAGTTAAATATCATCAGTGCATTTTAGGGGTGTGCGGTGAGGTTCGTGTCTGGTGAGGCACAGTCAGATTTACAAATACATGAACCTACATCTTATTCATAATTTTATTGGCAGGACAAGAAAGCATCATATAAACTAGCATAGAATTTTCTTACCTTACTCATAAATTAACTCTATTATGAAGACAAGTCCATGCAACAAGATTAAAATTACTGGATGGTTTAACTAGCTTGCTAACACTGTCACAAATTTTATTGTTTGGGGCTGAGGTGCGCGCCAAATCAGAATCCTTGGTCTCACTGTCGCCCTCTGCCTTGAGGCAAGATAATTGCTTGCCTCACACTGCAGACGCTCAGCACAGTAACACATTATGTTGTAAAATGCTGGTCTACTAGTGATCCCTGGAGCCAAAAAGAGATCCGCAGGTTCGAGAGTGTTCTCCATCCGGGCCCCGGTGCTGTGGATGAAATGAAATGTTTTGCATTTATATAGCACTTTTTAACTCAATGACTTCCCAAAGCGCTTTACATTGTGCTTCACATTTCCCAATAGCGGCCGTGATCTGTGCAGCCATGTAAGGCGCTAACCTGCTTATTGGGGGTATTAGGGGTTCAGTGTCTTACCCAATGACACTTCGGCATGTAACACGGACGAGCCGGGATTCGAACTGGGATCCCTTAATACTAAAAGGATCGCTCTACCTCCTGAGCTACTGCCGCCCCAATGCTCTTCCCCCTGAGATTCGATCTGCAGCCTCAGTGGAAATGTTTAAATCTAAGCTTAGAACACAATTCTACTCTATAGCATATGAATAACCTATACTTTATGTTGATAATACGTTTATCATTTGCGTTCATGTAGGTTCTAGATGAGGGGATGGAGTCATAATAGTCTGCAATAATAGTTTGCAATAGTCTTTGATCTGTGCAGCCCTTTGAGACTCTTTGTGATTAAGGGCTATACAAATAAACTTGACTTGACTTCACTTGATATCATTCAAAATATATTTGGAAAATTTTGCAATTTTGAAAAAAAAAAAACAACTAAAAATTGTGAAGGTAAATGAGAGAACTTTAACACCGAATGAATATAACCATTATGTGATATTTCCATGCTGCAGACTCACCTGCCGCCCCTGACAGAAATTATCAACCAAAACAATATTTTTTTGCAGGCTGTGACAGTAAAGGAGGCACTTTCAACCAAGGGACGACATCTCAGAAGAAGCCTCAGCACACCGAATGTACAGCATGTAATGAGCGCATTACTTTCATTCCTTTACACATAAAGTGGAAATAATCATTCTAACATGTGCCATGAATAACATTTTCCTGCTCTCCAGTCTTCTTGCAGTAAAACAGACCTGACTGGCTGTGAGGATGAAGACCGCAAAGTATGGGAGGTATGCGTTAATATCGTGTTGATCACATGTTTTACAGCTGGGAATGAACTTTGTTTGGAATGACCACACGCAAAACTCAGGAAATGATATGCATGAGTGGCAGTGCTTGTAAACAGAGGGGTTTCTAGTTTTTTGAAGCAAACTTAAATGATGTACATATTGGTTCTTAGGACAACTGTGACCAAGTCGACGGCTGCAATCCTCTGGATGCCTCTTTATGCAACACACCAGTCAAAAACAAAGAAGGGCAAGGTATTTTGTATTTGCATGTTATACACATTCTACTGTTTTATCCATCATATAACCACCGAATCTTCAAGCAGTTCTAAAAGTCAAACTATCTGTCAAATGCTACAAATCAAGTCATGTTTGTCACAAGTCTCAAAGGGCTGCACAGAACACAGACTATTGCAAACTACAGAATATTTTTAAAACATCCCCTGATCCAAAACCTACATGAGGGCAAGCAAAACTCAAAACCTCAACATAAGGTAAAGGAAGAAACCGTGAGACGGGACTGCATATGAGGTAATCCTCCTTCCAGGAGGACCAGGCTGCAATGGATGTAATAATACACAGATATTGTCAACATAAAATTTAGGTTATTCATATGCTATAGAATAGTGCTCCCGTCTCCAGTATCTGATATCGATCCCGCCTGTCTCTTCCTGTCCGGTATTTTGCACCAGTTTCCAGTATCGACCCTGTCTGTCTTACCCTGGTCGGTATCTTGCTCCAACCTCCAGTATCCGGTATTGATCCCGTCTGTCTCCTCCTGTCCGGTATCTTGCTCCAGTCTCCAGTATCCGATATCGATCCCACCTGTCTCGTCCTGTCCGATATCTTGCTCCAGTCTCCGGTATCCAGTATTGATCCCGTTGGTCTCATTCCGTCCGGTATCTTGCTCCAGTCTTCGGTATCCGGTATCCATCCTGTTTGTCTCATCCTGTCCGGTATCTTGCTCCAGTATCCGGTATCGATCCCGTCTGTCCTGTCCGGTATCTACCCGGGTTTTCTGTATCGATCCCATCTGTTCTGTCCGGCCTCGATCTTGTCGCCTCTGACTTGTCAGTCTCATTTCTTCCGCCCAGCGATCGCCGCATCCCTGGCGTTTGTGTTCACGCTTAAGACTGCCCCATTCCCATAAAATGAAGCATGTGTGAGAACGTTACACGTCTGGGTCCTCCGTCTGTGTGGGTTCTGACAAATGTAATCATTTTCATTCAATACATTTAAGGGATACATCTTCTACCAGTACTGTGCTTCGAGATTCATTCAATGAAAAAAACGTGAAAGATATCTAAATTCTGAATTGATAATTGCACCTCAACTGTTTACCTCAATTCACCTGAATTAACTTGTTTCCAAAATTTGTATCTAATGGCTTTTGACGTTTCTGCTCAGGTTTAGTTACAGATAGTCCTACCTTCTTCAACTCCAGTCCCTTCAAGCTTCTGTCCCCTCAGCCCTCCAAGTTCCTCAAGTCCCTGTTACCGGTCAAAGAGGAAAACAAGGTAAAGAAAGTCCTGGAGGCCCGTCCACTGCTTGGACAAGAGGTAAGAACAAATGAGTTACAGTTCACCCACATGCATCCATGTTTTTGTCTCTCATATTCATAAGGATTGCAGATTTTATAGCCCTTAGTGCTCTTCCAAATAATTTTTAACGATTTCAATATAGCTCGTACTGTAAATACATTTCAAATAATCCCATGACCATAACTACAGTAAATTCCGGACTATAAGCCGCTACTTTTTTCCCAAACGTTCAACCCTGCGGCTTATTCAGTGATGCGGCCAATTTTTGTAATTTTTCTAACAGCCGCCAGCGGCGCTCGAGTTCAAGGCGCATGACGCAGCTTATAAGCTATACGCAATCGAGCAGTCCGATAAAGAAGGAAACAGAGCTACTGCACGCAAACTTTACCTTGCGAGCGTGTTGCTAGCGTGTTTTTGAATAAGGGAGCGTGGGACGACGTTTATGTGACAAACTCTCTTTCCCATACCAAAGGAGGACAACTTCGATGACGACAGTTATAGGGAGGAAGATGAGAATGTTTTACCGTGATTTCTATATGAACGGTATATTTATTTTAACAGGCACTTTAACCGTATTGCGAGCGTCTTGTTAGTAGCGTTTTGCTACCCTTCACAGGCACGGTTTGGGATGAAAGTTATAATATTATTATTAAAGCTTTGAAAACTCTCTCGGTGTACCGTCTTTTTTTGTAAATATGTGTAAGAATGTATAATATGTATTTGCAACTGTATATTTTTGTAATGTATTTATTTTGGACACTTATTCTGATAAGTGTTGCACTCACCATTTAAAAAGAAGGGGCGTAACAGACGCGGGGGATGACGGGAAGTGGGGACCGGTAAAGGTGAGTGTTTGTGGACACGGCAGACAAAAGTGGATATATATTTTTCCCACCCTTACCTTTGGAAATATACACTTTTTTTCCTTGGATTACTTTTAACGGGACCTGGACTGTGCAGGTCTGCATCAAATTTTAAGTACCGGTATCATTTTCCGTTCATTTTGCCGGCTGTGGTTTTTAAACTGTGCACTTTATATTCAGTTGAAATCGCGGGACTCAAATTAGGGTTTGGGTTAATTTTGTGATTGTGTCACACGTTTTAATGTGGGCGCATGCGGCTTATATACAGGTGCGGCCTGTGTAAGTACAAAAGCGTTATCCTCTTAAAATGTGGTGGGTGCGTCTTATAATCAGGTGCGCTCTATAGTCCGGATTTTACGGTACACAGCTTTTGATTGAAATGCATGCCGCTAACTGACTTGCCAAGCTGCAACCATGCATGCACGCATGCATGCAACGTGTTTGTGGTGTGCGTGAAGTTTGTGCTGTTGTTGTAACCCATCCGCAGAGCATGCGCTCATGTGTGGACAGCCCTGCACTGCTCCCCCCTCCCTGCTCCTGGCGCAGACCCAGGGCAGGCAGCGAGGGCCACTTCCACCCTTCCACCCCCACCTGCAGACAGCTCAGCCACACACTGCCTCACGGCGTTGTAAGTGCCACTTTCACGCTTTTTCTCACGTCACATGAGCACAGTACAGGCTGCTTTGGAATCCACCCTGCTCTTGCACCGTTAACTGTGTACTTTTGGTCAAATATTTTGCAGTTAGATAATAAATAGATCATCAACGATTGGATTTCAGAAATAAAAAAAGACTTGACGTGACTTGACTATTTACTGCCGGGGTCTCACACTCAATTTACTTGGAAACAGAGTCTGGGTGAGGCTTGGCTGCATCAGGTTTTTGTTCTCAAATATTTTTTTTCTTAACACGAAATAAGATGAAAAAATAATAAGGCAATCAATTAATCAGGAATAAATGGATAAAATAATAATATTAATACAGGCAAAATCACAAATCGTTGCTTACTAGAAAACTTTCCTTTTTATTCAGTTAAATTGGCTGTATTAACAGTTCTTTAACTTTTAACTTTCTAAACATGAATGAAACAATGAACACAAACTGTTCTAAACAGGGCTTCTCTTACCTATTCCTTGCTGGTAGAAAAAACGGCCGAAAAACAATCACAAAACGCCTCAAAATGTACACTTTTTTTTTTTAAACAAAATCAACAAAAAAATGACCTAAAAAGATCCCAAAACGACCCCCAAAAAACGCCCAGTAATGAGGAAAACTTCTAACAAAAGTATTTCAATGTACTAAAAAGTAGTAAAAATGTACACAAAAGTAAGAGAATGAACAAAAAGAGCGACCAAAAACAGTTGAAATATGATCAAGAATTGAACCTAAAAACGAGAATTAAGCCCAAAAAAACACTGAAAAACGACAAATAAACGACTCATAAAAACAAGCACAAAATATCACGACCAGAACGGAATCAGGACCCAAATGCGTAGCGTTAACCACAAGTTTATTGATAGAAAGAGGAAGGGCAGCGCTTGCGATCCAGTGCTCGCTGGACGCAGGAAGCAAGCCGCTTACGCAATCAGATCGTGATCCGAATACAGAAGTGGATCTTCCGAAGCGGGAGATGGCGGTGTCAAAGACAGAAAAACAGGTCGATAGCCGGGACAGGAGAGCAAAAATGTGGTCGGGATCAAAAAACGGGTCGTAAGCCGGGACAGCAGAGCAAATGTGGTCAGGATCAACAACAGGTCGGACAAATGGGGAGATCAGGAACAAACGGGTGGAAAAACGGGTGCAAAAACTGGGACAGGTGGGAGTCAGGGTCAAAATGCTTGCCTTGTAACAACAGATGTTCGCTGACGGACTGACAACCGGAGAGTGACAGGACTAGGCTTAGAAAAGGACAGGGAACCAATCAGGTAGCCCGCAGCGGCTGGCGCCAAATGAGCGAGCACAGGTGATACTAATCACTAATCATGACACAAAACGCCTTAAAACGATCAAAATAAAACCTTAAAATAATAAAAAACCCAAAATATTCACCCCCTAAAAGACCCCCAAAAATACCCATAAATGAGAAACCTTCCAACAACACCCTTTAAAATATAAAATGTTAAAGAATGTACTGAAAAGTATAAAAAAAATACTGCAACAGAACTAAATGTTTGAAAAAGTACTGAAAAGTATTTAAAAGTACTAAAGAGTAGTAAAAATATACATTACTCTCGCTCTCTATTGCGCTTTTTCTATTTCTCTCACTCTTTATCCTATTTTCTGTCTCTCTTACCTTCTCTCTCTCGGAATCCCTTACTCTGTCTCACTGGTACTTTATCTCTCCTTTTCCCCCTTCTCTCTTTCCATAAACTTACTACTCCTACTTTATTTTCTAGCAAGTGGCCCCCAGTTTAAATGAGCTTGAAGGAATATCGTGCATTATTTAGCACGTTCTAGTGGTAAGAAAAACGTAATTCAATCAAAAATAGATATTGATTTGAATAATAAACAAAAATACGTAAACTATCATGCAAACATGCTTTTTTTTAATACCTGCAGGTTGTGGTTTTTTTTAATTTCATTTTGCATGACATGAGCATGATCTTGCTGCTACAGGTGCCCAAAAAAAACTGAAAGGATGGGCAAAACAATGACTCTAAAAATTGTGCAGTCTGGTCACTTTGACTCTCCAATTTTTGTATTCTTTTTTTGTGCTTTTTAGCAAAAATACAGCAACACCTGATGGTCAAATATTACACAGCGTCCCTTTAATAAATACTTCAACCTTTGTTCACAACTTTAAATTATTTTCTTTTATTTTTCTGTGTCTCAAATCTGTTTATTACAGTACTGCAAATGAATTATAATCACCTAAAACCTTGCAAAAGAATAAAATTTAAATCTGGCCAAATTCATTCACAAATTCAAAACCAAGTCAATAATGTAGTGGAAACTTTGCCTTAGGGAAAATATGTCGACTAATTAAAAATGAAAATAAATATTTGCATCGCTAACAAGCCATCAACTTTCATGTTGCATAATCACAATCTGCCCTATGAACTGTTGCAATCAATGTTGTAATAACAGAGGTGAACACTCTGCTAACGTCTGCTGGTGTTCGACTGCAGGAGTCCGACGAGGAGGAGCCTGCAGCAGTGACTGCTCTCAATCTGGACCAAAACCTTCAGGATGGCAGCAACGTTTTCCGGGCATATATCCCAGAAGACTTTGCCAACTTCGACATCTACAACGCCGCCCTAGAATGCCGTGCCGACCCCAAGGAGCCGAAGGAGGTGTCTCGTAGCCCCACCACCAGTAGCTGCACCAGTGGTTACTTCTCCCAAAGTGCTTCCACTGCCACGCTTTCGGACCTCCCTTTCAGTTCCAGCGAAAGCTCCGATCATCTCAGCTGTGCCTCACAAGACGGGAAGGTTGGCGTGCAAATGAAAAGCCTTCCCGCCGGGAGCGAAGACCAGCCGTCTGGTTCCTTACCTATCAGCGTTCCTTGTAACAAGCAAAGAACTTCACCTCAAACCTTCCAACTTAGTTGCAGTCAGGAGTTCACAGACTTCAAAGGGGCGGACGACACCATAGCAGAAGAAGAGCTAGACAATTTCACTAAGAAATGGGAGCGAGATGGTGCCGATTCCACGAAAACATGTGACTCTTCGGTTGAAGCCAACAACCTCGACAACGCCTCGAACGCTTTCCCCAAATATCCTATTTCAAGTACCACTGTCATTTCCCCTCCTGCTCCATCTGCAACTTCAGTTATCACCTCTTTGCCGCCGTCTCCGGCTCTGAGGGGCGGAGTCCCCCCGTTCCGTGAGCCGGCACAGGGTGACGTGCCCCGGGGGAGCCCCTGTCCCAGCCCTGACCCCAGCAGCACAGAACCCTCGGGGGACTCCAGCGGTGAGGAGAGTGCCCCTGTGGCGCAGCTTCCCGACTGGATGGCGCCCGGGGAGCTGGTGTGGGTAGGCAAGCGACGGGGAACGGTCCACTATGTCGGAGGTGTGGAGTTCGCCAAGGGGATCTGGGTTGGTGTCAAGCTGGACCTGGCAGTGGGTGAGTACACAGCAGGAAGTACAGCTAGTCAAGTCATGTTTAGATGTATTATCACAAGGAGTCTCAAAGGGCTGCACAGACCACAGACTATTGCAAACTACAGACTATTATTACACCATCCCATAATCTAAAACCTACATGAGGGCAAGGAAAAACTCAAAAACCTCAGCATGAGGAAAATAAAAAAAAACCTTAAGAAGGGACAGCAGATGAGGAAATCACCCTTCCAGGAGGACCAGGCTGCAACGGATGTAGCAATAACAAATAATACACGGATATTGTCATTGTGAAATATAAGTAATTCATATGCTATAGAATATAAGTGTGTTTTAAGCCTAGATTTAAACAGTTTCACTGAGGTTGTAGATCGAATCTCAGGGGGCAGAACATTCCGGAGCACCGGGGCCCAAATAGAGAACGCTCTCAAACCTGCGGTTCTCTTCTTGGCTCTTGCGATTACTAGTAAGCAGCATTTTCAGAGCGAAGGCTCCAGACAGGTACGTAGGGGGAAATTAAATGAAGAGACAGAAGAGCCAGTCCATGCATTTTCCATGAAAGGCTGGTGCTCTATATTTTATCTACAAGTCCAATGGTGTCTGGATATCTAGATTCTTTCGTTGTTACACCAAAGTTCCCGTTTCACGGACCCCTCAACCACTGGGGTTTTAGGGGCACCACTTCCTGTGGTGTGTCTTGGGCAGGTACCGCTTAGTGGCGCATCCATCCCCAGCCCGTTTTGTATTTAGGTTGGGGTTTGCTCCACCACATTAAACAGATTAATAGTACAGAGTACTGGTTTCCATGGTTTCAAGTAGGCAAGGCAAGTTTTTTTGTATAGCACAATTCATACACAAGGCAATTCAAAGTGTTTTACAGAAATGGCAAAGATACAGGTTAAAAACACACAATTACTGTTAAAACATATAAGAAAAGACATTGAAAATTTAAAATGTGGTTTTTAAAATGCATTAAAACCACAGATAAAACATAATAAAATCAATGAATTGAAATAAAGTAAAAATGAAGAGTGCAGATAGAACCCTTTCAGTTGTATGCACAGTTGAACAGAGCTGTTTTCAGCCTGGACTTAAACACTGTCAGAGTAGATGCCTGTCTGACGTCATCAGGAAGACATCATCATAAATAGAATAGTCTTCACTTTTGCTTTATTTTGGCAAAACATGCGAAAGATTCCCGATTCGAGACCAGGTGGAAGTACAGTATACCTGTATGTTGGCCTTGAGAGGAATGGGCATTTGTGCCGCTTCTTCACGTGTCCATATCCTGGCCACTAGGGGACAGTATAACACAGAAACTAAGCTGTTAACTATCGTCTTCACTATCTTCAATGTGCAGTGCTGGATATTGATTCTTACATGATCTCTTAGATGCAAAATCTTCATACAGTTGAATTAATAACAAGTCATTTTTTGACTGTAATTGCTCTGAATGTTGCTGAAATATTATTTTCTTTCAGGTAAACACAACGGTACAGTCCAGGGAAGAGTCTACTTCCGATGTCCGCCCGGCCACGGTGTCTTCGTCAAACCTTCTCGTCTGACCAGAGGGCCGCCCTCCATGGACTCGCAACCAAGTACACTCCTCAGATAAAACCGAGCCTCCTTTGGCCAAGATTTCGATTTTTTTTTTAAAGGCTTTGACTTTATAAAACAAGCTAATCACTGAATATGCACATGCTCATTATGCACATTTTTTCCATATGGGTGTATTTTTTACGTTAAAATGCATAACCAGGAGTCCATATGGCGATATTAGCCACTACAATTTTCTTAAGAAAGCATATTTTTTTATGGTTTCATAATCCCCTGAGGCTCATATAATGATTAATCTGGGATGCGAAGATGAAGAATGTACTACTGTCAAACAAGCCTTGGTGTTTTCATTGATGTGTGATGTCAGAGGCAACCAAAGAGTTTTATATCTGCTGTTCGGAGTTGAGTCACAAATGAGGTGGAAACCTTTTCTATTTTAAACAAGAATAAAAAGTTTTTTTTTTTTTACGGTCTTAAAAAGGGCATGAAGGCAAATTTGAATATATATTTTTTTCTTAAACAGGGTAAAAAAATGCCTTAATATTTTGAGACCCAATAACAGTTGTTCCCAAACATTTACTTCCACAGGAAGGTTTCCATCTTTATGATATATAGCATAATCTGTTTTTTCTATCAGGCCTAAAGTTGAGTGCCATGTCTCTGTAAGGAATAATTACACCTTCGCAATATCAATAAGAAAACCCGCATTGCTTTCATTTGTGGCTCTTGAATTCTCCTGCCGAAGTACTGTGACACTGTGTATCGAACTATCCTCATTCAGCATAACCGTGCTGATTGAACGCTTGCACTGGAACGGATCCTCAGAGACGTATGGGGGATTCATCTTGCCAAATGGAGAATAAATGAAGAAATAAATACCAACAAATATATGCCATATAGATACATAAACAAGTACATAAATCACATAATATCTAAACATGTGACATCAATGCAATTTATTCCTTTATTCGTGCATTTTTCGTTAATCTTGTTTATTTAATAAGGTATTTTGTCATGCATTTTGTCACGTATCATGTCGTGTACAGTAAGCCTTCTATTTGTCATGGAAGTTACTTTCCAAAAAGGATTTTGATCAGGGAAATCCAAGAAGTTGAAACCTTTATTTATTTTTATTTTTTTTACAATTATTATTACATACTCTATAATACATTGAAATTGAAGAACAAATACAAGTACTGTATACTGTACCTGTAAACATTTATCTATTTAATTTTACCCCCGTTTCTCTTACGGTGCCGCGCGTGGTTAGCACGTTGCCCCACGGTGCGGAGGTACAGGGTTCAATTCCAGCTACTGACCTCCATGTGCGGAGTTTGCATGTTCTCCCTGTGCCTGCGTGGGCTCCCTCTGGGCGCTCAGGTTTTCTCCCACATTCCAAAGATAAATAACTCCAAATTGTCCCTAGGTATGAATGAAGCGTGTGAGTGGTTGTCAGTCTCTTTGTGCCCTGCGTCTGGCTGGCAACCGGTTGAGGGTGTCCCCTGCCCACTGCCCGAAGATAGCTGGGATGGGCTCCAGCACCCCCGTGACCCTACTGAGGATAAGCGTTGTAGAAAGTGGATGGATGGATGTTTATCCTGGATTGTTTGGCCCAGAAATTGGCAACCCAAAATTTTGAAAGAGACATTGCACCGAAATCATACGATTTTCCATTATCAAACATTTTTGTAAAAGCGCCAGGACGCCACTAGGGAGCTCCAGAGAGACGCATGTAGCTCCAGAGACGCATGTTGCTGACCTTTGTTTAGTCAATCATAATGCATAACACAATATGTGATCAAACCCATGAAGCTTCAAGTGAGGAATTACTATATTTTGTTTATTTTGTCTCAAGTAAATGTTATTCAAATGAGCAGGTGGCCCAAGTGCATGGGTGTTTAATTGGTTGATCCAAATTTGACCCGCCTCCTAATTTAATTAACATTCTGTTGTGAAAAATACTTGACATAATACACAAGAGAATACACAACAAAATAAAACGACAAAATATCCAAATAAATAAATGAAAAAGAAGTATAAATAAACCTATATATATCGCGTGTACAGTGGTACCTCTACTAATGAATTTATTTTGTTCTGGGAGTAGTTTTGTAACCTGAAAACTTTGTGAGTAGAGACACATTTGTTATGTAAATGCGGTAATCCGTTCCAAGCCCCGGAGAAGTACAGTTTGATATTCTTTATAAAGAGCATGACAACATGGAACAAATATATGTTAATATTTGATCACCGCACAATACACATAAAACGAGATGAACATCATGTAAAAAAAACCGAAAAATATTAATTTACCTTTTTGCCTCGCGTTTCTTGAAAAACTGATCCAATGACGTCTGCTTTTGCCGGAAATCCATGGGAAATGAGTGAGGAAGACGTCGCAATCGCCCGACCTCTCAACACTCCAGTGGATTCCTTTCCAAAAATTCAGACACTACATAGATTTTGCTAAAATGTCTTAAATTTGGGCGGATTGAACGATGGCTGCGTCCTCCTTCCCGCTATCTTGCCGTAAATCCTCGTCTCTGAACTCTGACGGTGACCCAAAGAGCATGCTGGGTAGCACGCCGCATGTGCACTAGGTTGCCAGGCAGATTTGAAGCGTTTGCCAGCTTCTTTACGTCTGGGAAACTCCGGGAGTGGCAAATAGCAGCACGTACTTTGAAACTTGAGGCAATATTTTCCCGCTCAGGTACTACCTGAAACTTTCTTACGTAGAGACATTTGTAAGTAGAGTTACCACTGTATGTCATATATTAAGGTATGATGTGACTGATTTATACGGCATATATTTGTTTGAATTTCTTTCTTTAAATTATTATTGCTATACGTGGCAGCATTGGTCCTTCATAGATACGGCGGGGACAGTATCCTGTACCCGATGGACAGAACGAGTTCTCTCTTTGTGAAACATTTTATTATAGACTTTGTTCAGCACTTGGATTATGAGGATTCCAAAGGCTTTATCCACAACTTGGATTCGATGATGCCTTATGTCCCCGTTTCCATAAAGGTGGACACATAACCTTTAAAAAAAATAAGTGTGTACCTGTGATGTGTGTATGTTATGACGATGCCCCGGCTTTCTGATCGCCACCTAGCCTTGTTTGGCTTGACTGATGTGCATATTTTTTGTTTTTACGTGAAATGTATATGATGACTGTCTGACACGTAATAGCACATATTATTAGCAGGTACTCAATAATAGATCACGTCCTATTTAGGATCCAATGACATGGAAGCAGGTGTCACGTTACCCAAGAGGATAAAGTTGTCCTGTTGGAACATGTGGCCGACTGCAGGCTAGGACCTTGTGATACTTTGTATAATAGTGTATGTTTGAGTAAAGACCCTTCGCCCCCTCTGCTGCTCTCCTTTTTGGAGATGTAAATATGTTTTTGAAATAGTATTTACGCTATTATGTACAGGTTTGTATTTATGATGTATCGGAAAAAGTGTTTAAATTGGTACAAGAATGTTCGAGAATAGAACATCAACAATCAAACTACCGTGTTGTCTTTTTTGTTATTGTCGAATGAAATGTTTACTATACATCTGAATATTTTTTGTAAATGTCATAATACTGGATACTCACTATTCAGAAAAAAATGGATTCTTAATTCTGTCCACCCAGCAATGATTTAAAATTGATTATTTATAAACAAATGTTTAACTTTAAAGTGACTAGAATTATGGTAGATATTTAGATGTCACTGTATTGTGTAGTGGTTAAGTTGATAATTTAGCAGACACTCAAAATAAGTAGAGGAGACATCAATGGATTTTCAACTTGCAAGAACCTTAACCTTAGATAAGAATTGCAACTTTTTCTAAAAGCCATTCTACGAGCCTTTGCTCTTTATTAAATCTTCTAGGTTACAAAAGCAGATCCGCCCCAAAGGGTGTGGATAACAAAGAACAGCAACATGATTGGCCGATGATTACAATTATGTAAACAGTGCATAATAGTCAAAACAATTAACAAAAGTCAAGTCATGTTTATTTGTGATGCCCTTAATCACAAGGATTCTCAAAGGGCTGCACAGACCACAGATTATTGTAAACCACAGACTATTATTACACCATCCCCTGATCTAAAACCTACATGAGGGCAAGGTAAAACTCAAAAACCTCAAAAGAGGAAAATTAAGAACCCTTAAGAAGGGACCGCACATGAGGTAATCCCCCTAGCAGCAATGGATGTTGTAATAACAATTAATACACAGATATCGTGAGGTATAGTAGTCAAAATAACCAACTGGCATATTGTTTGCAGATGTCTAATATTAAAAACAATGAACTTTTCAGTACCGGAACTGAAAATGAGTGATTAAAAAGCACAAGTAAGGTTACAAACTAGAAAATTTAGTGAGCACACTGCTTTATTTTTCCAAACCTTTCACACGGTGTTTGGTTTTTCCAGGTACCCATAGCAGCAAGATGGTAGACAATTGTCTCGGTTCCCTCTAGGTGAGCTTTTGTTATTCGAAATAATTTCTTGACCTATAAGTATTTTTAAAACTGCACGTTCATTTGATAGTTCATGTACCTTTTCTCATGATTCTATTTTTTTAATTAAATTTGTTTTTTAACGAATGAATAATACACCAATTAATTAACACTCTCCCTTTAAGTGTTAATGCGGTGAGAAAACTTTATAAATATAAAAAAACTGCAATAGAGCAAACATATTGGGGCTTCTGGTGCTTTTCTCCATGTGACCTTTCCAAAATGTCCCAATGTACTAACACAGAGACACACAAACATAAAACATGATACAGCAGCATGCTCAGCCTGTGTACATCTAATTTTGGCCTCACATGAATCCACCTTACTAGAATTGGGGCCGCACACAGAAGAGGGCAAAAGGTTCATGATAAACACATTTATTTGTATTTTTAATTAATGCAATGATTTAATCGTTTGATAAAGCATTTTAGTATCATATTTAAACGTTAGCACATGTTAAATGACTTTTGAATTGTCACTAAAAAGGTCAAGTACTAAAACGTGTCAGGAAAATATGGACCAGAGACATTTTTGAATAGATATTAATGTACTAGAGCTCACCAATAAAATGTTGCAAAAACTTGAGGGGGGAAAAAGTGAAAAAATATTAATATAAAGCACAATTTTCTAGTTCTTCTGCAAAATAATAAATATATTTTATTGTAATAGTTTTTTAATTTCTTTAATTAATCTATCCATCCATGCTTATCCTCAGTAGGGTCGCGGGGGTACTGGAGCCCATCCCAGCTTTCTTCAGGCAGTGGGCAGGGGACACCCTGAACAGTCGCAGGGCACACAGGGACAGACAAGTCACTCGCTCATTCACACCTAGGGACAATTTGGCTCGGCCAATTAACCTGACATGCATGTTTTTGGAATGTGGGAGGAAACCCACACAAGCACGAGGAGAACATGCAAACTCCACGCAGAAGGTTTGATCTCATGACCTCAGAACTGTGTTGCACACTCGCTAACCACTGCGCTGCCGTGCTGCCCTTCTTTATTTCATTTTTAGTGAAATAATAAAAACAAAAAACAGGGATAATTTGGTAATCTAAATGGTCAAAAACGTCCCAATTGCTACTAGTATTATAAAATGTCATAAGTCAGTGTTATTGATTTTAAAAAATACCCACATTTTTTTTAAATGTTGGGACACATTATAACTAGCTGACCTTGATTTCTGACTACTGCAAGACATAAATAGTGAAGTAGATTATTAATGCTTGGATTTTGTAATTTGCTCAAAACAATTATGTACTTGATTCTTTAATTAATATCGATTGATCAGTCATTGCCCAGAAACTGTAGTATTCTGTAAATTTTTGTGTAGGTTACGGTTGTTCCTGGACCTGACCTCAAGTGCGGTCCCCTTCTCAAGATTTCTTCATTATTATCATGTTGAGGCTTTTGAGTTTTTCCTTGCCCTCATGTAGGTTTTAGATCAGGAGATGGTGTAATAATAGTCTGTAGTTTGCAGTAGTCTGCGCAGCCCTTTGAGACTCCTTGTGATAATACATCCGAACATGACTTGACTAGATCCGTCAGAGAGCGCTAAGCCACGCCCACCATAGTTACCGTATCCGTGTATCACACGTGGAGCAAAGAGAGCGGCTGAAAAAACAGATAATTCTGATTGCATAGCTGAATAATTTCTTCCTTTTTATGGAAACATATCTCAAAAGACAGTAATAAAGGGTCTAAATTATTATATACAGTTATATTCATGACATCAAAGTGTCCAAAGACGCCAATAACCTTTAGGGGTGGATGCAAAATGTTGGCGATCTATGAGGAAGTCAGAAGCCAGTACTTACTAAACATAGAAATAGATTCAGATTTGTGGGGGATAATGGTATATAGAGGATACACAAATGAGTGATCCAGCAAATCAAATTCATGAAACGAGTGGTGCCATATTGGAAAGGCTATACGGCCCACTAAGATAAATTGTTTTTAAAGAACTATTACATGTGATTTCCATTTTGTAAAGAGTATCTTATGATACATAATACTAACATTTTGGGGGGGATTTAGTTAGTTGCACAATGCAGAACCGTAATGAATCACGTTTTAGTGGAAGTTCAATGTTGGCAACAAGATTGACTTGATATATTTGGACACACAGGACCAATCAAATCGACTAATCAGAAAAATATTATTTTTTCTTCTTTTTCCCTGCTTTTTTTACTTTTAATTTTTTCCCTATTTTGATTATTTTTCCCCAGCTTTTTACTTCTCTATTCTTGCCTCTTTTTTCTCTATTTATATATTTTTTATTTGTTTCTTTATTTTCTCTTTTTAAGCGTTTTAATTAGTTTCTTGCTTTTTCTTATTTTTTTTCTTTTTTATCCACCTTTTGTTTCCTTTTAATTAGCTTCCTATCCCTTTTTTATTTGGGTATTTTTTCATTTGACTTCTTTTCTTGTTTTTTTCCTGTTCTTGTTTCCTCTTGTTTTTTCTCTATTTTCCTTTTTTTTAAATTATTCTTTCGTTTCTTTTTCGGTAGATTTTTACTTCTCTATTATTATTATTTTTTATTCATTGGTTTCTCCCAGAGCCCAGATTTTCTTGTGCGCGGAGAAGTTCTGGGTAGTGAGCAATAAAGAGGGAACATTGCCTGTCACCATGCAGATTTCCCAATCCTGTGACCACCAGCTTTGTGTGTCCTCTGTATTTGACTCTAACAAACTCCACCATGGACCACGACGTCATCGCTACCTGTAAATTAAAGTCAACAACGAATAAAAGCTGCAGCGACGTCATCACCAAACAAACAAGCAAACGCACACCTGTCTCCCTCCGAACCAGAGGAGATGACGCCTTTAACCACCTCCGACCAGCAGGGGGCACTCGTCGCGCAAGCACCACCACACATCAACACCACCCGCACCCACAATGTAATAAACAACATTAGCAGCGTTTTCGTTTTTTGTTTAAATAATTCTCACGAACTTCGGTCGACTGTGTAGTAGTTTCGAGGTGAAGTTTAACACTATTTGGAGTTACTTTGAGGTGTTACACACTTTTACAAGTAGGCAACCAAGTAACAGGTGTTCTTTTTCCCTCCCTCCTTTCTTCTCCTCCTCCTCGCTAGCGAGCAGTGGACTTGACGCGTCCTAGACACGCTCCAAACACTCACGCGCCGTCACTTCATTAAGACCCTATACTCTGCTCTCAAGTGCCTCTTTTAAGTTCTTTCTTTCCCAACTTACTTTATAAAACATGCACTCAGCCCAGAAAGACACAACTTTTACCAAAATCTTCGTAGGGGGGCTCCCCTACCACACCACCGACTCCAGTCTCAGGAAGTACTTCGAAGTGTTCGGGGACATCGAAGAGGCTGTGGTCATCACTGACCGCCAGACCGGGAAGTCCAGAGGTTATGGATTCGTAAGTCTTCACTTCAAAAATATGAAAAACAAAACAAGTTGTTTTTTAATGTTCTTCGAGCACGTGCTACCTGTTACCTTCTGAGTGTTGCTGCCAATTTGAAGATAATATGTTGAAAGGTGTCCCTGACTAAAGTATTCCTGCCGTTCAACAGGTGTTACGGTCATTTAGGGTGTTTTTCAATGATTTTCTAAACAAAAGGCACTGTTTTTTTTATTACAAATTACACCGTCCTTTGTAAATGTTTTAAAAAACAATTCCTCGCACCAGTTTAAAGTTTTTTGGGATATAAAAGCTTTAATTGCCATATTGTGAAAATTAACTGTGATCTCTTGTGGTCAGGAGGCAATACAGGTTGTCTTTTCTACTTAATAATGTACATTTTTGTTTTCATTATATCATTTACCTGTTTTACTTTATTTTTTTTCATCTTGTTTTTCAAGAAAACAACAAAAATGATTCCTAAAATGATCTGACAGCAAACTATTTATTTTAATAATGTATTTTGTTCTTTTTTCCCCTTCAATTACAAATCAGACATCATCTCCCTGCAAAATGAATTGCAAACTTTGTCTACGCTCACTACCTCCTCATAGATCATTGTAAAAATACCTATGTGTTACCACCTAATGTATAAGTAAACTTTTAGTCCGCTGATGAATTGAAGAACACCCACCCTCTGGCAATAATTATCAACTTGGCTCTGAATATATGAAATTTTACGCAGCACACAAGATGACTTTTAACAGCACACTAGTGTTCTGCTGCAGATTGGTTGGGAAACACTGATTTAAAGTCTGAACTTGAACTACTTGTGTAAACATAACAAAAACAAGTAATCCCAATACTAAAAATCTGTGGCATTATTTTTACGTAGTGTTGATGCCATTATAGAATATATTCCAAACTGTATTTTATCTTAAGAAACTGCATATCATACTAGGAAAGGAAAATTAAATCAAATTTTATTTTTATGTTAACTCTAACACAAAAAGCAAAATATGTGATTTTCGATGTCCAAAGTTAGTGTATTTCAGATTGTCAGACGACAATGGCTCTCCTTAAATCTTTATCGTCCAACAATGTTTTTAAAAACAAAATTGTTGTAAATTTGTTCAAGATCGGGTTTGCTTTTTAAAAATTTGTGTATATAGTGGTTGGTATTCCAAATTTCACATCACCTAGAATCATTTGTGAAGGTTCAAATCATGAGCCCATTTTGACAAAATATAAAGGAATTACAGTTAAACAAAACAAGCACACGATTCATTATTTGTGACATCCAGGGCCGTAGCCCCGCAAATGCACATAACGCGCATTGCGTAGGCCCTATGCAAACTGACCAGGAGGGCACGTGGATGCGACCGTTTCGCGCACTAGGGGGGCCACCATAAAGCATTTGTGCTTAGGGCACCCAAATGGCCCTGGTGACATAGACTATGTATGGACATTAAAATGCCATATGTTATCCTATATAGACAACCCACTTCAAAAAACAAGATATTACGTATTGTTTCTAAATTTGAAAACTGATTTAAACTTTTTAATCGCGTTTAAAGTATCTTTTTGTCTTCCTCCAGGTGACCATGGCAGACCGATCCTCGGCTGACCGAGCCTGCAAAGACCCCAACCCCATTATAGATGGCAGAAAGGCAAATGTGAACCTGGCCTACCTCGGGGCCAAGCCCAGAGTCATTCAGCCAGGTGAGAGGTGTTTATTGTTCACTCCTGGAAGTGTATTTATTTATTTACAGGGATCAGAATTTTCCGCGGATCCGCGGATTTCCGCTGTTTTTGAACCCCAAAGGTCATTCCCGTAAATCGTCTAAATTCGATAAGAAAATATTTTGGGGGGGTGAGGTATGATACGTGACTGTTTCATCACCCCAAGTTAGCATTTAGACCATTGGTCGATAGGTTCGCTGATAACCAATCAGCGGAGCTTTTGTTCAGAGCATTGGCTTTCTCAATCAAACATGGCGCTTTTTCCGGTCTTTTCAAACGGTGAAATGAGTGTTTGAAAAAGTAAATATGAAAATACTAAGAAAAGAAGACGAGGCTTTTGTCTCCGAGATTGATAAAGGAATCAAGAATAAATTTAAGTGGTCATGGCTGGAGAAGACTGTCACAGTAAACGTTAAAATCGGCGCAAAGATCGAGGAAGTTACAGAAACTTTGAGCCAGTTCATCGCAAAGTGTGATGTTCCAGGGAAAGCAAAGTGTCTATACTGTGTCGATCTGATCAATTATGGTACGCGAGGTTGTGTGGCACTGATCGATCATGCTGAAATGAACAAGCACAAAGCAAAAATAGCTTGCCGGCGATCAAATTATGCACTCGGATCCGCATTTAAAATCGGCAGTGAAACTAACAGTAACACCACCGGTTCAACATTATTGGCCGTTCCAAATCCTTCCACTTCAAATACTAGCAGCAGTCAACCACTGGTTCCCCTGTGTGACAGAAAATCCCAATCTGAGGTATTTATAAATCTATTTATTTATGAAATGATTTTATCTTTTGTGTTTATACAATATTTAGAACAGGATAAACAAAATTTAAAATTTGTTATAAACATGATTAAAATAAATTATTTTGTATCATCATGATAATTTTCAATATTACAAATGCTTTTAATATCAATATATTATTATTTTTTTAATTTATATATATATATATATATATATATATATATATATATATAAAACAAAACAGAAACCATGTATTTTATATATATATATATATATATATATATATATATATAAAAAATACATGGTTTCTGTTTTGTTGGATTTAATTCATTCTAGTGCAATTTTCACATAGCAAATAAGATAAATGCTGTTGGCTTCAGGGGGGCTTTGCCCCCCTCAGCCCCCCACCGGGCTCCGCCCTGGTCCTGGCCGGGGCCTACGGCCCCTGGACCCTGGCTATTTCAGCTGAAAATGAAAATCTCCATTCTGATCCCTGTATTTAGTTTTTAATTTGTCGTAAATAACCCTTTTGGAGCACTCAGCCTTGAAAATGTTATTCCACCCATAAAAATGTATGTTGTTTTCTTTGTGTACTCCCTTTTGCACAAGCTTTTTGCACAGAATGTTTTATTTTTTTTTCACCTAATGTTCTTTAAATAATTGTGCATCATATACGTATATTCTTTTGTTTCAAATCAATAGTCTTCCAAAGTCGGACAGTTTACCTAAAGAAACACTGGTGTACTTGACAAGTTGTTTTAAATACAAAAATACTTCCAAGTCACCACTCAGCCTGTAGAAATAATCAAATTCATTTGCAATGGTGTGTTTTAATACAAAATCCCACTGTAAAGGTAACGCTTATACTTTTTAAGAGAAATCTTAACGACTTGGTATTCCTTCAAGGTGAAGTTTAATGTTGTGCCTCACAATAAAGAATATTCCTTTCTAACTTGTTGTCTTTTCTAGGCTTTGCATTTGGCATGCCTCAGATCCATCCAGCATTCATCCAAAGGCCTTATGGGTATGTTGCACAACTCCCACCTTCACCGCTTTCAAAAAAATGCCACAGAACGGTCACGTTATCATGCCCTTTTCATTGTGCCCATCACCTGTTTCCCCCCTGATGAATGAGTGTTCGTCTCAGTGTTGGCTGTGACGGAATTGAACATGTGTCCTCCCCTCCCTCCCTTCTTTCTTAGCCAACTGCCGGATTGACTTCATGTTGTCTGTGTCTCTCTCTGATCTGACAGGCTCTGTAACGGTTTAAATAGCAGATGATGGTTTGAGGAATAGCCGAGTCTACTATTGGGCAGAACGCTAAAGTGTTACCTGTAAACATACACAAACGAACTCAATGGTGACTAGATGCATGGGTGTCCCTTTTTTGTTTTTGATGATTTGGGTTGGTTTTCATAGCACATAGATTGGTGTGTGCCTTGTTTTCAGTATGAAGTGGTGTCCAGCTTAACTTGTGTGCTCATTTCTACAACTATTTTGGGCAGGGGCGTCGATTCTTTTATTTTTCCCTCGACGATTTGAGTTTTACTAGGGCGGTGTAACTGCAATGGGTTGTTGACTCTTTAATTCCTTTTTGCAAAGCCTGCTGTTTATACCGCCTCCCTTCGTTTTTGAGTTAACCTTAAGACGCTCATGTTTTGTTGTGAACACATAAAAAAAAAAAGATCTTAAGAGTTCTCAAAGAATTCCCTGCAACAAAACAAATTCAGCCTGCATGCTGGAGTTTTTTATTTTTATTTTTCATTAACCCATTGCTTTGGTTTCAGTTGTATACCTTCAGAAAATGAGCCTTGCAAACTGTAGACCTCTGTAGGTCAACAGACAAATGTTTAAGCTGCAGACACGAGATCCGAGCGCGCCTCACGGGCAGCAGCTGTCTGCTGCAATGATCTCCCCGGCCTCTCAAATTCGGATGGAAAATAGAACCGGTGCTGTTAATAATGCAGTGCGCAGGCATCGCCGCTCAGCTGTGGACAACAGGTGGAAGGCTTTTGGACACATGCTGCAGATTACTCGCGTGTCCTGCCCACATACAAAGCGCCTTTATTTAGCTCGCTACTGGAAGAACTGCAAAATATGCATTAAAGCAAGGGCATGCGCAAGTGCCAAATCTTTTTTATTTTATTTTTTTTCAAAATGGTGGATGGGTCAGTTTATCGGTGAAAGTGTACTCATAGATGTCTTCGTTACAATGTAGCTCCCACTGCAATTTCATTTTTACGCTAAACCTACATCTTTCCTAAATGGAAAATGGACAGCTTCCACACTAAATGTGTTCATACCAACAGAAATGATAAGAGGAATTGAGCAGAAATAATTCAACTCTCATTGACGTTTGCAACCATTAATGGTAGTTTATAAATTGATGTCGATAACGTTGAGAGCCGTCAATGGCATCTAACGAGTTGAACATCCAAAAAAACACAGCAAAAGTTAAAGATGGGGTGGATCGTTTGAGGTGTCCTCAAATAAGTTGAAAGTTAAATATATATTCATAAAGTAAGTGTTAACGATGCTCAACTAAGTTCGAAGAGCCTTTGTGTCTTTTTTCCTGCACTGCGTCTATCTGCTTTTATCGTACTTTAAGCAAAGCTGTTCGGGGCGGAACTTATTACAGAAGAGGAATTCGGATTGGGGGTATAGCTGGTTTACTTTTGTTTGTTAGTGTAGCATGAAAATGGTGAACGTAATAAAAGGCCTGCTTCAAGTAGAGTCAAGACACCAACCCAAACTCCAATAAAGATGAAAAAGAGAGTTTATCCTAGCGCAGCTAAGAAATGCACGTGTGTCATGAACAAGCTGACAGAGGCTGAAATGATGATACAAATCAGGAGGTGGCAGCAATGAGTAAAAAGTCTCATTCTTTACAGCTCCTTTAAGCAAAACAATGTCATAATACAATTTAATAAAATCATTTTTTCAAGTAAAATTGTCTTTTACCCCTTATAGAGTGTAGTATTTTTTTTAAATACTAAAATTAGTGTTCATTTTTTAGCGGCACTTAGTGGTAAAAAAATGAATTATTTTATATTTTTTTTAAAAACCTTTGGATTTAAGCAAGTGAAAACTCATACGCATTTTTGGAAACACTCTTAGGATGAGAAATTTGCATTAATCTTACATGACAAGGGGCCTCACTTAAAGTGTGCTGAAATAATTTTTCGTCGTCTTGCTGCTACAGGTACCCGAAAACCTCAAAACGGTTGGCCAAAAACTTGCTAAACAAAATTTTGTGTTTTTGTCACTGACTCTCCGTAGTCTGTATTCTTCCTTATGCTTTGTAGCATTTGTTTCTGGGTTCACGACACCCAGCAGTCAAATAATAAACACTATCTCTTTAAGATTGCTCAGTAAAATTAATTTGGAGTTGTAACATTTTCTCATGGCACTCACATCAAAGAAAAATATAAATAAACAAGAAACATAATACTACAAATTAGCAAATGTATCCACCCCTGAAACCAAAAATATGTTTAGAAATGAGCTTTTAGCTTTCTTAGAGAAAACCTCAGGAAGTTTTTGTTGTTTTGTGCCACCACTGTGATCCCCGATAAACAGTATCAGAATTATTTTGAACAAGTCCAAAAAATAAAGTACAAATTTGGTATTTGTTTATCTCGCTAAGAATAGAGATACGATTATTTACTTAGCAGATCTTTTTTTCTCCCCGTGAGATGAGATTCGGCACCCCAGTTGCCAAGTGGCCTGCCATGTGTTACTGAAAGAGATCAGCGCGTCCTTTGGACATGACAAGGGCGGCAAAAATAGCCTCACCTCCAGCCTCCCTTGTCAATCAAGTTGACATCTGTACTTTTATGTGGGGGAAAGGGGGGATTCTTGTATGTCCAAAAGGACAGATATAAACCTCTCCCACCTGCTCCTATATATTTTCTGAGTGCCCTTAAAATTCCTCTGCAGCTAAATGTAAGCTAGGTGCCCCTCGACTGGTACAAGGGGAGTATAGATTTTTTTTTTTAGGCTTTTAAGTTTGGAAATTGTTAACGCGACCAAGATTTTCTGTCGCACATAGAGCGAGAAGTTTTCATCTAATTGTGATACCCATTCTAAGGACTGAGAAAACCTTTGATCAATTTTTATCTGAAAAATGTATTTTGAAAATGCTGTCGAGGGGTGATGACATGAGAAACTCGGGTTAAGCTATTGACCAAGCATAGTTCAACTGCTTTCTAAAGCAGAGTCCTGATTGGCTGAACCCTGAGGGTTGTGATCGCATCTTAATCCGACAGATTTCACAAAGGTTGCCCCCAGAGATGGATAATCACAGCTCACTATTGCTTCATAACTTATATTCTACAAAACACAATGCTGTGTTTGGATCATTATACAGTCATAACATAAGTGTTAAGAAATATTCTAAGTTAGTTGGACTAACTTAGCAAGTGATTTACAAGTCATTCTTACTGGTACAGAGCATATGGGTGACTTAATTTATACAGGAAGATTCTGGTGGGCTTCCAGGATTTAATTGGTCCTGCCACAGTCTCATAAACTTGTATTAATAGAATTGTAATAATAGTTTTAAAAATATAAACACAAAGTTAATCAAAATAAACATCCATTAGGCCCTGCCCCATACAGAAGCCCATGCTCTTACTGACACACACTGCACTCCCAATTGTTGCTGTGTTTGTCCCGCCCCGCCTGCACTGTGTTAGATGGTTGGGTAAAATAGGACATCGATGAGCGTACGGTTTTCCAAAGATGAACATTTTTCAACTCTAAGCGACCTTAAATAAATGTTTAATGCTGTGTGTTCTGCACAGAAATATCATCTGCCCAGGGCCTTGCCACATTACCGGGATTTTCAACAAAGCATAAAAATCCGTTGCTGCCATTGAAATAGGATAAAGTTGGCTCAGAGCAGGAAAACGCTACAGTGGACACTGGCCCTAACTGTAGTTCATAAGTTGCGCATTACAATAACCTGTAAACCATCGAAGAACTGGCATCCTGTCATAGCAGCAATCATAAAAGCGGCAGTATGGGTAAATAATACTGTGATTTACCAAATCACTGATTTGAGTATTACATTTAAAAAATGTAAAACTCGTATACCTTTGGTATGTTTACCCCCGATACAATACCTCAGAAAAGTACAGCATCAGCATAGGATTAATTCTAGTTTTTTTAGTCTAATTAAATCACAAGCAGATTTTTTTAATGCAAACTCCTGTCTCATTTACCAATCCTTGTGGGTGTGACTTGTTTGCTGTGTCATTGCCTTTCATATCTAGTGTTTTTATGATTTAATAGTTTAAAAAAAAAAGCCCCCACGTTTATTATAGATCACAGCTTCTTTATTTTGTTCTTAAAATGTAAAACCTTAGAGCAGGGGTTTGGGAACCTTAGGCTTTTTTTATGATTGCATCTGGCTCAGAAACAAAATTGGGGTAACGCAAAGTTTCTCTGTGTTCCATTTATGGCGTGAGCAAAGGTAATTGTAGTACACGCAAAGCCAAAGCAACGCTGTGAGCGCTGATGGTTTGGTCCAGTGTATATATAGGGCAGTTTACAGTCAAGGTGTCACACCAACAGACTCTACTTTGGCTGCACATTGTCAAGGAATCCTTTTGTTTGGACGCTTATACAATAAGGGTATGTTCACTGTTGAAGAACTTTATGATAAAAACCCAAAGAACAAACTGAACAGCCCAAAATGCCAGTAAAGCACGAAAGAGCAATTTGATTTGGTGAGTGGTAGGGATCAGCGAGTTATGCACACGGCGCACGCACTACCTTCTATCTCTCACCCAGTGGCTGTCTACGCCGAAGGCAAATACATTGGTATCTTCATTTGAGGTATTCTGTGACATTTTTACTTCAAAATTTTGCTTGCACCTTGAAGCCATTATTTATGACAAAAACGACGGTCAAAATGAGCGTGAGGAAGACCGTTTAAGTGCTAAATTTATTTTGATATGGGACACAGGCTGTAGCATTATTTTTACTTAGTACATTTTATCAAACATCACACATTGAAATAGAAAGCGCTGAATAATTACCTTGTGTCTGAAGAGCAGTTTAAGCGTTTTGTTGAATTTTGTCTTAAATGTATATGGTGTGGCTCTAAAAAAAAAATCAAAATATTATGCTTTCATGGCTCTTTGAGTTAAAAAGGTTCCTGACCCCTGTCCTACACTGTCCACCCACCAGGGTCTCAAAAAAAATCTATGGGACACACTGTCCAATGATCCCCAGATATATGTTGGCCCTCATTGGCTCAATGTATGAATTGTAGTGTTGTGTTGGTATACTTCGCCTATGTCTGGATATGGTTGAATCAGGGGTCTCCAACGTGGTGCCCCCTGAAGACAGTTGAGGTTCGCGCGTACATTTTCTGAAAATAGTACTAGGTCATTGTGATTCCCTAGAATATATATATATTTTTATCAGTTGACTGAGTCTATTTAGCCCATTTTTTAATAATTAACCTGGTAATAACATAGTAACAACATAGAAATAACGCAATTGTTAATTTACAAATTCAAATAAATTCCAGGTCATGGGTATAATAGAGAAAAATTTTAAACAATTAAATAAATGTGAATCTATTCATGTATTAAACAAATGTATTGATTCATTTTACAGGAAATACAACCAACAGAATTCCAATTTGTGGGTTCTACAAAGCGAATGAGCAAGAAATGTGCATTTTTTTTACCTCGCTAGTTTTTCGGCAACCTTTTTAGCTTTGTCGTCAGCTATTTTCCTACCTTTTTAGCTATTCAGCAAGCTATTTACATTTTTTGCCTGCTACCCAGTTAACATTTTACCTTTTGCTAGTTATCATGCTAAATGTCGGTCTCATTTCTAGCTATCTAGCATTTAGCTTTCTATCTGGCTAACTATCAAACTACCTTTAGCTGTTTAGAAAGCGATTCAACTAAGTTGCTATTTTTTAACTTTATATCAAAGTGGGTGCCCTTTAAGCTAATTAGTAACAAAAAGTAGTACGACCCCTGGAGACCCCTGGTTTAATGATATGAAGAAACACACATTTAATCTGCATATATAGACTTATTTCAATGTGAGCAATATTATCCACTCCTTTGTGTAATAGTAACTTGAAGTGACTGAAACGAAAATATAATTTCAGATGATCTGTTGCACCACTGGTAGGCCACCTTTAAGGTTCCACTGTATAAAATTGTTCTGGGTTTTGGTAAGCTAGGCCTTAATTTAAAGATTCAGGATTGTCTTTATTGTCGTTAACTTAAACATGCTAATGAGATTTTCTTTGCGATCCCGGTGTATAATGTTGATAATAAGTGTAAAAACTAGGATACAATAAAAATCAAATCAAATATGTATATGTACAACGAGGAAATACTGTACATATATTCTGTGTTGTTGTATGTGTGAATCAAATTGCAGCTAAGTGTAAACAAAGTGCATTGTGCTGTGGCTCACAGCCTATAGCTCACTGAATTATTTAGCAGTTTTCATAGCAGTGACGTGGACTTGTTTGCAGTAGATTTGGTTTGGTTTTGTGTTGAAGGACCTAACACGTGTGGGCATGCTCCTTGGTGTGCTGTTGGCGTGACCGAGTGGGCACGACGACGCCCGCTCCGTTTTCTCGACGTGGTGGGGCCGTGCGATCGGCTCGCATTTTGTTGCCAGGTTAGGTGATGCGGGGTTGCTATTTCAGATTTGAGGGGCTTTTATGACGCTTATTTTATTTTCTTATGTTTTTTAAATTCTAGGTAGGGTTTTTTTTTTCCTCCAAGTTTGTTAATGAATGGATTTGCTGTGTTCTGAAAACTGGGTTGACGTATTTGCGGCGGCTGCAGGATTACACGCGGCGTGACGCCTTTTGACACCAATCGTGTGTTTGTGTCCTGCAGGATCCCGGCTCACTATGTCTACCCTCAGGCTTTCGTACAACCGAGTATGGTGATCCCTCACGTGCAGCCCTCCAGCGCTACGGCCACAGCTGCCGCGGCGGCCGCTGCCGCTTCCTCGCCTTATCTCGACTACACCGGAGCCGCCTACGCTCAATACTCTGCCGCCGCCACTGCCGCCGCCGCTGCAGCCGCCTATGAGCAATATCCGTACGCGGCCTCCCCGGCCCCCGCAGGCTACATGACCACCGCCGGGTACGGTTACGCCATGCAGCAGCCGCTAGCTACCGCGGCCACCCCTGGTGCCGCCGCAGCTGCAGCTGCCTTCAGCCAGTACCAGCCGCAACAACTGCAAACGGATCGCATGCAGTGAAAAGGAGCACTGGAGGGGGGGGGTCATCACCCCTGTACAACTGGGGTTACGTTACTGGACAATGAGAGTGGTCCGCACAAAAATTTTAACTTGAAAAGTGATGAAAAAGGCAGGATGTGCAAACAAATGCTGTATTTTATTCGAATTAGATCAGTATTTTTTTGTGTTATTTAATATTTATACATCAAGGAAAGGATTGAATGTTAACTAAAACAGACTAACTGAACCTCATGACTAATTTTTTTTTGTATATATATAAATATGTATTCTTTAAGTGTTCCCAAGTGCATTTATGTCTTATGATAACGAGTCTTCCCCTCTGCGTGTGACTGAGCAAGTCAATCATGGTGCATTATTCTGACTCAATCTATGCAAACAGCTCTCTCTAGTGTCCCTTTAAGTCTGTACATCATTAAAAGTTTGGGCTAATTGGCTTGGAAATGTTTGGATAAACTTGAAATGTGATGTAACCTAGATTAACTTTTGAATGCACAGCTTTGTGAGTCTTCCTACAGTTGAGAGTGAGCAGAATGTGGATCAATCCAAAATAATCATGGATAAAACACGTAGAAAACCTGACTCTTACAACTATTAAGCGGTGTAAAAATGCAATTGATACACCTCTAACATTTATTGTTAAATCCTAAAATGTCACCCTTTCATTATTCTGAACTTTGTGTGTAGTTTTCATACATTTTCTATAACAGATGAGGAAAATGGCTGAAGCTGGAAGAAAAACACATCAAACTGCACATCGAAAAACGTCTTTTGAATGCGAATCAGTGGTTTAATTTTCCTAATGTGCCTTTTAAGTTATGCTATTTATGTATTTATTATGGATGCCTACAATAAACCCTTTTTATTTTTGTGTTTGCTGTTCAGTTTGATCCGCAATGTTTTTGTGGGTCTCTAAAAGGTTTTTGTCAACATTTGTCTAAAGAACAAAGAATCAGTGGAACAGTAGCAATAACTAATGTAGCTTTATGATGTCCCGTTTATTGAATGTTGCTTTTTTTTTTTTAATAAAATTTCACTTGAGCTTTTTGACAAATTTCTGTCACCTTAAATTTGATTGTGAAATGCAAAGGTATTTCATATAACATTTTACAAAGAAGAGTTCGAAATATGCACGTTAAAGGGAAAATGACAAGTGTCGAATATTCTGTTTGGATATGCCTCTGAGTGATGTCAATTTTTGTAAGAAAATAAAGGTTTACCAAAGAAGACATAGCGTATGTATTTTCCTCCAATCGGTTGTGTGTTTTTCGTATTCTAAATTAATTAGACCACACCCATGTATATATTTTGAAAAAAGCATAATGGCCCAGTGTTGCTGGGCTTCGTTTTGCCGGGCTTGCATTTGCTGGGCATTGTACTTGAGCGAGGTGGTTGGGGCTGTGGCTCGTTGAAAGATCGCCAGGGAGCCACTAGGGGGTGCCAAAGAGCAAGAGTCGATTGTACGTAAGCAGATGTTTATTGATTTCGTTGGTATGTAATAGAAATGCCTTGGCACACGGCTAAATACACTCCCAGAGGCTTAAAGTACTGTTTTGTAAATTTTCACGGAAATCGGTACAGCCGTTTTGAAGCATTTAAACCACATACACACATCAGGATTTATATAATAGCCTGGATTTAGATCAGGGGTGTCAAACTCATTTTAGCTGAGGGCCACATGCTAGAAAATAAATGTCACGGGGGCCACCCTAGTAGATTTAAGAGAAAGAGAGGGAGATGAAGAGAAAGAAAACAAGGGTGATAACGTAAGAGTGCGAGAGAGAGAGAGAGAGCGAGAAGGAAAGAGATAGAAAATGGGAGAGATATAGAGAGAGCATAATATAGAAAAAAGAGAGGAAGATAAAAAAAACAAAAATTAGAAGTGAAATGCAGAGTCAAAGAGAGATAGAGAAAAAAAGAGTGAGTGTGTAAAAGAAAGGGAAACTGAGCGAATGAAAGAAATGGAAAGAAAGGAAAAAAAGAAGAAGAAAAAAGATAGGAATTAAATAATAAAAAAGAGAGAAACAGAGAAATGGAGAAAGAGAAAGAAAAGGGGAGAGGAATGGAGAGAGCATAATATAGAAAAAAGAGGGGGAGAGAAAGAAACAAAGAAAAAATTGAAGTGAAAGGTAGTGTCAAAGAGAGATAGAGAGAAAAAGAGTGAGTGTGAAAAAGAAAGGGAAAGAGAGAGAGTGAAAGAAATTGAAAGAGAAGGTAAGAAAGAAATAGTAAAAAGGGAGAAAGAAAAAAAGTAGAAGGACTGAAATAATAAAAAGAGAAACAGAGAGAGAGAGAGAGAGAGAGAGAGAGAGAGAGAGAGAGAGAGAGAGAGAGAGAGAGAGAGAGAGAGAGAGAGAGAGAGAGAGACCAAAAGAGATAGAGCTTTAGTTGCTTCACAAGTGGTGCCTGGCTTTGGCGACACCAGGCGGGCATATTTAAAACCACAGCTCATTTTTCTCTCTCGCTTCTCTCAGTGATGTCTGGCGGGCCGGATCAAAACCCTAGGTGGGCCTGATTTAGATCCACCAGATTTAAGCTAAGGGTCAGCAAACAATGGCTCTGGAGCTGCATGCGGCTCTGTGGCGCTTCCTAGTGGCTTCCTGACACTTTTTCAAAATTGTTTGATGCTGGAAAGAGATGGTGACTGTAGGAGAACAAACATGACACAAACATTCTTAAAGGTTTCCAAAGAATATAGATGTAAACAGTATGCGTTGTCTTCCTTATAAGGCTTGTATAAAGCATTCATTTTTGTTTTTTGGGGGGAGGGATTTAATCAAGCTCTTTCAACATTTTGGGTTGCCAAAACCTGGTTTCAGCCGTACCTATCAGTTTACATAATACTTCTGGAACATTTTTTTTTTTACTAAAATAACTTCCCAAAAACGAACAAAAATGTATGTGTGTTTCGTATAATTTGCCAAACATCCATTGTTAATTTGATTAAACCCTATGCTTTTATCTGACTTTATATCTAATGTAAAAGTAAAGGGTTATTACCAGGGTTGGGTAGGGTACAAAAATATGCTCTATAATGATAAATAAAGTTGAGTTTAACTTACTTTTGGAAGATGGGCTTCAAGTGTTAGGCGATTTCCTCCTCTGTGGTAAAAAGTGGCAAAAAAAAAAGCGATCCAACCATTTTCTCAACCGCATCAAGCTTTCTTATTTACCTTTCATTTCAAAAGAAACGGCTCTCCTCTTCTGTACACTTTACACTAACCATATTGCATGGATGCAGGAGATATTAAACAATAAGAACGTCAAAGTTTTTAGTGTGCTGGAGAATACAGTACATGTAGTATGTTTACACACGAACTAGGAAGTAGAAGCCGGATTTCTTCTTAGGGGTGGATGATGGGTGACATCCCACAGCGCCACATGCCAGTAGCGGCGGAAAGAGGCACTACAGTCATTTTGTTTCTGTCGCATTTTATGTTAATTTTGCCGGAGATCAAAGCTAGGAGAGAAAGCTTACAACGTGTTGTGAGTGATCATTTTATTCATATTTAGTTTCTTTTGTTTTTTATTAGCATATTTGGTATTGGAGTAATCCAAAAGTAATTGATAGTAATCAAGTTAAAGTAACCCCACCCAACCCTGAAAATAGCATTATATTGTCGAGTATTCAGCAGCACGGCAGTCCACTGGTTAGCGCATGTGTGACACAGTTCTGAGGTCATGGGATCAAACCTTCTTGCTTGGAGTTTGCATATTCTCCCTGTACTTGCGTGGGTTTCCTCCGGGCAATTGGCCGGTCCAAATTGTCCCTAGGTGTGAATGAGCGAGTGAGTTGTCTGTCTCTGTGTGCCTGGCGACTGGCTGGCAACCAGTTCAGGGTGTCCCCTGCCCACTGCCCGAAGTTAGCTTGGATGGGCTCCAGCACCCTCGCAATCCTACTGAGTATAAGCGGTGCAGATAATGGATGGATGGATGGATGGATGGATGTTCAGTATTCTTTCATCCAGGGGTCTGCTGGGTAACTCCAACATTCATCTTCTCCAGTAGGTGGCAGCAGATTACCTTTTTTTTTAATGAGGACAGCATGCTCATTGACTGTTTAGGACTACACTGCTTAAAATAATATCAAATAAAATACAAATCTTTCACATATATTTGGTGATTTTCAATATTTTTCTCATTTCATTAAAAATTGAACATAGTAAAAAAAATGTTCCACTGGCAGATAATTTTTACTCATTTTAGTTTTTTTGTTATATTTATAGAAAGCAAGATTAAATAAATCAATTTAAAAAAACAGATAAAACATTTAGTGTAGTTATTCCAAAATTACAGAAAAAAAAAATCAACTTATCCGCAAGGTTGGGTAGGTTTACTTTAACCTGATTACTTTCAATTACTTTTGGATTACTCCAATACCAAATATGCTAATAAAAGACAAAAGAAACTAAATACGAATAAAATGACTACATTTTATGCAGGCTTGGGGAGTAACGGAATACATGGAACGGCAAAAATGATGTTGGCAAGCTGTTTGGATTTATTTTCATTTTGTTTCTGTCGCATTTTATGGTAGTTTTGCCGGAGATCAAAGCCAGGAGAGAAAGCTTACCACGTGTTGTGAGTCATAATTGTATTCATATTTAGTTTATTTTCTCTTTTATTAGCATATTACAGAGTAATCAAAAGTAATTGAAAGTAATCAAGTTAAAGCAACCCTACCCAACCCTGCTTATCCGGAGACACTGATCACGAAAGATAAGACAAACCTTTATATTGTCAATTTGGCACCATGAGGGTTTAAAGGTTGACAATTTTTAAACAAAAAATGATTTTTAAATAAAAACATGAAATTTGAGACGGGATATATCGACGGACGGTGTGTTTTGTCTTTAATTTAAAAAAAGAGTATTTACATAACCCGGAAATTGGACGATCACGTGATCATGTCGTCATCATCAGGGGGCGTGTGTTTATCTCTTCCGTCGGCCTATAGTTATTATAATTTATTCCATACAAACCGGACGTCTCCACTCGATTTCTCTTGACAAAAATGGCCACAGATAACAACAAAACTGCATACACTCGACTAGAAGAGGAACTGCCGCCGCCAGAGACGTCGTTTGCGCCCGCCTCAGGGGCGAACATTTACACGGGAGATGTACCCTTGCCCCCTCCGGCTACTTTCGGGCCTGGTGTACCTGCAGCCTTCGGTACGAACAAACAAGCGTCCCTGCCATATTCACCGCCCGCTTATGACTTTCACGACAACATACGTGGTAAAGGTTAATGTTTTTATTTCGTCTTGAACTCGGTACACTTAAAAAACGGCATTTTTTGGGGGTGTTATGGTGGACTTTTTTTAGGTGATTTCCACGATGAGGAGGACCCACCACCGTTTCATGACAACCAGGACTTCGGTTGTGGATTGGAAAACAAAACCATAAGAAGAGCTTTCATTCGAAAGGTAGGGGGCAGTGTTTCTTTCTTGAACAACAAACCGAAAACCAAACCCAAAACATTGCAGGCATGAAAATTTCTCATCTTTAGGAGACATCCACAATTTTGATGTCTAAGGGGCAATGTTCCCTGTCATTTTCCACGGGTCTGAGCGTTCACACAAAGTCGGTGAGCAACGCTTGAAACAACAGTGAGCCACCATAATCCCAAGTGTGGCAAGATAATTAATTATCAAACATGTCCAAAATTTGACATCAAGTTACATTTTGCTGAGTTTCCGGCAATGCAAAATTATTTTTCTCTTTTGAATGAATTGACTTGAATTGCAAAGGTTGTACGGCCTACATACGTACTGAGTTGCCGCTATGTGATTGGCTGTTTAGAAATTAGGTGTTAATGGGTAGTTGGATGGGTGTACCTAATAAAGTGGCCGGAGAGTGTAGGTTTCAAAATTAAGAAAAAGGAAAGCTTTTATCTGTTGTCAAACACTGCGAGTGCCAGTTAAATGCAACTAAACCCATTCCCACTCAACTGTCAATTAAATACCAATACCACGACACGTGAAAACCGATTCCCCCAACTCCTTCAACATGCACATATTCTCCTTAGCAGACAACGAGGCGCTCCTAAGCAACACGGAAGATTCGCTTTTTGACATACTCAGCTACTTAACTGCATGTCGTAGACCAGATGTTCTTAACTGGTGGGTCAGGACCAATGTTCCCTGTAATTTTCCACGGGTCTGAGCGTTCACACAAAGTCGGTGAGCAACGCTTGAAACAACAGTGAGCAACCATAGTCCCAAGTGTGGCAAGATAATTAATTATCAAACATGTCCAAAATAAACATTAATACAGACGCTGCCTTACTTACGATCGTTGAACTTGGCAATGCAAAATTATTTTTCTCTTTTGAATGAATTGACTCATGTACTATTGCAAAGGTTGTACGGCCTACAAACGTCGTCTTTTATTACAATTCTTTCACAAGATATCCATTTCTTTTTTTTTTTCCTGATATATTTTTTTCGCATAATATTATCATTTTTGGGGGTTTATTTAGTCGGTTGCAAGATACAGAACTGTACTTAGTCACATTTTTAGTGGAAGTACAATGTTGGCAACAAGATTCACTTGATACAATTGGAAATTATTTGAATGCAACACAAACTTTTTATTCTTTTTTCTGTGTTTTTTTCTACTTTTTTTAAAAATTGCTTTAAAAAAAGTCTCATTGTGTTTATTTTTTCCGAGCTGTTACTTTTTTCTTTTTGTTCTCCATTTACTTTTTTCCTACGTTTCTTTCTTTTCTTTTTTTCTGTAGCGGCGGAAAGAAGAGCTGCAGTCCTGTCCTCTACTCGTAAAAAGATGCACACAATACAAAATCTAACTTACAGCAATGTCCGTATACTCTTCGACATCCTGGAAAAAAATGTTTGTATCTACCGTTTTTCATAAGTCGAATGGTCGTAAGTAGGGCAGCGTCTGAACTTTTATTCATGGTACTAAAGACAAATCTTAGGGAATGGAAAAAAACTAAAAGTTGTCCTGAAATACATAAACAAACACAAAAAATTACGACGAGGAAATCAACTTTTTGGTGTATGTGATGATGAATCAGATTTGATCGGCCTCATCTCTGAAGGGGACGAGGCGGCATACAGGGATGAGGTGGAGTCACTTTCAACGTGGTGTTCGGAAAACCACCTCATATTGAACACCACAAAAACAAAAGAACTGATTCTGGATTTCAGAAGGAATGGCAGGAATCCAGCACCACTCACCATAAAAGGAGACTGTGTAGAGAGAGTCCACTCTTTCAAATTTCTGGGTGTGCACATATCCGACGACCTCTCCTGGTCTGCAAACACCAGAGCGGTGGTAGGGAAGGCCCAGCAGCGACTGCACTTCCTGAGATTGCTCAGGAAAAATAACCTAAAACAGCAGCTGCAGGTGTCCTTCTACAAAGCCACAGTGGAGAGCATCCTAACATACTGCATCACGGTGTGGTATGCTGGGTGCACAGCAGCAGACAGGAAAAAGCTCCAGAGGATCATCAAAACAGCCCAGAGAATCGTCGGCTGCTCTCTGCCCAGTCTGGAGGACATTGCCTGCTCTCGCTACCTCAGCAGAGCAGAAAACATCATCATGGACTTTTCTCACCCCGGCCACCACCTCTTCGACCTGCTGCCTTCCGGCAAGCGCTACAGGTCACACAAAGCAAAAACAAACAGACTCAGAGACAGCTTCTTCCCCACAGCCATTACCACCCTAAACAGACACCGCACAAAAAAACTGAAAACTGTTGCAAAAAACTACCTCACACGAATGTAAAATGGTACTCACGTACATGCTGTCTGCACTATGTTTGTTCACTGCTCAAAACAGACACAGCACAAAAAACCTGAAAACTTGTGCCAACACTACCTCATACGAATATAATGGTACTAATGTCTATGTTCTTGCACATGTCGACTGCACTACGTTTACTGCTCACCTTGCACAATGTCTGACCATTTCCTTTTTTCTGCACTATGTTGTCTATGTTTGCACCAATGCATATGCTGACTATTTTTTGCACTATGATGACTTTGCACCAAATGCAATATTGCACAACCCTTACGATACCAACGGTATCACGACAACACTGTATGTAACATCCCACATGCCGACATTTCTTGTGTAAATACCATGTCAATGATAACTATAGCCTTATCCCCCTTGTTTTATAACCTTATCTTCTCTGTTCCTTTATCTTCTTGGCTCATACCTCACTGTGAATGTGTAAAACTGGAGTGTCATGCCCAATTTCGTTGTCACAATACGTTAACCCATTTTGTAACAATGACAATAAAGGTATATTCTATTCTATTCTATTCTATTAAAAGAACATGAAATAAATACATTGTAAATTTTATGTTGGTATTGTGTTCATAGTTAACATTGATTTGAATCATGGCTGTGTGTTATCAACAACACAACATTCCATGCCGATTATTAATCAAAACTCAAGGGTGCGCGAGGTCAAGTAAATATTAATAATATGAATTTCCCCCACACGCATCTCACACTTTTAAGCACTGACCCGTTTTCATGCCTGATATTACGACAGGCTGGGCAAACTTTTTTGTGGGACGCATTGATTGATTGACATTTTTTCCCCACTTTTCATCAGATAAAACAATGCATCCTTAATCAACAACTTTAATAAACAAGTGACACGACAAAAGTAAAAATAAGTGGACGGGAAAACCCGGAGCTTATCTAGGTCTTGTCCCTTTGACAGTCCAAACACTTTTCACTTTAATCAAATCATGTATTTGAACAAGGTGTTATATGTAAAATGAATCGCATTTTATTATCACACAAGAGAAAAGGAAATAATAAAGAACAGAAAACGGATCATGAATGTAGAATTATATTGATTCAACACACCATTTGATTCGACATAATCACACATAAAATTAGGCCAAACGATTGCAATGAATTAATATATGTATGTTTTTTTTATATTTTTTTAAATTTTCATTCTCTCCCCTTGCCTTTCTGACTTCTCTTAATTTTCCATCATGTCTCTATCTTGGTTTCTGAAATTCTGCAGGGACCCATGTCATGAAATTGGTTTTGAAACCCTAAGAATTAAAGCAAAATGACAGGGTTTTTTTCAGCACTAAACTCAAGGGCATGGAGGTTATAATTATTATTTTTTTTGTTCATCTGAGAATACAATTGAATTGTCTTTGGTACATTGTTTGAAACAAGATTAAACATTGCACTACAGGATTAACACGTAATATGGCTTAAACGTAAAAAAAAAAAAAAAAAAAGATGAAAGAATGTCCGGATGAATAGGCAAAAATATTTACAAGGTAGTGCTTGGAGACCGGCCTAACTGCAATTTTATTTCTTAACAATAGTGCAATGAAAAGTAGTGCGAAAATATTTAGCAGCACCAAAATTCCCGAACATAAAAAACATTTGATTTTTGAAGCAAAACAGTTGGTGTATGTTTTTCTTGAGAAATAAAATGTATACAATATATAAATACGTATACAAAATACAGAAATGTGCAGCCATGATGATAACATCATCGACGAGCGCAGTACACTTTTATGTGAAACTAAGATGCTTTATAAAGAACATCTTTTTATGGGGAAGATTTCACAAGGGAAAGATTTCATGGGGACAAGAGTGACACCAAGGTCACAAATTGCCTTTTGCTTGCTAAAAATGTGACACAGTGACTTCTTTCATCAACAAATATGTACAACTTATTTATTAGCTTGCTAAATTCTGTCTCTATAGTGACCACACTTTTGTCGTCAAATAATCAGCCCTCGTTTAAAACGTATTCGAAGCTATGTGCATTGCAGCTTCTAATTACCATCATGATCGTTCTCTCTCCTCTCCAATCTTATCAGTAAATTTCCCTTTTCAGTTCATCTGTTTTTTTTAATGATGGGCTTCAAGGCCAACTTGAATCAGATTGAAAACAAATCTAAAAAGAGAAGATTTGGTCCCATCAGTTCGATGTGCGGAACCCTCAATCCTGCAGTTGGAAATGGATGTATTCCCAACAACGTTCAATGTGATTTGAGTGTGCCATCTTATGGGGAAATGTGCCCATTGCAGCACCTTCTTATTTACCTTCATATTTTTTCACTTCATTTATCCGGCTAATAGGTTTCAAACGGGCCATAGTTTGCTCATACCTGTATTATGAGCGAGGCTTCATTGAGCTCAGGCGTTGCGTGGATATTAGAATTACTCAAAAGCAAAGTTGCATGACCCGAATAGTTTTTCATGCTTGTATGTCAACAAACAGAACATTTTTTAAGTTTCAAAACAAAATGATCCAAAGTGTTTTTATCGTAAACAAAATAACTTGGTATGGTTGTTACGTTAGATTATTTTAAAGGCATTTTTTGAAGCAACTGTTCTTTAAATGTACCTTAACATACATACGGGTTATATATGAACACTACAGTTTTCAATGGCATAGTTTATTACGGTGTAACACAAGTGCTTCTTTTTAAAAGTATTTAAAAACGTCACATACCCTTTGGAGGATCTTTATTTTCCCCGATTGGAGAACCACTGATAAATAATGGCAGCAGAGTCAAAAGTTCTCACTTGGTCTTGTCAAGCTAAAAACGAAACAAAGAGAACAAGGGGTGTTTTTAAAACTATTGCATCACTTAATGTGCCCGTTAACTGCCAGAAATGGTCAAAAAGTAGCATCGGTTCTAACGCCAACGGTCCAACAAAACACGTAGACAGACAAATGTGATGACTTAAGATGGATGGATGGGAAAATTGAGCTTCATTTGTTTCTTTCACCCTGCAGGTCTTCTTGGTGCTTACTGCTCAACTTATAGTGACGTTCTCCTTCGTGATGGTTTTCACCTTTGTGGGCGTAATCAAGTCGTTCGTAATGACAAATGTCTGGACTTACATTGTATCCTACGTCATATTCTTGGGGTCATTGTTCGCCATCAGTTGCTGTGGAAACCTCCGGAGGAAACATCCTTGGAACCTGGTTGCATTAGTAAGTCATTTTTTTTTTATTTTTTTTTTTTTAAATTCTGATAAAATCTCTTTTTTCCCTTCAAACTAAAAGATATTCCGTCTAATTTTCAGTCTATCTTAACGCTGAGCATGTCCTACATGGTGGGGATGATCGCCAGCTTCCACGAAACCGACATAGTGATCATGGCATTGGGCATCACAGCTGTGGTCTGCTTCACAGTGGTCATTTTCTCCCTCCAGGTTGCAATCTCCCGCTTAAATGTACCAATACCAGTTTGAAAAAATGATATTCCACTTAAGCTTGTCATCCTTTTTCCCAGACCAAGTACGACTTCACTTCTTGTTATGGCGTGATGTTCGTCTGCTTGGTTGTCCTCGTCCTTTTCAGCCTGCTGTGCATCATCATACGTAACCAGATCCTGAATATTGTTTATGCTGGATTGGCAGCTTTGCTTTTCACCTGTGTAAGTCCTCACACAAATGCAAGACACTGATTGGTTTCCTGAATTGAAGAGATTGATTGTTTTATACATTTATACATTTTTTTAAAGTCTCATATGATTAACAAAAAGTTAAAATTCTTCATTGGGGCCAGTCAAATTATTTTCCTGCGGATTTTAATCAGCGATTGGTTACAACCTGACTATGAAAGCCCGCCTTAAAACATCTGACGAAAACAATAAATCAGAACAATTTTTCTCACAAACATTAAGAAAGCTAAGAGAAGCAGAGTTGCTTATTTGTAAAAGTACCATGAATGCACCAATTTGCTACGTAGGTCTAGCATCTACTACGTAACAGCTGTGATTCTGATGTTTCTATATGTATATATCAGTGAGGTTTGGGTCTGTTGAGGCACAGTCAGATTTACTTACATCTTATTCCTCATTTTATTGGAAGAGCTAGAAAGCAATATATGAACTGTAGCAGAGAAAACAAATGTTGTCTTAAGTTAAGTTATAAATGAAGTCTATGTGCTGCTTATTCTAATAATAGATGGTTCATTCTCTGTATACAAAAAAAAGTCCGTGCAATGAGAAAAAATGACTGGATGGCTTGACTTGCTGTTAAGTCGCTAACACTATCAAGTTAAGTCATTTTTATTTGTGACACCCCTAACCACAAGGAGTCTCAAAGGGCTGTACAGACCACATATTATTGCAAACTACAGATTAGTATTACACCATCCCCTGATCTAAAACCTACATGAGTGCAAGGAAAAACTCAAAACCTTAACATGATAAAGAAACCTTAGTTCAACCTCTAAAGATTCATCATGTTTCTGCTTTTTTGTACAGTTTCTTTTCATATTCTTTATAAATGATAAACTATTATAAATTATTATTTTATTACTATGTATTATATATTTTTCTAAAGATTTTACAAATCAAACATTATTCAGCTGGCAGATAGTTATCCTATCTTAAGCAGTATTTCACTTATTTTATTATTACATCTAAACGAGAAAAACAGAAGAAAAAATGAGAAAATGTGGAAAATAATGAAGGGAAAATGAATCATAGGAAAAACAGGACTAAGGAAAGTCTAAGGAAAGATGAAAAAAACAAAAATAAAGAAAACGGGTAAAAAGAAAGACATAAGATGAACAATTAGAATTAAAGAAAAGGGAAGAAAACCCCAAAAGTAAAAATAATAAAGGTCACTTATTCTGTTGTTTTGGGGCCAAAGCAGAATCATTGGCCTCGATATTGCCCTCTGCCTTGAGACAGGAGAATTGTGTGCCTCACTTTGCGTCTGCACCTGCTCAGCACATTAATAAGTGAAGACTAAATGTATGAATCATATTCATAATGTGAAAATTCAACAATTTGGAAAAATAAAACCAAAGAAATGTGTAGTTAAATGAGAATGAAGTTTAAAACTGAATAAAAATCACCATTTGATTTATATTTAATTTTATAATTCCACAATGACAAGTGAGGTAAAGCCTCGCTTGCCTCCCCTGACTGCACATAACTGGTATACGGAATAGTGTTCCGATGAATTCAAATGAACAACATTTTATTGTCACCGCCAGTCAAAATTGCAAATAAGCTATATATAAACACACACACACAAAATTTGAGATGTGTGTGAGTATTTCTGCATGGCTTTTTCTGATTTAATGAAAGTTCTTTCATTTGTTTAAGTTCTTGGCCGTGGACACCCAGCTGCTTCTCGGCAACAAGGAACTCTCCCTGCATCCCGAGGAACACATCTTCGCCGCACTTAACCTGTATTTAGATATTATCAACGTCTTCATCTACATTCTTGCGCTTTTGGGAAGAACCAGGAGCAGCTGAGCCAGAGCGTATGGGATAAAATGGTGTCACAATACTTCTCTGTATTGAAAAAAAAAAAGTTTTTTCTTCTTCGCTTGACCTTTTGTAATATGTAAATTCTCTTTAGTGGCAACAAATATTATAAAGCGTTCTGATCGGTTCTCTGTTCTACTATGTTGCATCATTTAACCTCCATAAGCACAACACAGTTGAATCTGTTCTACGGAAACCAGGAAAACAAATGATAGAGGAACTCAAAGTGATTGCTTATCATACAAATGGTTTTATCATTATCAGAAACAAATATATGGTTATGCATTCTGCACAAACAACTGGTTATCTTTGTAATGTCATCGCAAAAAGTATTTGATATGGAGTGTTTGAACGTTCCCACAGGTACAACATTCTAAAAGTTTATATAAGATGTGGGCAGCACGGTGGTGCAGTGGTTAGCGTGTGTGCGGCACAGTTCTGAGGTCATGAGATCGAACCTTCCTGTGTGGAGTTTGCATGTTCTCCCCGTGTATGCGTGGGTTTCATCCGGAAAAATTAAGTGTCAAATATGTTACAAGGATGTTCAACTTCCTACATACTGACTAGTTTGAAGTGCTATCAGTTTGATATCCATTTCTAAAATAAGTTATTACTATTTTTAATATTTAACAATTACCAAGTGTAGTCTTTAGAAGTATATTAAATAAGCTGAGCCAACCACCAAAACATCCATCTTCTTTGCTTTGATTACAGGCTAATTTAGAAAAAGAATTGATAATGTTATTAAAGATAATGATCATTACAATATTTCCTGAAAAATCACTTTGACCCATTTTGTGTGCTATTTTTACATCCAGTTCAAAGGCTATTCATGCATTCACGTAGGTGAGCCAGAATGTAAGGTTTAGTACTGCCTCTCGATGTAATCCATGATGTACTCAGTCGCTGATAAAGTCTGGTCGGCAATTTATTCATGAAATAAAATCCATTTTAATATTCACATCGGAGTTACTGTTGGTCGCAACACACACCGTTCACGTGCACACACAGACGGACTTCAAAGCATCTCTCGCCTCCTGGGCGTCACTTCCTATTTTAAAGGGTCAAAACGTGAACAACCGCAACAAAAGTAACATTACAAGACCTGTAGATTAAACATTTACAACATATTGACATTATTTAATAAACTCGTGGAATTTTAAAAATGAAATTAAATAAATCATTTCACGAGGGTATTTTTATTGACGTGTCGACTCGACCGTGCCCATCTCAGGTATTTGTGTCACGTGGTCACAGGTGAGGTCACGTGCCAAGCGGGTTAATCCACCCGTGTGACGTAATCAAATACTCAGCTCACACTTTCCCATCATGAGGGATTGAAAACATGGTGAGTGACTGTTTATCTGATTTGGAATATTTCTTTATGTGCGTTAATATTTCAAACAAGGAGTTTATTGTTGAATACGTGAATCTCCGTTTTGAATAAATGCTTTTAGACAGTGTTTATGCGTTCTGTGTAAAACCCGGGACGCTGCGCCCCATTTTCATGCCAATATAGGAATGTCTCGTTAGCCGTGTGATGCTAGCCTTCGCCATGTACATTATGAGCACCTTATAAACATAAATCATGGGCGAAGTCACTTTCAAGACAGCGACCGTAACATGAATGTGTTTACTTTACAATATCGAGAGTTTATATTCCTGAATGGGAGAGGTGACAACCGAAGTTCCACACCTGAAGGAGGAAGCGTCGGAACTCGGAAGCACTCAGCAGGTTTGGGATGTGCCGCATCAAAACACAGAAAATGCATTAAAAAAGATGAATGAGTGGGGAAAAAATCTGCAACTTCCTGCTTGTTTGAATCTACCGCGGCCTGAATACCATCGAGTCGTTTTAAAAGTCTTAAAATACTACGGTAGCGTTTGCTTTTAAAATTTAACGTTATCTTTTCAAGGTGCTGTTTGTAGTTGAGCGGTGTGCATAGCAAATTACAACGTGATTATTCATCCATTATCTGCACCGCTTATCCTCAGTAGGGTCGCGGGGGCACTGGAGCCCATCCCAGCTATCTTCAGGCAGGGGACACCCTGAACTGGTTGCTAGCCAGTCGCAGGGCACACAGAGACGGACAACTCACTTGCTCAATGACAACCAGGGACAATTTAGACCGGCCAATTAACCTGACAAGCATGTATTTGGAATGTAGGAGGGAACCCGATTGCCCGAAGGAAACCCACGCAAACTCCACACAGGAAGGTGGAGAATTGTGCCACACAAGCACTAACCACTGCGCCGCCCTGCTGCCCACAACGTGATGACATCCGTGACATTATTATTGTGTGATATTCACTCTAGTCAAGTCACATTATTTCTATAGCCCTTAATCACAAGATGTCTCAAAGGACTGCACAGGATTACAATTACACCATCCCCTGATCTTAAACCAACATGCGGGCAAGGAAAAACTCAAAACCTCACCATGAGGAAAGTAAGAAACCTCGAGGAGGGGCCTCACAAGTGCTAATCCCCTTCCAGGATGACCAGGGCCCTGCTGTTGAACAGAAGATTGTGTTGTGTCACCCTGACCCGAGTGACATGGCCGCTTTCTTGTGTCCCGTTTCATCTGGAGGAACAAAAGCATGACCAAATTGGGTGCCGAGGTGCTTAACTTGTTTGGGTGTTTGGGTTGGCCATGGTCCCCAAAAATCTTTGTGTGTTTTTTGCTACTTTTTCCCTTTTTTTCTTTTCTTTGTTATTGTTTGTCTTGCTGTCGGTCACCCCTCTTGAGGGATATGACCAAGGTAGATAGATAGATAGAAATATAAATTCAAAACATGTATATTATGTTTCATTTGAACTTTTATTGGTAAAACACTCACTATATCCTGAACAAAAAATATCTGGAAAACGTATATAATTTGGAGGCCTCCAATTTGCTACTGCAAGAGCACCATTGATCTTTTTGCTGACATGTCGCATTTGACCGCTCGATGACAGCTTGACCCAGCAAATACAAAGCACTGACTACTTTCCTGTGATCAACCTGTAGATTGCGATTAACTATATTAGCACCCCTAGTCCAAACATAATATTTTGTGTTGGTTGTATATGAGTTAAGCAACTAAAATCATGTTTTTTGTGTTTATTACTGATGGGTGACATTTTCGAGAATACGGTCAAGTGAGGATTACAGTCAAATTGCTCGGTGTCCAGCTAGTGACCAAGCGAAGCTCTTCTTCATTTACAAAAACATACCTCCAGATGTGTTACTCAATGCTAGCTGCAGTAGAGGGTTGTAGTATCCCTGTACACCCCCTGCCCTGATGTAATGACATTTCTAATGCCCTGTCTCTCTGATTTCTTGTTGTACCAGATGGTAGATTAAATGCTCTAATTCCGTGTGTTTTTTCCATTCAGCCTCGTCTGAAAGTGATTGTCTCATGTTGTTTTTCTGTTAATCACCACAACTACATCTTGTAAAAACACACTCTATTGAAGAAGAAGAGAAGAAGAATTTACTTTTATTGTCATTCTTTGTAACAATGCACACAGAACGAAATTTCGATGCAGTCAAACAGGGCGCAGCCATTTTAGTCATTCGGTGACCAAACCCCCCAATTCCAACCCTTAATGCTGAGCGCCAAGCAGGGAGGCAAACGGATACTAATGTTGTACGTCTTAAGTATCGCTCGGCCGAGGCTTGAGCCAGCGACCTCCCAGTCTCAGAGCGGGCGCCCTACCACCTAGGCTACCGAGCTGGTATTGGAATGTGCTGCCATCATAACATGTGTCTTTTTTCTTCTTTCCGTAGTGTCCAGAGGAGACACAAAAAATGAAGCAACAGTCGTTTCTGGTCAGTTTGGATTGTTAACGAAGGGCCATCTGGCATGGCATTGCAAGGATCCCCATTCCCCAACAGGTGTGCTGCTGCAGCCCACGCGGCGGGATGGGCGTTGATCCTGCCCTGTTTCTGGTTTCTGGACCGCCTCATTGCCGTGTGCAAGTTGACCACCATAGAACGGAGACGAGACGTCACCTGCTACCTCTACCCGCTAAGAGTCTTCTTCGGCTTCATCGCCTTCTTCGTTCTGTTTGTGGTGAGCGCACCGGTGGCCTTACTTGGATTTGTGTTGTGGGCCCCTTTGCAAACATGTCGCAGGCCCTTCTGCTACCACCGCGAGGGGGCATCGCTCCAGAGCGAGACGCACAAGGGTTTGGAACTGGAGGGGAAAGCGTCTTTTGTCTTCGCCTCGGCCAATTTGTGTCTCCTGCCCGACAGCCTGGCTCGCTTCAACAACCTGGGACACACCCAAAGACGAGCCACCGCGATCGGCGAGTGTATCGCTCAAGGCGTGGGCCGACCCAATATCCGCATTTTCATTGACTCCCCCAGCAGCTGCGATTCGCTAAGTCCTTCCAATAGCACCGTACCTGCCTCCAACGCCTCGCTGTACGGCGCTACAGACAAACGGGCTTCCATCCCCAATTCCACGAGCGAGGTGGTTTTCATACCTGACGAAGAAACGCAAGAACCCTCTGCTTCCATCCAGCACAACCCTAACCAGAACTCCAACCATCAGGGCCAACGCAGTGCCCCTCGTGTTTTGCTCTCTCAGGGACCGGGCCTGGAGGGTGACGTACCGTGCGAGGTGTCCACGATGTTTCCTGCACACGTGGACATCCTCTGTTTAGAGGAGGTGTTTGATAAGAGGGCGGCACAGAAACTCACCCGGGCACTGAGCCCCTTTTTTGCGCACATACTCTATGATGTCGGCAGCTATGCCTGCCAACCCCCGTGCAGCTGCTCCTCTTTTAAGTTTTTTAACAGCGGGCTCTTCCTGGCCAGCCGGTTCCCCATCGTGGAGGCCAAGTATCACTGCTTTCCCAACAGTAAAGGAGAAGATGCGCTGGCAGCCAAGGGCCTACTTGCCACTAAGGTACTGTTTATTTTTGTTGCCTGTTATTACACAAAAAAAGAACAGAATAGTCTTTTTTTGTCATTGAAAACAAACATAGAGAGCATTGCAACAAGATTAGACAATGAAAAGTAGTGCAATTACATATAATCGCCCAAAAAAAAATCCCATTAACATCTACGAATAAAATATGAATATCCATTTTCCAAAACCACTGTCCAGATTTATATTTCGCAGTCTTGAGCTTGTTTATTTTACGTTGACAATATCTGTGTATTATTTGCCCTCATGGAGGTTTTAGATCAGGGGATGGTGTCATAATAGTCTGTAGTTTGCAATAGTATTTGATCTGTCGAGCCCTTTGAGACACTTTGTGATTACGGGCTATACAAATAAACATGACTCGGGTTGACTTTATAATTTAGGCTGCGTACGTTCTGATACTAGTCTTTAGTATTGCCGCCGATACCAGCCTTTTCTCAAGTTATCGGTTCTTTTTACGGCCTCTAACAGGAACAAATCCCTGCTGTTGCACTAATCACCTGTTAGATGGACACTAAATATATGTTTATCAATTCAACAGTTCTCAAGTGTTCATTTTATTCACACAAAACAGTATGGATATTTAACACCAGAGTGTTGGAAGGTTAGAAACGACAGTATAGTGTAAAAGGGACACCATGAAAGGTATTACATGGGTCTGGACTTTGGACACATAGGCAGTTTACTTTGTTGGTCTAACATTCAGTATGTTGCAATTTAGCCATTTCACTCTCAGGAACTAGAAATTAGGATGATATTCTATTTGTAATTAACTATACAAATTGTTTGGATCTATAGTTATTTATTTAAAAGGATAATTTCTTATGTTTCTTTTGATCAGAGGGGAAGGGTTGGGATTAGATAAACTAGAACACTGGTTCAGAAAATTTATTATTCCAGTGATATATCCCCCATTAAAATATATACCTGTATATTTTTTCAGCCTAGTACCCCAACTACTGCGTACCAATTGTGAGCACTAAAAAAACAATTCAAATAGGTAGAGTAATCTGAAAAAATACACGAGTTTTAAATGACATACACCCAGATCAACGATGTGTCATATTTGAATCCCAATCTAGCAATCCCCTGAATTTTAAATAGTTTTGAAATAATGGACATGTGATGGATTATGAGAGCTTGGGCCTGGTATGGGCAGGCTGTCTTTTTTTAGGGCATAGAATAGAATAAAAACTGATTTCACTAACTTATTTATTATTTTTCTGAATTAATTCCATGATTTAATATTCATGTATAGTTTAAATTCATCAAAATCTCACATATTGATGTCTTCATAATAGTAATCAAAAAGCAAGTAATATATGAATGCTGATATTTATAACATGCATCGCTGAGTTGCTTCCATTTCTACTGCAGTACAGACATTTCATACTTCACGTTTTATTCATTTCTTTTGTAGTTAAATGTGTGTACGAAATTGTAACAAAAAATTTTGAATGGTTGGAAAAGCAAACAATAAGTCAAGTCAAGTCATACTTATTTGTATTGCCTTTTATCACAAAAAAGTCTCAAAGGGCTGCACAGACAACCAGTGACTAGAAAATGAAACAGTGAAGAGAAAAGTAGGAGATACTTAAATCACAGGACAGGGTGACCATAAGTGGCCAGGTAATAAAAGCATCGCTGTGATAAGCTACCTTGGCAGAATGGTCATTGGCCTTCTGTCTTAATAAGGTGCCACGCAAACATGTCAACCTTTTAACCTACAAATACGAATCATACAAAAGGAGTGGCTCAAGAAGGAAACTGTAGGAAAAACATTAGTACATGTCTTTTTTGTTTATTAATCAAATCAAAAGTATTTCATTGGAATACTGTATAATAATGCAGCCTGTTTTAGAGTTTTGTGCTCCATCTATCTACATGCCTTGTATGTAAACAAACACATTGTAGCTCAGCTCCTGTCCGTCCATGCTTTGGAAAAGACAAAAGTAGCCGTGGAAACTCAGTTATGAATGTGTACCGGTAGTTGAATTGCATTAACATTCTGTACAAAAACGGTTTGTCTTGTTTTTAGGTGTTGATCGGGAAGAATCGGAAACAAAAGAAACTGGTCGGTTATTTTAACTGTATCCACCTTCATGCACCAGAAGGTAATCTCAAATTTCAGACGAAGCTTTCGAATGTAAAAAACGACCGTAAACATAAACGACACGTGTCTTTTGGAATTAGGTGAAGGAGAAGTCCGATGCGAGCAGCTGAACATGGTCACCAAGTGGATCACTGATTTTCAAGCATCCAGCGGACAGCCCGATGAGGACGTCGTTTTTGATGTGCTCTGCGGAGACTTCAACTTTGACAACTGCTCACCGGGTCCGTTTAGTCTCTGGCGGTCGCCATTTGTGCCCATTTCATCCACTTGATGGTCGACATGTTCCCCTGTACTCTTAGATGACACCTTGGAACAGAATCACCGTCTCTTTGAGGAGTATAAAGACCCTTGCCGAGCCGGGCCGGGGAAAGAGAAGCCCTGGGTCGTTGGTGCGTGCGCTTTTATGTGTATCGGCACATTTTGTTTCGTGTGGCTGTATAATTAGTCTTTTCTCTTTTACAGGAACTTTACTAGAGCAGCCAACATTATATGATGATGATGTAAACACTCCAGAAAGCCTCCAGAGGTACTCAGTGTTTCCCAACCTCTTTTTAGCTAGGCAGAGTTTTTTTGTTTTGTTTTTTTTAATCCAAAAATCTCAAGGCACAGTGTCCGTCAAAAATATGAAAACAAATTCTTGGCACCATTTTCATGTTGTTTTAAATCTTAAAGGGACACTTTGTATTATTAAGCGCTTCCTAGTGGTAAAAAAATAATAGATAGATAGATAGATAGATAGATTATTCATCCCCGTAGGGAAATTCACACTTCCAGCAGTATCCTTGTGTTTAAAATAAAATAATAAAAATAAAAGAAATAGAATATAGAAATAACCAATATAACGTGTTGATATAGAGTATTTAAATAGTGCTACATAAAATACACACTGCAATAAAAATAGGGTAATATGCAAATGTGGGGGTGGGGTTTAATGTGGGCTTTTACTCCCCTGGGTGGAGTTAAAGAGCCTCATGGCATGAGGAAGAAATGATCTCCTCAGTCTGTCCGTGGAACAAGACTGTGACAGCAGTCATAATAAAAGAAAGATATCAATTTTAATAATCGACAAAAATAAACATGAATTCTTTTAAGATATTCATAGGTCGAAAAAGTGGCACTGAAGAAGTTACAATCTGGCCAGAGGAAAGTGTTCGCTAAAAAGGCTCGCTGACAACATTTTAAATATCACAATTCAATGCTAAAACGTATTTTCCAAGACATTTTTGAGTACTTAAAAATTATATAATATTTTCAGTAACATTAATAAGACAAAGCCCTTAATAGCATCAGCCATGGATCGTAATGTGGGAAAATGTGGAACCAGATTAAAATGAGTTTGAGATGCTTAGGCTATATCGTTAAGGAGGACAAATTTTTTTCCTCCTCCGCATGTTTGCTTAAAATCCGGGTTGTACAACAAGCGCTAGAGTTGTGCAGTTCAGTTGAGTTTCTTTATAACATAAAAAAACGGAATATTCTGGGCTTGTGAGTATTGAAACAATTTACAAAGGTTTCACAAGTGCACTTTCCAAATGGCTAACGATTATTAATATAGGGAAGGGGCAGAAGACAGGTTAGTGGAAAAATCCCAATCACCAGCTTCCCACCTGTCCTTTGACCAGACTGAATATGAATCCTGCAGGTGGTTTGATAAGACCCAAGACCTCTTTCCCAACAGTAAATTAGACAACCTCTTGGATCAATGAAGAGACTGTATAACCACAAGATAAATTGATATATTGGGGCAACAAGTGATTGAGACAAGAATTCAATAAGTAAATTTAAATATATTGATAATCATGAGGTGCATCAATAACCACTAAATCATTATTTTGATTAATCTGATGTGATGATTGAAAACAATGAAAAGGTAAAAACTAAGAAAACTCAAAATTAGAACTAAGTGCAGTGACACATTTCAATACTACTACCATCTATCTCTCGTGGATTAATTAGCCTGAAACATTAGAAAGAGGACAATTTAACATCCATCCATTATCTGCACCGTTTATCCTCACTAGGGTCGTGGGGGTACTGGAGCCCATCCCAGCCATCTCCGGGCAGTGGGCAGGGGCACAGTTGGGTAGGGTTACTATTTGCTCGTTCATTCACGCCTAGGGACAATTTGGACCAGCTAATTAACCTGACATGCATGTTTTTGGAATGTGGGAGGAAACCGGCGTGCCCGGAGGAAACACACGCAAGCACGGGGAGAACATGCAAACTCCACACAGGAAGGTTCAACCTCATGACCTCAGAATTGTGCTGCACACGCGCTAACCACTGCCCCGCCGTGCTGCCTGACAATTTAACAAAGAACACATTTTCAACTCCTTCTCTCGGACTGTACAATATAAGTTCCCAATAATCATCATGAATAATATTATATTTTAAAAAGCACCAAAGTTTTGTGTATGTTTGTGAGCAGAACATTGGAGAACGACATGCAGAGGAAACATTTCATCTGCCCTCCTGTTCCTGCCAAGGGCTCACCATTGGTTTACCCTGAAGCCGACCAGCCTTGGATTGGACGGAGGATTGATTATATCCTGTTCCGTGAAAATTCCATTGCCAAGCAGTGCCAAACCGTATGAAGCTCACTTTCTCTGCTTTTTTCATTGTGAGACAAATTTGACTAATCTGGAAGGAACGACATGCTGTATTTTCTGGACTATAAGAGCACCTAAAAACCACAAATAGCCAGAAACTTGAAGCACGCCTTAAAACCCGGTGCACCTCGTATACCGCAAAATACGGTGGATAGGTTTTAGGGCAGGGGTCGGGAACGTATGGCTCGGAGATAATAACCCGATCATGCAAATTTCTTCTACAGCTATCAAATTCTGACAAGCACATTGCTGACATAATAGTAACATGAGCGGTTCGGGCCAGTATATAAAGTGCACAGTTTACAGTCAAGGTGTCACACTAACAGACCCGTTTTGGCTGTACGTCACCATGGAATGGTTTCTATGGAGAGTCATTGAACAATCTACTGTATGTTCGATGTTGAAATTTTATGATGAAAAGTCACAGAACAAACTGTAAACAGCCAAAAACGCCAGCCTTGCACATACAGCCATTTGATTAAGTGGTAAGGGTGGACGGAGCTATGCACGTAGCGCTGCACTCACTTCGCTTTGCCCAGCGCTGTTTGTGCCAAAGGTACATACGTCAGTATCCTCGTTTGCAGTATTTTGTGACATTTTTACAAAAGAACTCTGCTTGCACATTGTTTTGAAACCATTATTTATGAAAAAAATAAGGGTCAAAATGAGCCGCAACGATCTTGAGTAACTGAGAGGGAGGTTTAAAATGGTATATTTGTTGACATGGCACACAGGCTCTCATTATTCTCATTTGTTATCAGTGAAATTGAATGCGATGAAAAAATTTGATTCTGTGGAATTTTGACTTAAAATGTATGATGCGGCTCTTTCTCTCTCAAAAAAAGATTTTCTTAAATCATTTATATTTGTTATTATTTATGCTGTTGTGGCTCTTTGGGTCAAAAAAATTCCCGCCCCCTGTTTTACAGTATGCTACTATACTACATAATTACAAAGCATTCTATGCAATGGGAATCCAACTTGGGTCAGGTGGTGGGGGTGCCGACACTTAACCACTTGACCATTAGTGAGTGATACAGACTATACACAAAAAAGCTTTAGATTTTCTCATTATCACACTATTTCAACACATGAGGCCAGAAACCAATGTTAGAGAAAGGAGAAAACAGAAATTTCATTGTGGAAAATATACATTAACGCACAGTACAATTCAGATCCATCAGAGTTGTTTCCCTCTGCATGCCTAATTGCGTTTATTTAAATCTTTCAGGACAATTATCTTTTTTGTCCTTTCTCTAACATTTGTTTCTGGCACTGTGAGTAAAGCCGATTTATATGTCATCTGTATCAATAATCTTCTAGTGTTTAAATTTCAGCAACCCGTGTTCGATTCCCATAGCATACGATGTTTTGAGATGTTAGTCAGCCCCATTTTTCAAACGATCTATCGTTGCACTAATATGCACCATAAGTGCATAAATTGAGCTATGGTAACAGATAGGGTAGCCCTTACAGTATTTTACTTCCATGCACCTTATATATGAAAGTACAGACACTCCCCTACTTACGAACATTCAAGTTACGAAAAACGGTAGATAAGAACATTTTTTCCGGATGTTGAAAAATATCGGGACATTACTGTAAGTTAGATTTTGTATTGTGCGCACCATTTTCCGATTACAGGACATTACTGTAGTGCTTCTTTCCACCTCGTGGCACTGTGAGAGGTCACCCAGCATCCACCACGGAGAAGAAATCCGGCTTCTACTTCTTAGTTCGTGTGTAAACACACAGCACTTTATCTCTAAGAACTTTGACATTTTTATTGTTTAAATGTCTCGTGCATCCATTCGATAAGGTGTAAAGAAGAGGCGAGCCGTTTCATTTGAAATTAGTGTGGAATAGGAAAGCTTGATGCGGTTGAGAAAATGGTAGGATCGCTTTTTTTTTGGTCCGCTTTTTACCACTGAGGAGGAAGTCGCCTAACTCTTCCAAAAGTAAGTTAAACTTAACTTTATTTATCTTTATAGAGCATATTATTTTCTGAAATGTTTATTTTTTAGTACAATACAAGGAACTTATACAAACATACTTATGTAAACCTTAAACATACAAAATACAGCACCGAAGCAACTTACGAACGTCCGGAACATATCTCGTTCATAATTAGGGCAGCGTCTGTATGACAAAAGACAAATTTTAGGGAGTGCAGTACTTTACAAATAGTATTGAAGTTGGAACCATGTTGAGTGTCTGTAAAATGACAACAAAAACTTTGTTTTTCAGGAAGTGGAAGAGGTGTCATTTATAACCCAGTTGGCAGGCCTGACGGACCACATTCCTGTGGGCTTGAGACTGAAAGTCAGTATGGACACCTAACTTTCTTCAGTTCCAACAAATCCAAACATAATTCCAGTTGGAGAAAAAGGGAACAAGTTGTACTCGAAAGTACATTGCTGCACGCCATAATATTTTGTTTACATATTGTATTTTGGGTATGAGATGTAGCATATGCACTAGAAATCTCTGTATAATAACTCAGGTGGTACAAGTACGTTTTTTTCTCTAGCTACTTAACGTTTGTAGTATTGCAGGTTCCGACTTTGGGAATTTTGTATTCATACTTTTTTTTATTAAACTACAATCATTCCTGACCTCAAACAAATAGTTGCTGTCAAACAATGCCTGTTACTTTCGATACAATGTGACACACATAATCTCATTTCACACAATTGGCCTGAACAACATAAACGTTTCCTGGTATTCGGTGTCCGGGTGACTATTCAGGATAAACTAGAAATGTGTTGGTAAATTTCTAGGTTAACTTAAGAGTGCTGTCCGGAATTTCAAAATGTGTTTCTCTCTGCTACCATCTCCTATCTTAAAGTCATGACCGCAACCTCAGTCATTCACCAGTACGCGTATAAACAAACTTCTTTTTTTCAATATATTTTTGGGGGTTCGGTTGCTGTTCGGACTGTATTTTAAACAGTGATGAAGAGCAAAAAGTCACTTCTCATCCCTCCCCACCTTTCTCCTACCTAATGAGTTGAAGTCCTGGAACAGCGATGGAAAGAGTAAGATGAAAGCAGATAGGCGCAAGCCCTTTAAACTCCTATTGGACACCTCAAACGATGCACAACACTTGTATGCATTTCTTTGTTCGGTTAGAGATTTTGATTCATTATCGTGCATATTTAGACATTACCAGTGAGGTTCGTGTCTGGTGAGGGACAGTCAAATTTACAACTAAATGAACCTACACCGTATTCACCATTTGATTGGTCAAGCAAAAAAGCACGATAAAAACTGGTAAAAAAAAATGTTTCTTGCCTAAACTAGTCAAGTCATTTTTATCTGTATAGCCCTTAATCACAAAGAGTCTCAAAGGATTACGCAGACTATTTTTTCAGACTATTATTACAACATCCCCTGATCTTGAACCAACATGAGGGCAAGGAAAAACTCAAAAAACCTCAACATGAGGAAAATGAAGAAACCTTGAGAAGGGACCGCACATGAGGTATCCCCCTTCCAGGATGACCAGACAGCAGAGGATGTTGCAATCGCAAATAATACAGAGATATTGTCCACGAAAAGTTTAGGTTATTCATATGCTATAGAGTAGAAGTGAGTTTTAAGCTTAGATTTAAACATTTCCACTGAGGTTGCAGATCGGATCTCAGGGGGAAGAGCATTCCACAGCACCGGGGCCCGGATGGAGAACGCTCTCGAACCAGCAGAACACTTCTTTGCTCTTGGGATCACCAGAAGACCGGCGCTCTCAGAACAAAGGCTTCGGACCGGAACATAGGGGGAAATCAGATCTGAAAGATATGAGGGAGCAAGTCTATGTATGATTTTGTATAATAAGAGAACCTTGAAATCACATCTTAGCTAACAGGGAGCCAGTGCAGGTTAGCCAAAATCGGCGTGATGTGGTCGGACTTTTTTGTCCTAGTTAAAAGCCTAACTGCGGCATTTTGTACCAGCTGAAGACTCTTGATTCTGGTCATCGGAAGACCGAAGAGTAGTGCATTACAGTAATCGAGACGGGAGGTAACAAATGCGTGAATTATCTCCGCATCCGACGGAGACAGCATAGGACGAATTTTAGCAATGTTGCGAAGATGGAAGAAAGCTGTTCTAGTAATTTTCTTCACATGTGTTTGAAAGGAGAGATCGGGGTCAAATATGAAACCAACATTTTTAACTGAGTCACTCTGTGTGATGTGACATTTGTCAATGTTCACAGCAGTTTTTGAGAATAAGTCGCGGCATTTAGATGGACCAATAACTAACATTTCGGTCTTTTCAGAGTTAAGACGCAAGAAATTGAGTGACATCCACTCTTTTATCTCAGTGAGGCAGGCCTCCAAATTTCCACAATTTAGTGTGGCAGATTCCTCCAACGGAAGATACTAATAGCTAGTGTTTTTCAACCAGTGTGCCGTGAGAACTTGTCTAGTGTGCCGCAGGAAATTGTCCGATTTTATCTTGGCAAATAAAATAGACGCCATTGGTTTTTTTTCCCAGTGATCCACAAAATAACTAACTCTCATCCATATCAGTAAGTGAGAACACATTCAATGGTAAATAGTCTGCATTTATGTAGCGCTTTTCAAGTCTTTTGAGACCTCCCAAAACGCTTTACAACATGCTTCACCCTTACCCGTTCACAAACGCACACTGAGAGCGGCCTCAACCATGTAAAGCTCCCAATGCTTATTAGGTGTTTGGGGGTTCAGTGTCTTGCCCAAGGGTACTTCAACATTTAACTCAGAGGAGCCGGGAGTTAAACTTTTATATTTTTTCTTATACTGTATATTATTTATCTGCTAAGGAGGTACTACAGAATGAAGCTGTTAAAGATTGCCCCGCCCAAAATAAGGTCAAACAATTTGTTCAATTATTTTTTTGTTATTTTACGTTTTTATAAAAAAACTGAAAAACTATTTGTGCTCTTCCTATGTATTTCTGATTTTTCTGGGGAAAAAAAATAACAAGATATTGGATAACTTCACTTGCTTTTAGCATGCTAATACTACCACTAATTCTATAGTTTGGTGCTTTGGTGTGAGCCAAATCAGAATCTTTTGTCTCACTATCGCCCTCTGCATCTTCAGATACTCAGCCCAGTAATATTTTACATACTGATTGTTTAATAAGTCAAAAGAGAAAGTAAATTTTCTGCGACTTTGAAAATTAAAATACCCAAATGAAACTTAAATGAGAAAGACTAACACTGAGTAAATTTTACCTCTATTATTAACAGCCTGACTGGATGTCACTGGAAGGTTGGGTGCTGAATGAACAAATGAATGAATTAATGAAACTTGAAAGCAAAAACAAAACAAAAAAAAAACAACGTTATTGTTCATGTTCGAAAGGAAGTAGGAAGAAACATATGCTTTAAATCCTACCCCTTTGACTTCATTCATAATTGTGCTTCACAGTTAGCTCCGAGGGGAGCAGAGCTTTCAGACGCTCTGTCTCCCAGCTTTGGAACTCATTGCCGCCTGACCTCCGAAATTCTGCGACCCTGTCCACCTTCAAATCCGGACTTAAAACTCACCTCTTCAGACTTGCCTTTTCTAGACCGTCTGCCTGACACACTGCCGCTTTTAACACTAATGTGTTTTGTTGGCTATTCATTACTTGCTTGTTTTACTTTTTGTTTATTGTTTTGTCTTCATATGCACAGTGGCCTTGGGTGTCCTGAAAGCGGTTAAAAATACATCCATCCATCCATTATTTGCACCGCTTATCCTCAGTAGGGTCGCGGGGGTGCTGGAGCCCATCCCAGCCATCTCCGGGCAGTGGGCAGGGGACACCCTGAACTGGTTGCTTCAAAATACAATGTATTGATAATATTATAATAATAATAATAATAATAATTTCCTTTGTATTGTCATTCTTTGTAACAATGTACACAGAACGAAATGTCGATACACCTGACCCGTTGTAGCGAGCCGATGCAGCCGCAGCCAACAGAGGGCGCCGCCATTTTACCAATGTTATAAGTCTTAGGTATGACTCGGCCAAGGCGCGAACCAGCATTATTTTTAGTTTTCATTTAACAACCAGGTGGCAGCACGGCGGAGCAGTGGTTAGCGCGTGTGCGGCACAGTTCTGAGTTCATGAGATCGAACCTCCTCTGTGGAGTTTGCATGCTCTCCCCTTGCTTGTGTGGGTTTCTTCCGCACACTCCGGTTTCCTCATTCCACATTCCAAAGACATGCATGTCAGCTTAATTGGCCGGTCCAAATTGTCCCTAGGTGTGAATAAGCGAGTGAGTTGTCTGTCCCTGTGTGCCCTGCGACTGGCGGGCAACTAGTTCAGGGTGTCCCCTGCCCACTGCCTGAAGATGGCTGGGATGGGCTCCAGCACCCCCGCGACCCTACTGAGGATAAGCGGTGCAGATACTGGATGGATGGATTTAACAACCAGGAACCTGAAATCAGAGTAATGGCAAATTGTCATTCAATAAATGCAACATTTAAAAAAACACTTTTTGGGTGTTACAGGTAATTCTTTAATATATCTGTAGTTTTTTTTTTCAATGACAAGGGAATGGACTGATATCAATAAGCGGTTTCGGCATACTCAAACTTTGACTATTCGATATGTCTGAAAAAAATTGGAATCAGTATGTGTTATGCCCAATTTTGATATAGACATAGCTCATGTAGTAAGTGACTTATTCCTTCGGGCGACATTAGCTCAGGAGGTAGAGCGCTCGTCTTGGGATCAAGAGGTCGCAGGTTCGGCTCTATATATCGAAGTCTCCTTGGGCAAGACACTGAATCCCCAATGCCCCCAATAAGCAGGTTCCCTGTGAGTGTGTGTGTGAACGGGTAAGTGTGAAGCACATTGTAAAGCGCTATATAAATGCAGACCATTTACCATTCCCTGACTGTACGTCACTGATTGAGACCAGGGAGTCGATTTCGATTGTACTGTACACAAAAGTTTCTTGGAACTCACTGACAATTAACATCAAATACGATTCCCCCTCATTTTTAGCAAGGTAGATATATTTGGAAAAAGAAGAGTTTGATTGTTGTAACATACCTGTCAACCTCCACGGCTCCATGCCCGTACAAACTCATATTTTCCCGTACAAAATACAAAATAATCGTACACCATATATATATATTTTTTTCTGGAATGATGCATGATGGGAAATTCCCAGGCGGCAGACGCATGCGCACAGTAGCATCAAACCGCTCGCTTCGTTTGAACAAAAAAAAACGATACCGAGATAGAGGCTACCGCGGCAAACTCCTTTGACTTGATTGATTTGCCGTTTTGTGATAGTCCGTGTATACCGGATGGTACCCATCATTGACAAATTTGCGTTTTTCCGTACAGATTTCCTTGTACGTCGTACTTGTCTCAAAATGCATACAAAATTATGACTCACAACACGTGGTAAGCTTTCTCTCCTGGCTTTGATGTTTGGCAAAACTAACAAACTAACAAGCATAGCAATCCAAGCCACTCGATGACCGACAGTCGTGCGGTCTCATGCTCCCCCCTCACCCGATCTTTTCTACCTGTTCATTCAATCAGCGATTGTGTTTCAGAGGGACCACATCTCATTTACCTGTGATTTAGTGAGTTTTACTGCCTATAATCAGGGTTGGGTAGGGTTACTTTAACTGGATTACTTTCAATTACTTTTGGATTACTCCAATACCAAATATGCTAATGAAAGACAAAAGAAACTAAATATGAATAAAATGATGACTCACAACACGTGGTAAGCTTTCTCTCCTGGCTTTGATCTCCGGCAAAACTAACATAAAATGCGACAGAAACAAAATGAAAATAAATCCTAACAGCTTGCCGTTCCATGTATTCCGTTACTCCCCAAGCCTGCACAAAATTTTGTAATTTGATTCGTATTTAGTCTCTTTTGTCTTTCATTAGAATATTTGGTATTGGAGTAATCCAAAAGTAGTTGAAAGTAATCAAGTTAAAGTAAACCTACCCAACCCTGGTTGTAATACATATTCTCACAAATTCAAAGCGAGCCTTTTTTGTGGAACGAGATTTGTTTCGTTTCCAGTCAACAGGGGGCGGTACAAGCACGCTTTTTGTTTGACAGCAAACGAAGAACATCTACTGACCAATCCAAATCCCGGCTAGTATTTTACTTCCGTGTTTATGTATAGCACTTGAAAGATTAATATCGTACGGTTCTATTTTCAAATGATGAATGTCGTCAGGCGCGTCCATTTCTTCCTATATTCAAGTAAAATACCAGTCAATTTATACAACGTCGGCACAACTTTGGTAGCTAAACTTCCTCACCGCAATCATTTAATTCCTCGACGATTCGCTACACGTTTAACCCCATGCTCGCATATTCACCACGAATCGCAATGTCGATTTTGGACAAAGAGGTGTTTTTCGGAAATGGACGGCGGTCAATCACTGGTGAAGACTGACGTTCTTCGCGATGAATCACACGAGATTGACGGCAACTCTAATGACAAGCGTCACCCGAGCCAAAGTGAGTTAAAACGCTCCGATTGATTTCATGATACCCACCCCGGGGTGTCATTTGATCCCGTTTTAATAGATGTTCATTTCCTTCAATGCAAATATTGGTGATATTGAAGGAGTAATTGCAGGACTATTCATATTAAAGTGGCCTCAGTCGGTGTCATTTTTCCCAATTTCTGTCATTTTCATAAATCTCGTATTGAGCAAAATTGTAGGAATGCGTCACCCTTAATTAGGGGCGTTTAAACTCCAGACTGCATTGAGTGTGTGGGAATCATACCCTATACCACAGGTGTCAAGCAGGCGGCCTGCGGGCCAGATCAGGCCCGCCAAGGGATTGAATCCGGCCCGCGAGACAACACTCAGAGAAGCACAAGAGAAACACAAGCTGCAGGTTGAAATATGTCAATTTGATGTTGCCAAAGCCAGGTGCCTCTCACAAAAACATTGTACTTGTATTCATTTCTATCTCTCTCTTTCTTTTCCACCCCTTTTCTCCCACTCTGTCTCTTTCACTCTCTGTGTCACTCTTTTTCTCTTCCTTTGTTGCTCTTTGTGTCTTTTAACCTCTTTTGCTCTAACTTCCTTTTTTCCTTTTCTCTCTTTTCTATTTCTCTCTTCATACCCTTCACACTTTCTTTTCTCTTTTCTCTCCTTCTGTCTTTCTATTTCTCTTTGCATTTCTTTCTTCCCCTCTCTCTCTCTTTCTTTCTTTTCCACCCCTTTTCTCCCACGCTGTCTCTGTCTCTTTCACTCTGTGTCTCTTTTTTTCTCTTCCTTTGTTGCTCTTTGTCTCTTTCTCTCTCTTTTAACCTCTTTTGCTCTAACTTCCTTTTTCCCTTTTCTCTCTTTTATCTTTCTCTCTTTCTATTTCTCTTTGGATTTCTTTATTTCTCTCCCTTTCCTTTCCCCCTCACTCACAACTTTTTATCTTTTGTTTCTCATGCTCTCTCTTTTTCTTTCTTTGTCCTGCCCTCTCTCCCTTTCCCTCCCTCTTTCCCTTATTTCTTTATCCCTCTTTTTCTTTCTCTTTAATCTACTAGTCCAGCCCCCGACAGAATGTTTGTTCTAGCGTGTGGCGCCCGAGTTAAAATGAGTTTGACACCCCTGCCCTATACATTCTAGTTAGTGGGAAAAAATAGCTTGTTAAAATATTTTATATTATGAATTGTCTTTATCATAAACAGCAGCGTGGTAAATGTTGTATATGAGTATCGCTGCATCACTCCAAGATAAACAATGATGTAAACAGTGCATAATAGTCAAAACAATGAACAAAAGTCAACTCATGTTTATTTGTGACGCCCTTAATCACAAGGAGTCTCAAAGGGCTGCACAGACCACAGATTATTGCAAATCACAGACTATTATGACACAATCCCCTGATCTAAAACCTACATGAGGGCAAGGAAAAACTCAAAAACCTTAACATGAGGAAAATAAAGAGACCATGAGGCGTTTAACTCAGACAAGAAGTTCAGGAGGAAGTTCAGGCATCATTTTGTATGATACCAAAAGAACCTTAAAATCACATCTTAGTTAAAAGCCTCTCTGCAGCATTTTGTACCAGCTGAAGGCTCTTGATTTTGGACTTCGGGAGACCGGAGAGTAGTGCATTACAGTATTTGAGACTGGAAGTAACAAACACGTAAATTACAATCTCCGCATCCGACTGAGACAAGGCGAATTTTAGCAATGTTGCGAAGATGGAAGAAAGCTGTTCTAGTAATATTCTTAACGTGTGTTTGAAAGGACAGATCAGGGTAAAATATGACACCTAAATTTTTGACTGAGTCACTCTGGGTGATATTACATTTGTCAATGTCCAGAGCAGTTTTTGAGAACAAGTCACGGTTTTTAGTTGGACTAATAACTAACATTTCGGTCTTTTCAGAGTTAAGACGCAAGAAGTTGGGTGACATCCGTTCTTTTATCTCAGTGAGGCAGGCCTCCAAATTTCCACAGTTTAGTGTGGCAGATTTCTCCATCGGAATATATAGTTGAGTGTCATCTGCGTAGCAATGAAAACTTGCGAATAATATCACCTAATGGAAGGATGTAAATGCTGAAGAGAAGGGGGCCAAGTACTGAACCCTGCGGAACACCACAGATAACACTAAAGGGCCCAGATGTCATTTCACCATATTTAACACAGTGCGTCCTATCTTGTATGTGGAGGTATCAATCAATGTATAACAAAATCTTGGACATTTTTAGGATCACGTATTTCTCAATTCCTCTAATTGACATCAATATGGAAATACTGGCGTCTAGTGGCGCTGAGCCGTCACGTCACTGATATTGTCGTCGACGGGTATGGTGGGAAATGTAGTTTTGGGTCAAAGCATTCTTTTGAGCCAAGTCAAGTCCCATTTATTTGTGACTCCTCCAATCACTAGATGTCTCAAAGGACTGCACAGGATTACAATGACACCATCCCCTGATCTTACACCAACAGGCGGGCAAGGAAAAACTCAAAACCTCAGCATGAGGAAAAAAAGAAAGCAGTCCTTTATAATGTTGTCTCTCCCGTGTTATTGCACATACTCATTCACATAGTTAGAAATATTGAACTTCTTTATTTCCCATGAGTATTTTTAACAGGAGTCCAGCATGTAAACTTAGTAAATGCTGTTCCTAAAATGTTCCTTTTATACAAATACAATCATCTCTTCGCAAGATTGATAGAATCAATAATTCTCTCCTAAGTTACACAGTAATTTAATCGTATTTAGTGCTTAACCTGCTTAAGTAACTTAATATTTTGGTGACTTTCTTCTTCACGTTTGCATTAGACTTGGCTGGTTGCCTCCGTTAATGCAACCCTATAGCTCACAGCGAGCGAAAACGTAATTATTTCCCTACGAATCGATTTTTCGTGACTGTTGTGACGCGCAGGACCTGTTGAGACCTTCAACCTGGACGTCCTGGTGGGACTCTTACGTCAGGAGAATGCAGCTGACATTTGCGTGATTAAAGTACCCGAGCACATCAAATACACACAGTATTTTATCGTCGTCACTGGCGTTTCAACTCGTCACCTTCGCGCCATGGCGTTTTACACCGTCAAAGTCGTAAGTGGCCTCCGATTCCTCTAGTGCTTGCAAGGTGACGTTTATTCCTTCGATTTAAAACTCTATTTGCATCTCAGTACAAATTCATGAAGAAGGATCACAATGTTGATATGAAGATCGAAGGAAAGGATGCCGACGACTGGATGTGTATCGACTTTGGTATGTAAAGCGCATGTTCATCATTTTAGGTCTGGTATGAATTTCACGTGTCTATTGTGTCCCGCAGGCAATATAGTTGTTCACTTCATGCTGCCAGAGACTCGAGAAGTGTACGAATTGGAGAAACTGTGGACTCTGCGTTCCTACGACGAGCAGTTAAGCAGAATTCCCGATGAGAAACTGCCGAAAGACTTCATATACGACCTTGAAGACATTAAAGGATAAAAAACATTTTGACGCTTCATCAGGCTTTGACTAATCTTCTGAAAGTCTCGCACTTTAAATTCCGTTCTTGTGTAATTTTTCATTTGCAAACGCATTTGCTCGTTGAGATATTGCGTGTCGAACAGCTTTGATGGTTTGAAATAAATTCCTATTTTTCTAAATCGCTCCTAGCTCGTTTTTTAAATTTTGGTTACGAACAATAATCGCTGTTGGTTTATTTGTTGTAATAGATTTATAAGCATCATAATGGTTTTTTTTCCTCCTTTTATTTTATTATTAAGACCTGCAAACAGGATCGCTAAGTTGCCAGTTTATCATTTTGACTATTATGTCGTTTTCACATCATTTTCAGTAGTGGAAATTTATGTTGCTGTTCTTTGCTTTCCGCACCGTTTAGGGCATGTCTCTTTTTTTTGTAACCTCTGAGATTTATTACAAAAAACTCAGGGTAGGGCTCTTAGTACAGATTTGGATTTTGACATAGTGAGGTTTCTTTGTACAGTCTTCTCCTGTTCTCCTTTCTAGTTCAACATTAACTTGATGCTTTCCTTCATTTGAGTGGCTACTAAACTATAGAATCAGGTATTAACATTTTATAGGGATTGTACACATTGCTCTCTATAGTGGCAGTATTTGGGTAGGTGGACAACCCAACGGCTGTTTATCTTTTTCCCCTGCCAACTAACTGATTAAAAAAAAGAACGCACTTAGGTCTCCTCTAAGTACAACCATAAGTTGATAGATAGATACTTTATTCATCCCCGTTGGGAAATTCATGTTTCCAGCAGTCTCATGTTAAATAATAAAGAGATATAGGATACAAAAATACCCAATATAACATGTCAAATAAACATGGCGGCGCATGGATACATGCTTGCGGCTCGTTGCTCAGCTAATCTTCTATTTATTGCCGTTCTCTTGTCTTTTTTGCTTTCACTTTTGGACACATGTGTGGCCAAAAACACTTACAGTAGGGACGAACTTATTCGGTTGGGTGGGCGTCTAAATTTCGATTATTCGGGCACTTTTTATACCGCCCATGATATACCGAGCGAACTTCAAAGAGACCCGGCATCCTTGTGGACAGCTATTCCTCTTAATAAACGACGGCGGCGGCCCCGTAAAGAAAGGAAACAGAAACGTGGTTGCCGTGCAGGTAGATGTGTGAAGCGTGTGAAGTCCAAGCAGCAAGATGGACGCGAGGATGGACGCGAGGATGTAACTAATTCCACCATTCATTCCTCGCCGGACAACCGACGCTTTAAACTCAGCGCTCACAAACGGCCACAACGCCGGGAGCTTTTGAAGATCTCGACAAAGACTACAAAGAGTTCAGCTAAGTCAAATGATTCAGCAAAGCTGAAATTTGGTCTGTTAAATATTAGATCGCTTGCTCCAAAAGCTTTACTTGTTGATAACATTATTCGTGATTATAAACTTAACTGTATGGGTCTTTGTGAAACGTGGTTACGCCCGGATGAGCACTTAGCGCTAAATTATGCCTCTCCCCCAGACTACGACAGTAGTCATATAGCACGCACGCTGAAAAGGGGTGGTGGTGTTGCGCTAATCTCTGAAAAATCGCTCAAATTTAATACACGTACCTCTAATAATTACAAAACGTTTGAGGCTCTTGTGATGCGGTCCCCTCAATTGTCAATTGATGTAATAACTATCTATCGTGCACCTGGGCCATACACAACTTTCTTAGACAAATTTGCTGAACTTTTGTCTGAACTAGTAACCTATGCAGACAAAATTATAATTATGGGAGACTTTAACATTCATATGAACTCCCCACACAGTTCACTTACTATTGCGTTTAGTTCTCTAATTGATGCATTTGGTTTTACTCAACTGGTTGACTTGCCAACCCATAAAAATGGGAACACGCTAGACTTGATTCTGACTCGAGGAGTTTTAACCTCAAACATTATGGTGCTACCGTGTACTACTGTTATCTCTGATCATTATTTAGTGACATTTGAGGTGCTAACTAAATGTAGAGTTAATAAAGCTGAGGGATTTAGCGGACGCAATATAAGCACTGGCACAGTTTCTGAGCTCTTTGAACTCCTTCCTGGAGCAGTTGCGTCCTTTCCTAAATACAATGGCTCGATTGACTCACTCATGAATGAGTTCAATACCACCCTGACTAGTGTGCTGGATTCAATAGCGCCCATAAAACTAAAATCACGTCCTAAAAGACGCACACCTTGGTTTACTGATGAAACTAGAACTCTTAAAAAAGAATGCAGGAAATGGGAGAGAAAATGGCGCGCTACCAAGCTTGAGGTTTTCCATCAAACCTGGTGTGACAGCTTGTTAAAGTATAAAGCGGCCCTTGCCTCTGCAAAATCGGCCTACCTTTCGAAGGTGATTGCGTCTCAAAAGAACAACCCCAAAGCCCCTTTTGACACTGTAGCATCGCTTACAAGGCAACAGCCTATCGCAGACAGTTCGACACACTCTGCTCAGGACTTAATGGTCTTCTTCACTAAGAAGATTCAATGCATACAGGAAGAAATTGCAAAAGATATTGTTAGTACCACACGTATTAAAGGACTGAAATTTACAGATGCACGACAGGGTGGCTGCCCTGGGAAAATGGCCGGTTTTAGTGAACTGTCACTTGATGATCTCAAACAAGTGGTGAATGCGGCCAAACCGACAACTTGCCAGTTCGACCCGCTCCCAGGTTCACTTATTAAAAGTCTTTTTAGCGTCCTTGGGCCTTCAGTTCTAAATATTATAAATACATCACTCTCCTCAGGTGTAGTTCCAGCAGCTTTTAAGTCCGCCGTTATTAAACCCACACTGAAACGACCCAACCTTGATCCAGAAATATTAAGTAATTACAGACCTGTGTCAAACCTACCTTTCCTCTCTAAAGTACTCAAAAGAGTAGTGGCACAGCAGCTGAATGCTTTCATATCGGAGAATAACCTTTTTGAATCCATGCAATCAGGATTCAGGGCTAACTACTCTACTGAGACAGCTCTGATCAAGGTAACAAATGATCTCCTAATGTCAATGGATTCTGGCGCTTCATCACTTTTGCTGCTGCTGGATCTTAGTGCTGCTTTTGACACAGTGCGCCACAATATCCTACTAGAACGGTTGGAAAAATGGATTGGTCTCTCAGGAGCTGTCCTCTCGTGGTTCAAATCCTACCTCTCAGATAGGACACACTGTGTTAAATATGGTGAAACGACATCTGAGCCCTTTAATGTTACCTGCGGTGTTCCGCAGGGTTCAGTGCTCGGCCCCCTACTTTTCAACATTTACATGCTTCCATTAGGTGATATTATTCGCAAGTACAATATCAGCTTCCATTGCTATGCAGACGACACTCAACTATATCTTCCGTTGGAGGAATCTTCCACACTAAACTGTGGAAATTTGGAGACCTGTCTCACTGAGATAAAAGAGTGGATGTCACTCAATTTCTTGCGTCTTAACTCTGAAAAGACTGAAATGTTAGTCATTGGTCCTTCTAAATGCCGGGACTTATTCTCAAAAACTGCTGTGAACATTGACAAATGTCACATCACACAGAGTGACTCAGTCAAAAATTTAGGTGTCATATTTGACCCTGATCTATCCTTTGAGATGCATGTAAAGCAAATTACTAGAACTGCCTTCTTCCATCTTCGCAACATTGCTAAAATCCGTTCAATACTGTCTCAGTCTGATGCGGAAACAATAATTCATGCATTTGTTACCTCCCGTCTCGATTACTGCAATGCACTACTCTCCGGTCTCCCGAAGTCCAGAATCAAGTCTCTTCAGCTAGTACAAAATGCCGCAGCGAGGCTCTTAACCAGGACAAAAAAGTACGATCACATACACCGATTTTGGCTAACCTGCATTGGCTCCCAGTTAGCCAAAGATGTGACTTCAAAGTTCTCTTAGTATTGTACAAAATCATACATGGACTTGCTCCCTCTTATCTTTCAGATCTGATCTGCCACTATGTCCCGGTCCGAAGCCTACGATCTGAGAGTGCTGGTCTTCTGATGATCCCGAGAGCAAAGAAGTCTTCTGCTGGTTCGAGAGCGTTCTCCATCCGGGCACCGGTGCTGTGGAATGCTCTTCCCCCTGAGATTCGATCTGCAACCTCAGTGGAAATGTTTAAATCTAAACTTAAAACTCACTTCTACTCCATTGCATACGAATAACCTACTCCTCTTGTCGGTTGAAAATAGTTTGTGTAATATAGTGTAACAATCTGTGAAGCCCTTTGAGACTCTTCGTGATTTAGGGCTATACAAATAAAAATGACTTGACTTGACTTGACTAAATAATGTTCCAAAAAATAGACACTGTAATAAAGATGAAGCAAAATATGCAAATGTGAGGTTAGAGTTTAATGTGGGCTTTTTCTCCCCTGGGTGGAGTTAAAGAGCCTCATGGCATGAGGGAGAAATGATCTCCTCAGTCTGTTCGTGGAGCAGGACAGCAACAGCAGTCTCTCACTGAAGCTGCTCATCTGTCTGGAGATGATGCTGTGCAGTGGATGTAGTGAATTGTCCATGACTGTCAGCAGCTTGTTCAGTGCCCGTCTCTCAGCCACAGTTGTCAGGCTGTCCAGCTCTGTGCCCACAACAGAGCCCGCTTTCCTCACCATTTTTTTCAGACGTAAGGCATCCTTCTTAGTGCTGCCTCCCCAACACACTGCCGCATTAGAAGAGGGAGCTCGCCACAACAGTTTGAAAGAACATCTGCAGGAGCTTTTTGCAGATGTTGAAGGACGCCAGTCTTCTGAGGAAGTACAGTCAGCCTTGTCCTTTCCTGCACAGAGCTTCTGTGCTGGCAGTCCAGTCCAGTTTATTGCCCAGCTGCACACCCAGGTATTTACAGGTCTGGACGAACTCTTCACATTCTCCTTTGATGGTTACAGGTTCCGGGTGAGGTCTAGGCCTCCTGAAGTCCACCACCATCTTCCTGGTCTTGGTGGTGTTCAGGTGCAGGTGGTTAGCGTCGCTCCATGGGACAAAGTCCTGAATCAATTTCCTGTACTCCTCCTCCTGCCCACTCCTGATACATCCCACGATAGCAGTGTCGTTAGCAAACTTCTACACGTGGCAGGACTCTGAGTTCTCAAAGTAAAATAAAAATACAGACCTGGAGTAGAATTGTTCATTTAAACCATGCAAGAAGTACCCCTGTGACTTAATATACTGTTGTGAATAGTTTTAATCGCTATCAGTAGTTTTAAGTGTACAATACTCCTTCAATTTTATTGTTTGAAAGTGTTTTGTATACCTACTTTCTTTCAAATTCAATCCTATTGTTGTCTGCCTTTATTTTGTACCATACAAGTACAGTAACCTTAATGAAACATTCTATCAATCTATCTTTCTACCCTGGTCATATCCCTCAAGAGGGGTGACCGGCAGCAAGACAAACACATACAAAAATTAAAAGCGAAAAAGTAGCAAAAAACACACACACAAATTTCTGGGGGACCATGGCCAACCCAAATGCCCAAACACCCAAACAAGTTAAGAACCCAAGTTGGTCATGCTTTCGTCCCTCCAGATGAAACGGGACACAAGAAAGCGGCCATGTCACTCGGATCAGGGTGACACAACGCACTCTTGTTTAACAGCAGGGCCCGACAGCTTTCACTGGTTTGCCCCTGCCGTATCATAGAATGCCTCCAAACATCCCTTTCACAACACCTCTCCACTCATTCCTATCACCAACAAGGGCTCTAGCTTTCACTATATTTCGACCTCTTTCCTGCAGTACACTCATAACACCATCCATCCGCGTGAATGAAACATAATGCCAGTATATAGTTTTTACGATCTTTGTGGTCACTGTGGGGGTAATGCAGCTTATTCATTTTGGATAATCATTTTGAATATTACTATATTTTTAACTTGTTTTTAAAGTTTTACTATATTCTTAAGTTTTTTTTTTTTCGAACAATAAGAAAAATACTTGAAATGAGCATAAATGATCTGCCGGTGGAACAAAAAGTGTGCAATTTTTTGTATGAAAGGAAAATAATTTTTAATAAATATTTAAATACAATTACTATTTTGGGCATTTTATTATTTTATATGGCTCCGTCAAACTACTAAGTATTAAATTTATTAAATGTATTTCCCTGAACTTCTTCATGAGCGGGTTGTTAGTGTATGCAAAAAAAAAAAAATGGTAATCTGATGCCACCTACTGATATGGATGAATGTTACAATTACACTGGAAGAAGAAAAAGCTACCGAACAACAGCACGCCGTTTTGCAAAATTTGTCAGTTTCCTGCGGCCCACTTGACAAGGTCAAGTCAAGTCAAGTCAAGTCATTTTTATTTGTATAGCCCTAAATCACGAAGAGTCTCAAAGGGCTTCACAGATTGTTACACTATATTACACAAACTATTTTCAACCGACAAGAGGAGTAGGTTATTCGTATGCAATGGAGTAGAAGTGAGTTTTAAGTTTAGATTTAAACATTTCCACTGAGGTTGCAGATCGAATCTCAGGGGGAAGAGCATTCCACAGCACCGGTGCCCGGATGGAGAACGCTCTCGAACCAGCAGAAGACTTCTTTGCTCTCGGGATCATCAGAAGACCAGCACTCTCAGATCGTAGGCTTCGGCCCGGGACCATGGCTCACTGCTGTGCCCCGGCACGCTGGTTGAAAACCATTGCTATGGGTGTTTATATTTCCCCCAAAATACATCTTGTGATTTATTTTCGTCATTAAGAATGGAGATCGTGAACCATCCGCGGCCTAGCAAGTGACCGTTCTGTTTCATTGACCGCAGTCAGTCACACTGGATCAGAACATTAGCAAAATGTCTAAATAATGATCGTAGTAATTAGAATCCCACTTAACCCTTATGTGTTTCTTTTACACAGGATAACGTAAAGATGAATGATGTACTTCCCTGAATGAAAGTAGACAGGAGGAAAGAACTGAAAAACAGGTAAAACCTTCAAATAAAAACGAAGTTGTAGATTAGCTTCAGTGCTAGCACAGCCAGTATTGTTGCTGCTGCCGCAGTTATTGGACTACTTTAGTCATTCCCTTTAATGGCTCTTGCGTTTACATACTGTGAAAGAAAAACGAGTTTCCTTCACTTGGCCACCACACCTCATTACTTCTAAATGATGGATTTTGAAACCAAAATGTTGGCCCGACTTGAAACGTGAGTCATTTACAATTTATTAGTGTACATCCAAAATACTTTTTTTTGGCTTGTGTAGAGATATTTTTACTCATACAGCCCTTTTACTTTTCAGTGCAGCAAACTCTGTCCAGAAGTTCAGTGAGGATTTCTGAATGATTCAATGTTGACATAAATGACTAACGATGATAAATGGAATCCACCACTGTGTAATCAAGTCTCTGTATGAATGCACCTGCACTGTGATAGTCTTAGAGGTCTGTTTAAAGCACAGAGAGCATCATGAAGAACGAGGAACACACCAGGAAGGTCTGAGATACTGTATACAAAAAGATTTACCAAGCTTTAAACATTCCAAGGGGCATTGTGCAAGCAATAATCTTGAAATGGAAGGAGTATCAGACCACTGCAAATCTACCAAGATCGGGCCAATTCCCTAAACTTTCAGCTCATACAAGGAGAAAACTGTTTAGAGATGCAACCAAGAGGCCCACGATCACTCTGGATGAACTTCAGAGGTCTACAGCTGAGGTGGGAGAATCTGTCGATAGGACAACAATCAGTCGTATACCGCACAAATCTGGCCTTTATGGAAGAGTGGCAAGAAGGAAGCCATTTCTTAAAGTTATCCATAAAAAGTGTCGTTTAAAGTTTGCCACAAGCCACCTGGGAGACACACCAAACATGTGGAAGAAGGTGCTCTGGTCAGATGAGACCAAAATCAAACTTTTTGGCAACAATGCAAGAAGTCATGTTTGGCGTAAAAGCAGCACAGCTCATCACCCTCAACACACCATCCCCACAGTCAAACATGGTGGTGGCAGCACCATTGTGCCTGCTTTTTTTCAGCAGGGACAGGGAAGATGGTTAGAATTGATGGGAAGATGGATGGAGCCAGATACAGGACCATTCTGGAAGAAACCCTGATGGAGTCCGCAAAAGACCTGAGACTGGGACGGAGATTTGTCTTCCAAAATGACAACGATCCAAAACAAAAAGCAAAAGCTACAATGGAATGGTTCACCAAAAACATATCAAGATGTTAGAATGGCCAAATCAAAGTCCAGACCTCAATCCGATTGAGAATCTGTGGAAAGACTGAAAACTGCTGTTCACAAACGCTTTCCATCCAACCTCACTGAGCTCGAGCTGTTTATCGATGTGCAAAACTGATACAGACATACCCCGAGCGACTTGTAGCTGTAATCGCAGCAAAAGGTGGCGCTACAAAGTATTAACTCAATGGGGCTGAATCATTTTGCACTCCCACTTTTTCGTTTTTTATTTGTTAAAAAAGTTTAAAATATCCAATAAAGTGTGTTCCACTTCATGATTGCGTCCCACTTTTTGTTGATGCTTCACAAGAAATTACAGTTTTATATCTTTATGTTTGATGTCTGAAATTCAGGGGGATCAAAAAGTTTCACAAGCCACTGTAGATGGAAAATGGAGGATTGTGGTCAAAGGCACTGAATGTGTTTAATCTATTCACACTCACAGGTTTACCCACTTTGGTAGGTACACCATGCTAGTAGCGGATGGGACCCCCCTTTTGCCTTCAGAACTGCTTCAATCCTTAGTTTCAGAGATTCAACAAGGTGCTGGAAGCAGTCCTCAGAGAATTTGGTCCATATTGACATGATGGCATCACGCAGTTGGTGCAGATTTGTCGGCTGCACATCCATGATGCGAATCTCCCGTTCCACCACATCCCAAATACAGTGGAACCTCGGTTTTCGAACGCCTCTCGGTTCGAACAAATCGGTGTCCGACCAAAAATTTTGAGAAATTCTTGCTTCGCTGTTCGGTCAAAAAATCGGAGTTCAAACCCCGGTAATGCGTGAGTGCGTACGCTAGGGTGCGATGCTGAGCGGCGTACGGGTGTTTTAGCCCCTTATTATGCCTCCGAAGAAAGTCAGTGTAAGCGGCAAAGTTGCTACAGGTGAAAAAAGAAAAGTAGTGCGTACAACTATTGCATTTAAGAAAGAAATAATAGCCAAATATGAAGGAGGTGTGCGAGCGCCTTCTGCTCACCACCACAGAGGTAAGAAATCATAAGGTTACGATAACGTGAACGTACGATTAGCCTGGGTTAGCTTTAAGTTTACGTTAAACATTCAAGGTGTTGGAACGGAGCCCAACATTGAGGGTGTTGGAACGGAGCCCCCTTTCCAGTGAACCGCTCACCACTTGGGGTGCTAAATGGCTTGTAAACGACCTGATTTTTTTATTTTTACACGTTCATGTTAGCGTAATCGTTCGTACGGAAGATTACAATAACGCGAACGTACGATTAGCCTGCGTTAGCTTCATGTTTACGTTAAACATTCAAGGTAAACATTCAGGGTGTTGGAACGGATTAAAACGATTTACATTTTTAATGGGAAAAATGATTTCGGTGATCGAACAAATCCGTTTTCAAACAGGGTTCTGGAACGGATTATGGTCGAGAACCGAGGTTCCACTGCTCTTTAGGATTGAGATCTGGTGACTGTGGAGTCCATTCGAGTACAGTGAACTCATCGTCATGTTCAAGAAACCAGTCTGAGATGATTCCAGCTTTATGACATAGCGCATTATCCTGCTGAAAATAGCCATCAGAAGTTGCGTACATTGTGGTCGTAAAGGGATGGACATGGTCAGCAACAATACTCAGGCATGCTGTGGTGTTGCAACGATGCTCAATTGGTACCAAGGGGCCCGAAGAGTGCCAAGAAAATATTTCCCACACCATTCATCACCACCAACAGTCTGAACTGTTGATACAAGGCAGGATGGATCCAAATTCTGACCCTGACATCCGAATTTCGTGGCAGAAATCGAGACTCATCAGACCAGGCAACGTTTTTCCAATATTCTGTTGTCCAATTTGATAAGTTTGTGCAAATTGTAGCCTCAGTTTCCTGTTCTTAGCTGAAAGAAGTGGGACCTGGCGTGGTCTTCTGCTGCTGTAGCCCATCTAGTCAAGTCAAGTCATGTTTATTTGTATAGCCCTTAATCACAAAGAGTCTCAAAGGGCTGCACAGACCACAGATGATTGCAAACCATAGACTATTATGACACCATCACCTGATCTAAAACCTACATGAGGGGAAAGATTACACAGATATTGTCAACATAAAATATAGGTCATTCATATGCTATAGAAGTGTGTTTTAAGCTTTAAACATTTCCACTGAGGTTGCAGATCGAATCTCAGGGGGAAGAGCATTCCACAGCACCGGGGCCCGAATGGAGAACGCTCTTGAACCTGCGGATCTCTTCTTGGCTCTTGGGATCACTAGTAGACCGGCATTTTCAGAGCGAAGGCTCCGGACCAGAACATAGCGGGAGATTATATCTGAAAGATATGAGGGAGCAAGTCCATGCATGATTTTGTATCCAACCAACAGAACTTTCTTGTCTTAGTTAAAAGCCTCACTGCAGAATTTTGTACCAGCTGCAGGCTCCTGATTTTGGACTTTGGGAGACCGGAGAGCAATGTTCCCTCTAAGCAGCGCGCGTGCGCAATCGCACACTGCCTGCACATTCTCAGCGCACAAGAAAATCTAGCCAGCGCACAAAAATGAGGGCTCAAAATTGCTAATTAAGAAGCGAATTAAGTCAAGTTACAGTGCATGAGGTAAAAATACACAGGTTCCCCTGATGCTGTTTTCTAAATGCGGTATTTTGAAGTCAATGTCAAACGAATTAGAAAAGTAAAGTCAGTAGAGTTTTTCGAGAACCGGCTTCTTCGGCTCGGCTCACCCTAGAGAAACGGCTCTTTCGGGTCCCAAACGGCTCTTCAGGTTGTTTTTGCTTCTTTAATCCCTACACGACCAAATATCATGTAAAATTGTGCACAAAATGACTTAAAGGAAGGGGGGAATAGAACAAAAAGAAAAAAATACCAAAATGAAAAAGTAGTGAAAAGCTGAGAAAAAAGAAAAGAAAAAAGAAGGAAAAATTCAGAAAATAGCCAGAAAAAAAGAAAAGAAAGAAACAAAGGAAAAAAAGTAAATATAGAACAAAAGGAAAAAAGTAACAGCTAGGAAAAAATAAACACAATGAGATTTTTTTAAAGGAATTAAAAATAAAATAGAAAAAAAACAGGGAAAAAGAAGAAAAAGTTTGTGTTTCATTCAAATAATTTCCAATTATACCAAGTCAATCTTGTTGCCAACATTGTACTTCCACTAAAAAATGTGATTAAATACAGTTCTGTATCTTGCCCCCAAAAATGTTAGTATTATGCGTCAAAAGATAGCAGGAAAAAAAAAATGAAAATCTTGTGAAAGAATTGTTGTAAAAACAAATGACGTTTGTAGGCCATAAAACCTTTGCAATAATACATTAGTCAATTCATTCAAAAGTGAAAAATGTTTTTGCATTGCCGTAAACTCAGCAAAATGTAACCTGATGTCTGTCAGGGAAGACCAGAACAGAGCAGGAGACCCCAGAGCGTTCGTACAGTTCTTTATTTGGGGAAGCGTAAGGGTTAGCGGGAGACGTGATCAATCGTAGCGTGGGACGAAGGCAGGTCGAGTTTACCAGGACTGAAGAGAAGATCGTAGCGTGGGACGAAAGCAGGTCGAATCGGAGGCAGGTCGGATCGGAGGCAGGCAGGCAGAATCAGGTAAACAAGAAGGCACATGTAATCGGGAGAGTCTTACGGGGTACAGAAGTAATCCTCCGACGAAGAGGTCTCCGCGTAGCGTTCTTAAAAAGGGAACATAAACCAATCAGGGAGCGCATTCCAGCGCGTCAGATGATTACCCCAGGTGGCTCCATTTAGGTAATCCTGACAATGTCAAGTTTTGGACATGTTTGATAATGATTTAGCTGCCACACTTGGGATTGCCTTTGCTCGCTGTTGTTTCAAGCGTTGCTCACCGACTTTGTGTGAACGCTCAGACCTGTGGAAAATTACAGGGAACATTGCCGGAGAGTAGTGCATTACAGTAATCGAGACGGGAGGTAACAAACGCATGAATTATAATCTCTGCATCTGCCTCCAAGTTTGACATACTGTGCATTTAGAGATGCTCTTCTGCCTACCTTGGTTATAACAGGTGGTTATTTGAGGCATTATTGCCTTTTTATCAGCTTGAACCACTCGGGCCATTCTCCTCAGACCTCTAGCATCAACAAGGCATTTCCGCCCACAGAAATACATCTCACTAGATATTTTGTTCTTTTTCAGTCCATTCTCTAAACCTTAGAGATGGTTGTGCGTGAAAATCTCAGTAGATAAGCAGTTACTGAGATACACAGACTAGCCTTTCTGGCGCCAACAACCATGCCACGTTCAAAGCCCCTCAAATCACCTTTCTTCCCCATACCGATGCTCGGTTTTCTTGACCATGTCTACATGCCTAAATGCACTGAGTTGCCGCCATGTGATTGGCTGTTTAGAAATTAGGTGTTAACGGGTTGTTAGATGGGTGTACCTAATAAAGTGGCCGGCGAGTGTCGGTTTCAAAATTAAGAAAAAGGAAAGCTTTTATCTGCTGTCAAACACGGCAAGTGCCAGTAAAATGCAACTAATCCCCGTCCCACTCAACTGTCAATCAAATACCAATACCGTGACGTGTGAAAACCGATGCTCCCAACTCAGGGTTGCGTAGGGTTACTTTAACTGGATTACTTTCAATTACTTTTGGATTACTCCAATACCAAATATGCAAAATAAAAGACAAAGGAAACTAAATATGAATAAAATGATGACTCACAACACGTGGTAAGCTTTCTCTCCTGGCTTTGGTCTCTTTGATCTCCGGCAAAACTAACGTAAAATGCGACAGAAACGAAATGAAAATAAATCCAAACAGCTTGCCAACATCATTTTTGCCGTTCCATGTATTCTGTAACTCCCCAAGCCTGCACAAAATTGAGTCATTTTATTCATATTTAGTTTCTTTTGTCTTTTATTAGCATATTTGGTATTGGAGAAATCCAAAAGTAATTGAAAGTAATCAAGTTAAAGTAACCCTACCCAACCCTGCCCCAACTCCTTCAACATGCACATATTCTCCTTGGAAGACAACGAGGTGCTCCTAAGCAGCAGAGAGGATTCTTTTTTGACATACTTAGTTATTTAACTGCATGTCGTAGAGCAGATGTTCTCAACTGGTGGGTCAGGACCCAAAGGTGGGTCGCGGACCTGTTTTCAATGGGTCGTAGGTATTTGCTTTGGCAAAATGATGCAAAGAAATAGGGTCAATGACATTACTTGAAAGTAAATGGTAATAATGCCCTGCAAATGTAATCTGACACCTGCCATTTTAGACAACAGAAAATAACCTGAAAAGTTGGTTTACGATTTTTGAGCATAGCCCAACGCATTGGAGAATATATGACATACGGATTTTATTATATTAAAAAGAAAGTTACTGAAGTGAAGCGTTACAGATTCCATTACAAATATAGATTGCGTATTATTTGACCACTTGAGGTCGCTGTATTGCATAGTGCAACTGAAAATGAGTGCTAAAAAAGGACAAGGAAGAATAAATACTACGGGGACTCCAAAAGTGACCAGAAAGCATGATTTCTCCTCATTTTTTTTGCCCAACCTTTTACAGAGAAAAAAAAAGAAAAAAGAAAAGGAAGACAAAAAAATAACAGAAAATGAAGAAAATGAGGGAGAAATTAAAGAAGAATAAAAAAGAAAAAGAAAAAAGAGTTAAAAAAAGCACACTAATCACCCCATCTCAGAAAACAAAAAGGAAAAAAAGAAAAAAAGAAGGAAGGAAAAAAAGTGAAAAAAGAGAATAAGAAAAACAAAAAACAAGAAAAAATAGAAGAACTAGTAAAAAGAAAGAAAAATGAAGGTAAAAATCATTACATTTTTTCTTGATTTAGGTTGAGGCTTTTAATTTAGGTGAGATGGTTGGTCCTCAAATAACACCAGTTGAGAACCATTGTAGACTCCATGTAGAGAATAGTCCATTTGGGATCAGAGTTCTGTCTCCTGTCCTGCCCCTTCTCAAAGTTTCTTCATTTTCCTCATGCTGAGATTATTTTGTCGTTTCTTGCCCTCATGTAGGTTTCAGATCATAGGATCTTTTATGGTGGCCTGTGCAGTTCTAAACATGACTTGGAATAATCCAATAAATCGTTTCCCTGACTGGTGACAAATAAAAACCCACGTATACATGGTGTTTGCTAGTAATCCGATTACAATGATGAAGCCAACCGCCGCAGGTTCTGATTGGCTCCCTGTCACTATTTGAACTCAGTCCTGTCAATCCCCTGTTGTCAGTCCGCATGCGAACCTCCGTGTATACTAGGCAAGCCTTTTTCGACCCTGACTCCCACCTGTCCCGTTTTTGCTCCCGTCTGTCTCCGGTTACGACCCGTTTTTGACCCCGACCACGGTTTTGCTCTCCTGTCCCAGCTATCAGCCTGTTTTTCCGTCCTTGACACCGCCATCGCTCGCTACGGACGATCCACTTCCGTGTTCGGATCACAATCCGAGTACAAGAGCGATTTGCTTCCCGCGCCTAGCGAACGCCAGATCGTGGGCGCAGCCCTTCCTCTTTCCTTTAATAAAACTTGTGAGAAACGTAACACAATTGGGTCCTGTCTCCGTTCTGGTCCTGACAAATTCATGTTATCATGGTGTCACATTTCCAGGGTGTTTGCCCATTAATGTAACATTTTAATCACCTATTAAATGGGTTATCCAAATAGCAAAACACGTATGTTTTCGAATAAAATCTAGAAATGTTTGAAAGTTGTTTTGCACATATCCTGCTGAGGTCTTTCCCCCTCAGAACCGATCCACCTTAATTCTCTTCTCATTCTCACAAAGTGTGTCAAAGTGGTCCCGTCATTTGAGGTCTGAAAGCTTTCGAGACCTCCATTACCTTCACCTCAAACATTTGAGTACTGACCATTTTGGAGCAATGTGCTCTCCTTTTGCTAACTCCTTTTTTTTTTGCCCCTGCTTACAACTCGTTGAAATATAGCATAGCTTATTTGAATGCGCTCCCTTCTCTGATTTACATAATTTAACATCCCGTTGAGATATGACCTCAGATTAATCGTGCTATTTGCTTTTAAACACAGACTTTTCCCTAACAGAGCAGAGAGCAATCACATTTCTACTTAATGTGAGTGCATATCATTATAAACGCTACACTATCACAGTAGGAGGGGGAAAAAAACCCGTCCTCTACTTTCTTGTCAACATTTAACACAATGATGGAGTCTCCCCATTCATTTTCTTCTTCAATATTTAAAGGCTGCAAATTGAAATCCATTGTGCGCCAGCCTGCGAGTGTTTGTGCAATTCATTTAAGTTTAATGTCTTAATGGACGCTGGCTTCTCGGGGGCTGATCTCGCTGTAAAACACAACATTTGCTTGGATGAATTTCAAAAGCTATCGATCCTCGGGCGCACATGTGGAGTCCCTGCGCTGGCCGCTAATGCACTTAGCCCACAGGATAGCCACATTTTCTATTGTACGGTGCAGTCAGCATCAAAAGTATTTGGACAGCACTATGCAATGCCTCTGTTGACGTCAACACGATCCCTCGGTCGTCATTAACGAGTGGCAGAATATTAATTGTCGGTGTTCCTGTTTGAACGCAAATGTATGCGCGCGTAGTAATACGATCATAAGTCTGTTAAAAGGTTTTTTATGAAGATTTCTGATGTATGAGTTTCGGTCAAATTGCTGTCCTTCTCATTTATTCATGGGGTGATTATCCTTTAGGAAATCACCAGTTTTCAGTGTTATATCTTATATATTGCATTTTACTGTGGAGGCTAAAACATCAGTTTATTGCAGAGTAAAGACTTAGCAAGCTTTTGAGGGACACTGTAATATTTGACTACTAGATGTTGCTGTAAACACTCGCTACGAAGCAGAAGAAAGAATACAAACTACAGAGACTAAAAATGACTGCGCCATTTTTTCTTCTAGTAGTGTGATGTATTAGATAGATAGATAGATAGATACTTTATTCATCCCCGTAGGGAAATTCACACATCCAGCAGTATCCTTGTGTTGATTATTAACAGGATGGCCTCGGGGTGCTGTGTTTGTAGTTTAGCAACAGCGCAGTGGATGGCGTCACACGCTAGGCCAAAAGTTCGACGTCCCTGCAGCAGATGGAAATCTTTGTGCCCCGGGTTACACCACCTCGTGTCCACGTAGATAGCGAGTCCGCCTAATCTCCGCTTCCCACAAGCTTTTGTGTCTCTGTCTGCCCCAACAGCGCTGAAGCCGGGTAGCTCCACGATAGCGTCCGGGATGCTAGACGTGAGCCACGTTTCCGTAAAACACAGCAAACTGAACTCCCTGTTCACTTTGATGTTTTCCCACCAGCACAGCCAGTTCGTCGGTCTTATTTGGTAGAGAGTTCCCATTTCCCATGATTACGGACAATACCAAAGACTTATATCGCCGCTTGTCGCTTAGCCTTCACCTTAGCTCCGGCTCTGCAGCCACGATAGGGCCCTCTCATCACGGCGGCATGAGAATTCCACAGGGCAAGGAGTTGATTCCTAAACATATTTTTGTGCGTTAAAACCCATAACCATAGGATAAAAAGTAATCCAAAGTGTAGTTGTCAAAAGGGACGAAAAACACCTAAGATAGAAGCAGACAATAAAAACAATAAATCACAAAAAGAGCGAACTAACACGGAGCTGCTGGAAAGGCTGCCGCTCGCGGCTGCGCCTATACTAGCATGGAATGATACTCTTTAACCATGTTGAAGTCGCAATACTTTGAATTTGTCCCAAAAAACATGTGTTTGTGAGAAAAATCATGAAATCTCAAAAATGAAAAGTTGAGAAAACCGTAAAGGAACAAGAATTAACAAATGAATCAAGAAAAGGATCAAGACGAATCCAGTTGACCCTGACTCCAACCTGTTTTTTGCTCCTGTCTGTCCCCTGGCTTCGACCCGTTTTTGATCCTGATCACGTCTACTCTCCCGTCCCGGCTTGCGACCTTTTTTGTCCTCGACCATGTCTGCTCTCCTTTCCTGGCTTGCGACTCGCTTCCAACCTCGACCACGTTTTGCTCTCCTGTCCCAGCCACTGACCCATTTTTCCGTTCCCGACACCGCCATCGCTCGCCACGGAAGTCCCAGTTCCGCGTTCAGAGCGACCTGCTTCCCGCGCCTAGCGAACTCCGGATCGTGGGCGCAGCCCTTCCTCTTTCCTTTAATAAAACTTGTGAGAAACGTTACGAAAGTGGGTTCTGGTCTTGACAATAATTATCAATATACATGTGGTGACACGTTTTAATATATAAAAAGTACTCCGTTGTTGGTTTCAGATTCACTTCTGTACTGTGTAAAATCAAAATGAGCAAAACAATGCATCGTAATGAGGCTGTTTGATTTTGCAAAAGAATAATGACATTCTGAGCATAAAATGAACTATTCACATACTGTAACCAGGGTTGGGTAGGGTTACTTTAACTTGATTACTTTCAATTACTTTTGGATTACTCCAATACCAAATATGCTAATAAAAGACAAAAGAAACTAAATATGAATCAAATGATGACTCACAACACGTGGTAAGCTTTCTCTCCTGGCTTTGACCTCTTTGAACTCCGGCAAAACTAACATAAAATGCGACAGAAACAAAATGAAATTAAATCCAAACAGCTTGCCAACATCGTTTTTGCCGTTCCATGTATTCCGTTACTCCCCAAGCCTGCACAAAATGTAGTCATTTTATTCATATTTAGTTTCTTTTGTCTTTTATTAGCATATTTGGTATTGGGAGTAATCCAAAAGTAATTGAAAGTAATCAAGTTAAAGTAACCCTACCCAACCCTGACCGTAACTGTGATTCACAAGTGAAATGATGCAAGATGTGAGAACATGGAGCTGGTCTGCTCAATTTGGGGTCTTACGCACGAATTTCGTCACCAAACCTTGACATCTGTGTCATCGGTGGCGATTGCTAATTGAACGAGGCTGTTGATGTTTCTCGGGAGGGTTATTGAAATGAGTGAAATGTGCCCGCCTCCGCCACGCGACACACCCTTTATAAAACCCTGCCAGCCCTGGGAGTGTGACAGAAGAGCTCGGAGTCACAAGTCACTCTACGGCACAATTTTCACTCTCCAACAACGTACGTCCTTCTGGATGATGGTTGCTTTTTCAGTTCTTTGGATGCTGCTTCTTGTGACAGTAAAGTTTTTGTGTCTTTGATCCAGGATCCTCTGCAGGGATGTCACTTGTGGCGGTCGTCTTCTTGTTGGCTTGCATCCACTCGGGTATCCACGGGTATCCACGCAAGCCGGTCAGCCCCAAAGTAGGTGCACCCCCTGAGGAGATGGCCAAATACTACTCTGCGCTCAGACACTACATCAACCTCATTACAAGGCAGAGGTTAGTGACATGGAGACTTTGTTATTATCCTTACTATTGACAGCGAGGTATTGATTCCTTGTTGTTTTTTTCTGGTGGCTTTTATTATTTTTGCTCAGGTATGGAAAACGAGACTCTCCAGACACAATGTTTTCAGATGTGTTCTTAAAAGAGAGCACGGAAACCATTCCTGGGTCCAGTTACGTCAGGTATGAAATGATCCAACACAGCATTCATCTGCTTCTATATTTTCTATCTATATTTTAGTCCCTTTTTTTTTTTTTTTTTTTTTTTTTGGTAATGATTTTATTTTATGTTACACATATATTTGATGTTTTAGCCTCATTTAAAAACGGTGTGAATATTTTTTTAAATGTACTGTTTATTGTGAGTAGAAATGTTTTGCTTTCAATATCACATTACCTCCCACAGTGCCTTTGATAAGCTATGCGCAATATTTTGCAGATTTTGGGTAATTTTCTTCACAGTACGTATTTTAAGTAGTGGCGACCTTACTTGCTGACTGCAAGATTGAAAAGTATTTCATGATAACACAAGATTATGGCAAAATCACACAAAAAACCTAAAGGAAAATGCCGGCATAGAGGCAGATATATAAAAAGACAAAGACACTTGTTGAACGATATCCAGTGTATTTTAAATCTCTCGAAAATGTAAATATATCTCAGACTTGACTCCTTATACAGGCATTAAAAAAAGAATATTAAATAGATAACTAAATAAACTGTCATGAACCAGAAGTGGATCAGGACCCAAATGCGTGACGGTCTCACACAAACCTTTTTTTTTACGGGAAATGGGGAGTCATGCACGTTAGGCAGCGGTCTGGCGTGGAAAGACAGGAAGCCAGAGACCGACAAGATAGATTCCAATTGCCCGAGCAGATATCGAAATGATGGGGTCGATACCGGACAAGACGGGACAGACAGGATTGATAATAAAACCGGATATCGAAATTAAACAGGACAAACTAGACGGGAGCGGAAACTGGAGAGAATAATAAACAGGACAAAAATAGACGAGAACGAAACTGGAAACCGATATCAAACAGGACAAAATCAACGGGAACAATACCGGACAGGAAATACCAACAGGAAAACAGGACCGAGTCAGAACCCACGTCTTGCGGGGCAGAAGTTCGTTGATGGACTGACAAAGGAAAAATGAGAGCTCTGAACTTAAATAGACGGAAAGCCAATCTCTCAATGAGCCGCAGCTGACGCCACACGGCGGGGCCAATTGGGCGCCATGGCAACCATGACATAAACAAATAGTGCTCTATATTCAAAAAACGCATTAAAATTAAGTCATATTTATCATTCAAGTGACTTTATTTTCTTGAATACTTGAATAATTGCATTTTCTTTAGTTCTTAATATCTATTTGTTGTGTGTTTTTACATTTGATTCCATTGTATTAGTTTACACCCCTTGTTTTCAAACATGTTGTATTATTAATGGACCTCCAATAATTGGTCTCTGGGTGTATCTTTTTCAGATGTGTTGGTGTTTTTATTAAAGGTGTAGATTTGGTCTTGGGATTGATGCAGAAAAAGTGCTTTTTAAAATTGATCACATAATATTGATGGGGACAAAACAGCGACTGTTTGGTGGGGACACGTCCCCTTTCTTCACGCCAAAACTACGCCTTTTGGTTGTATTCATCTGAATAGTAGTGCTATCAATAATATATAATGGATTTGATTGTGCAACAACAAATTATATTCTATTTCAATGACTTATGTCTTTGTTGTCTCTTAGATATGATGAGCAGCCGATGTGGTGATGATGCTGGCGTTTCTTCAAACTTTCATTTGGGGTTTATTGTTCGTCTTGTTGCATGAACTGTTGTTTCGGGTACATGCAAATAATGATTGTGTCCACGTCTTCTGGTTCTTCTGCATCCCTTGCGAACTACTGCCCTCTACCGGTTAAATACGGTACTAAAGCACACGGATTGTTTTGTGTATGGACCGGGAATAAAAAAATCTACAATTGCTGTGAATTAACATTCGTGTATTCAGTTTAACATTTATTATGAATATTATTATGACGCTAATACCCCACATCATTTGGTTACTTTGCATGTTGACCTTAAGGCAACTTTTGATTTTATAGTAGTTAAAGAAAACTAAGCTAACTCTTGACCAGGAATCTTTATTGTTTTATCTTGAATTTTTGTAAAGTTCGTGAGTGTTTAAATGTTCCACATTTTTCCCATGACAGTGATTCTATTTGTGTGGTACACATTATGTTACATGTAAGAATCCTCTGCCTAACTACAGTCTCAGACTTCCAGTATTTATTTTTTGAAAATCGTGTAACTACTGTTATATGACTATATTTTCTGTAAATAAATGTGAAAATATACATTTAAATACACATGTTTTTTTCACTGTTTCAAAATATGACATATATAGGTTAGGCTCAATTCACTCAGGAGTCAAGAACCTATGGCTCCCGAGCCATTTATGTCTCTTTTCATGAGTACATATGGCCTAGAGATAAGTATATGAACAAGTATAATTTATCAAAGTATTGCTTCATGTGTAACTGGTTATCACACATGATAAAATGAGACATTACTTATTTATAAAACCTTCGGTCTAGTCTGTATAGAACATAATTTTATCTACAGCTTAGTGAGGGTGTCACACCAACAGGCCCCATTGTGGCTTTAAATTTAAATATTCCTTTACATAGAAGCTCGTTAAACTATGTTCATTGTTGAGACACTTTATGATAAAAAGCCACAGAACAAACTTTAACCCAAAACAAACCCAGAAGCACCTAGGGCAATTTGATTGGGTGAGCAGAAGGAATAGGCGGAGCTATACACAGCATGCGCTCACTCTTTCCCCTTGGCCCAGCGACGTCTGTACTACAGGTAAATTTGTTGGTATCCTTTTGCAATATTTTGTGACGTTTTTACAGAGGGACTTTGCTTGCACCTTGTTTTGAAACGATTATATAGGTCAAAAATGATAGCCAAATTGAGCCTCGACACTCTTAAGTAACTGCAGGAGGAAGACAATTTTTAAGTGGTATGGGACACAGGCTCTGACATAATTATCATTTCATAGTTGTTATCAACTCATCTAACATCACAGAGTGAAATAAAATGATTTGAAAAATTACCTTTTGTCTGAAGAGCGGGTGTGGTGTTTTTTATCCTAAAATAAATGGTGTGGCTTTGCTTTTATGGCTCTTTGGGTCAGAAACGTTCCCGACCCCTGAGCTAGGGCATCAGATTCCCCCCCAAGAAAAAAACTCACTTAAGACTTAAAATACTGCATATGAAAGATGATAAATCAAATGTATTATTTTTCAAAATCAAAAGTGTTAATTCCAGTATTCGACCTTCAACTGTCTGAAAATGAACTGTTCTGAACTCGGCTAACTTCCGGATTTACAATTAATAAACCTACATCATTAATCATCATTTGATTGGCAGAACAAAAAAAAAGCAATATATAAACTGTAGCATTGAAAAAAAAACATTTTATCGTCTTGACTTATAAAGTGTTTGTTCTGTTTCTTTTTAATACGAGATTTAATCGATATAAAAAAAGTATGAATGGCTTTTATTGCTGTGAGCTTGCTAATACTATTACTAAATCTAATGTATGGAGCCAAAGTGTGCACCAAATCCAATCCCTGGTCTCTCTATCGCCCTCTGGCATAAGGCAAGAGAATTGCGTGCCTCACTGCATCTGCAGATGCACAGTAATATGTTACATACAAATGTATTTATACTATTCAGAAAATAATGTGAAAATTCAGCAATTCGGAAAATGGCAATTCATAAATTGTGAAGTTAAATGAGAAGAAATATAACCATAATTTATTTACAATTTTATATTTCCATGCTGGCAGGTGAGACACGGCCTCCCCTGCCTCCCCTGACTGCACGCCACTGTTTATGTTTACAAACTAATTAAAGGATGAAACTCACCGAAGGTTGCGTACAAAGCGCATCCATTGTCCCTTTAAGCTTCAGTTCAACAGCGGTGACGATCTTTGGTCTTAATTTCAAGCCCTGCCAAACGGATTAGCATGGAGATAGTATCAATATCAAATTCTTACAAGCCAAACTATCATTAAACTTTCATAATAAGGCGGGGGTCTCAAAATATCGTCTGGCAGGCGGTGAGTTTAAGACCCCATTGTTTAAACATCATACCTATCAACTTATGCCTTTTCCTCATATTTTATGTTTTTTGATCATTTCAAATTGTGTAGTTTAAAATAAGGGACAGGTTGGCACGGCAGCTGAGTGGTTAGCGCGTCTTCGGCACAGTTCTAAGTTCATGGGTTCTGTTCAAGTTGCAAGCCTTCCTGTGCAGAGTTTGCATGTTCTTCCCGTGCTTGCGTGGGTTTCCTCCGGGCACTCTGGTTTCCTACCACATTTCAAACACATGCGTGTCAAGGTTATTGGCCGATCCAGATTGTCCCTAGGTGTGAATGAGCGAGTGAGTTGTCTGTCTCTGTGTGCCGTGCGACTGGCTGGCAACCAATTCAGGATGTCCCCTACCCACTGCCCGATGACGGCTGGGAAGGGGGTTGGGGGGTGGGGTTTATAAGTTTATTGTCCATTTTTCATTGTCCATTATCCATTATCAATCAGATCATGATACACTTTAAAACCAACAGGCCGAGTCACTTGCTTCTAGCCAAGAGGCTAAGCCAAGATCCTAGCCACAGAGCAAGCTCCTATTCCATCTCCAAGTTACAAAAATCAATACTAGATTAGTCTAAAGAGCGCCAACACAATAGAGAAACCTGAGATGGGCTCCAGCACCCCCGCGACCCTATTGAGGATAACCGGAGCTACTACCGGAGCGGTAGCTCAGGAGGTAGAGCGCACGTCTTGGGATCAAGAGATCCTAGTTCGAATCCCGGCCTGTCCGTGCTACATGTCGAAGTGTCCTTGGGTAAGACACTGAACCCCTAATACCCCCAATAAACAGGTTAGCGTCTTACAAGGCTGCAATACAAGGCTGCTATTGGGAAATGTGGAGCACATTGTAAAGCGCTATGGGAAGTCATTGACTTGAAAAGCGCTATATAAATGCAGATCATTTCATTTCATAAAGGAAAAAATAAGGAAGACTGAATTTACTGGAAGTGGGGATTGAACTAAGAGAGACGCTGAAATATTTGGTTGTGATGTTTATTAAGTTTACTTGTTTTCCAAAATTATCTTTTGTTTATATCCTACGTTATCTAGCTTGCTGTGAGTAAATAGGTGCCGCGGTGTGTCTGTAAGGTTTATCATCGCTTGATAAGGAGAATTGCAATCTCTGGAGTAATTGGCTGAGGTTGATAAGTATGCAACATTAAAATAAGAAGGAAAAGGGACATGTGTAAGGGGTAGTTTGTCCGTTTTTTAACAACATTAGATATCCGATCACAGAGCTTTTATTTTGTGCAAGTTGAGGGAAGAAGGGGGGAAAGAAAGGGAGGGGGCGTAGCAACCTGGCTGGCAGACAACGCACTCTTGAGCGTTAAGAGCGAACCGGCGTGTATTAAATCGTCAGAAATGGATATATCTGGAGGAATTTCTCGGGGAAATGTGGCTGGTTTTCAGTGAAGAAAGCAGGTAATAATGTCATGCGTCTAAATTTCGGACGCGAGTCACATTAGCAACGCATTGTTAGCTTTCAGTTAAGTCTAGCAAGCGGAATGCCTTCGGTTAAACTACTCTAACATATACCATTCGGCTAGTCATGACATTCCTACGCGTATGTTCTGTAATTGTTGAATTATAAATGAATGTCGTGCATTTTGACTCACCGCGACATGTTTTATCTCTTTGGGAAGGATGAATAAACGCATGAAGGCGCACGTGAGTGAGTGCTAGCTGCGCTAACATGGTGGCGAGGCTAACTCAAACGTGATGGTAATATTTACAAAATGAGACTGTCACGTCCTAGAGTACTCAAAGTCTACACTTGAACGGCAGTAAGGACAGTTTTGTTTCTAATAAATGTCCGGTGAAAGTATGGATTCAGCTCTTAAGGGTTAAAGTAGCAAAGTTGACTGATATTCAATACGGTCAATAACGCTTTAAAACATGGCAGTATGAAACATATTTTTAAAGGGACAGTGTGTAGTTTTTAGTGGCTCCTAGTGGTAGAAAATTTACCAAAACGATATTAATTCAAAAATTTGCGAAAAACTGTATTTATTAATGTATAACATTTTTGTTCTCAGCTCATACTAAGCCTTGTAATAACAAACGTTGATGAATATGTGCAGAAATTATTTAAATAATTTATTGACAACTAAACTATGGAAACACCATTACATCTTCAAAATTTTTGTGCCTTCAATGTCCGATTTATCCTCAGGTACAGCAAATGGTTGTTTTCCTTGTGGAGCTCTTTTGCGTTTATTTATATACCGTATTTTACGCACTCTAAGGCGCACCTAAAAGCCTTTATTTTTTTCAAAAGCTGACCATGCGCCTTATAATACAGTGCGCCTTATATATGGATCAATATTAAGTCGCAAAGTCTTGCAACTAAGGCAAGCAACCGCCGACTCGATTTTCCCCCGAAGGCGAAGTCGTCTGCGGTGTATGCTGGGATTTATATACCGGCGTTTCATTTCCTAACCAATGTGTCAATCATCATTTGAATCAGCCACTATTGGCTAAAGTTATTCGGAGGTAAAGGGGGTGGATCCGTTTTATCATTTACAGGCTCGCATAGGCTAAAAAGGCGAAACAAAGCCTGCAATTGGCCGAAAAAGATGAATGTGAATCACACGTTGGGTTGCACTACGGCATAGAGAAAACATTTTTTTACTATTCTGTATTTGTAACTATTTTGCTCTCCTGGATTTACTAAACTCACGGTTGTAAGAAGACCATGGTTACGTATCATTATTGAACGTGATGGCTGCAAGAGAACTTGGGTGAGCTATGCGGCTTTATATTTTCCCGGTATCTTGTTTTAGAACGATCTTGATGTTTCTGTGATGAGTCTATTTTTAAATTAAATTCAATTCAAAGTGTTTATTGTCATATGCACGGTAAAGAACCCCGTTTCCCTGCACGATAAAATTCTTACTTTGCTGTCCACACAGTTGCCAGTAAAAAATAAAATGGAAACTAAGAAATGTTTGGCATTTCTTGAATCCCAAGACTTTAACCTTCCGAATGATATTCGGAACGATGCATTTGAGTGATTGGTGACATCGTACAGACACTGTTTCCGTACATGTCTGAAACACGTATTTACTTCTTTGCACGCTTTCGGAAAGTTAAGGTGGTAATAAGTTTGACTGAACTATCTGACTGTTTTGTCGACGTTCCCATTGTAGTGCCTTATAATCCGGTGTGCCTTATGTATGTAAAATATAGGACCAAAAACTATTTTTTGGGGGTGCGCCCTATTACCCGGTGCGCCTTATAGTGCGGAAAATACGGTATTTCAGGAAGACGTTTGGTTTTCTCCATTCCCTACCATCTTTCCGGGTACCGTGAATACAAATAATGTGATAATGACTTGGAATCTACTGTATATCACTGGTAGTCTCGTGGTAAGGATTCAGCGCTCTCATCGTCGGGACCTGGGTTTGATTTCTGTCGCATTCAATGATTTTTAGTAGTGGTCAGCAATATTTTTTGACGGTTCAAAAATTTGCACAAAAATCATGTAGTACCGTAAAACTCATGGATTACGCGCACCTGAACTTTGAGTATTTTTTTAGGGGGGAATAACAATGCACGTTATACTCTAATAAATATAGCACATGAACTATGATATAAACGTGAATCTATTTGTCTCTGGGTCAAGAAATGTGCATTTATTTTGCATAACATGAGTATCACCTAGTAATAATTGTCCGCCATCTACAGGTACTCGAAAAACCAAAAACCTCGCGAAGAGCTGGGCAAAAAAGATGAACAATGATGCGGATTAGTCTGTTTTTCCTTGTACTTTTTAGCATTAGTTTTAGGTTGCATTACACAATACAGTGACATCTAGTGGTCAACACAACACATATTGTCCTTTTAACTGTTTTTAATTTCCTGGATGACAAAGTTGTTTGTATATTATTTAAATATTTCATAAAATTAGCAAATTATATGCCGTATTTGCCAATTTAAGAGTTATTTTCTTAATTTATATGAATATATGGTTGAATACATGTTTCGAATATATTTTTTGGAAGAAAATGACTTGCATTTAAAAAAAAAGAATAAAGACGCTCACTGACTGTTTAGCACATCTACCCCTCTGTTCAGTAGTCCTGGGTTCAATTTCAGATACCCTGATACTATGTGGAGTTTGTATGTTCTCCCCGTTCCTGATATGTTTTCTCCGGGCTCTTCGGTTTCCTCCCACGTTCCAAAAACATGCATGGCGGGTCGATTGGTGAGTCAAAATTGTCCCTAGGAATAAATGTGTGAGCGAATGGTTGCCCTGGGATAAGTTGGCAACGAGTCCAGGGTGTCCACTGTCTATAATCATCTGGGATAGGCTCCTGCAGCTCTGCATCCATAGTGAAGATAAGCAGCTGGGTAATGATTTAATACAAAAGAATGAATGGGTTTCCACATAGGTCACTACAACTCTATGATGCCTGACAGATGCACGTAAATCATTAGAGCCAATTAAACAAAGATATCCTCAAGTCAACTAAGATTTTTGACTGTACGAATAAGAGGGTTAACTTATGCCCACACACAGGCTGTACACTGATGTCAACAAAGTATTTGGATATTCCAAAGGTCAAAACAGAGAAGTAAAACGAAGTGGCTGTCGAGGGAAAGGTTGAACCTGTGATTGTACAGCATCAGCCGCAATGGATTTACTTAAACTCAGCAAAATATTACCAGCGCAAGGCATGATGAGTAACCTGAAATCCATCTTCTGTGTAGCCTTAAGTTTGTTTCATGCACATTATTAATACTTTCTTAAAATTATGATTTGAATTACTTAGGATTTATGTTGAATCAATTCATGTTTTAAAAATCTACTTTACTGAATCGGAAGTATTTTTTTGAAATTTTGAGTACACACTTAAATCACATAGCCATTTGATTTGAATCGATCTCCCCATTTGAAAACCTCTTTTCTAAGATGTGTTAGAACTTACATACATGGTTTTAGCAAAGCACAAGACAATGTTTTTGCAGCAGAAATCATTCAAAACCCTAACCTTTTCACAGAAATGGATTGTTACTACTTACTCCATGCCTTAGTAGTGAATGGTCCTTGATTCCTAATTTTTCATGTGGCTGCTGTGCATTTTTTTCCATTTCCAAAATGACGGCAATATCTCAATCAGTCAATGTCTTGGCGGTAAAATTTCATGAAAAATGTAAATAACACTTGGGAAGTAAAAATATAATTGAAATGTTCAGCACTGTCATAATACAGTATATGGTTGTCGTTACTTTGTGCCATGAACATTATCTAATAAACCTCTTGGCTATAATACACAGTTCATTTCCATTCCGCCTTAGCTCTAAATATTTACATGCCGCTAACTCATATGTATCTATGTTTTGCAGCAGTCGTAGATTGTTGTCCCAAAGGGGGTTCACACATCTGTTGTGTAGCATAGCATTTGATACCGTTGCTCCTAACTTCCCATTTATAAACGTCTCATTTTACCTTGGAATGGGGAAGCTGCTAGGTTCCAAATAGTTATTTTGTGTAGCTATGTCTTTCCGCATCGCATAATTAGACAAACTGCAATTGTCAGTTCCCTCTCCATAGCCAGGAATTGTCAAGAAAGATTTGAAGACTACATTTTTATTAACTGTTATTGCGCTTTTTGCATAGGCTGATCATGTTGCTGTTAATAGTGTAGTATGGTGTTAAAAATAGCAGCCAGAAACTCTTGGGTGACATCCATTAAGTCACAAACTGCTGAAAGCCTGTGATAGACTCAATGGTGAGTGAATTGGCGTATCGAATAAATCAATCGATAAACCTGTTTTTTCTTAATCATGTTTATTGCAAATCTACATTTGTTTTATTTTGATTTTGTGTATTGTCTGAAAAAAAGTTTCAGAATTTTCAATAAAAACTGTTTATTTTCTTGTGTTTTTGTCATTGCTAAGGAGAAAAAAATATATTTGATGCTCAAAAGGTTGATTTCTCCCATGACTATTCTTATTTTTTTTTCTGGAATCAGAATTTGAAATGCATTTAAGTCAAGTCATGTTTAGTTGTATAGCCCTTAATCACAAAGAGTCTCAAAGGGATGCACAGACCACAGATTATTGCAAACCAAAGACCATTATTTATTAAGCCTAGATTTAAACAGTTCCACTGGGGCTGCAGATCGAATCTCAGGGGGAAGAGCATTCCACAGCACTGGGGCCCGAATGGAGAAAGCTCTCGAACCTGCAGATCTCTTCTTGGCTATGTGTTCTAACTTGCTTTGGCAGAATCGGCAGTGTAACAATACCTGTATTAATGGCTATTGTATGTGTATGAAATCCCTTTTTGAATTTCTCCTTCCAGATGCCTGTAGAAAACTCAAGGCACCGTTTCGAGTGTCGTACAAATGATTTGAACGTAATTTGTGGGTGAGGTAATGCAAATTTTTTAATTCTCATTTTTCCTTTGCTTGTGTCTCTTGACCTTCCCTCTTGGGCCCTTGTTGTTACTCTTTATTGGTGTTGGCAAACATTTTCCAGTAAAGGAGTCATCATTTGTCATTTACTCCCACTCCTTGTTCTCCCATCAGCATGAGTGCAATAATATTAACTGTTATCTTTTCCTCGGTTGTGATTCATGCCAGAAAATATATCTGCTTTCATTTTTCATGATGGCACTAAACAGTTATCCTTTTCTCCTCTTTAGCCCTGCAATTTCTGTAGGCGGGCCGTTGGACGGAATCTGACTCAAAGGAGATATTTTAATTTTTTTTTTGTTGTTGCCATCAAAAAAAGAAGATCACACAACATGACTGTGGCCAATGCAAAGTCAGACTCTGGTAAGCTGCTGCCACCGTTTACAGAGGGCTTCTTGCATATTGCCCTTCTATTTTTGTCTGTTGGATTTGTTTGGTTACTTTCTCAAATATTTTTTCTGGCGGCTTTTCTTCCCGTTACTGTATATGTTGTCATCCTTTTGGTACACATACTGTTATGAAACTACTAAGTAGTTCCTGCATTTTGTAAGATTTATTTTTGTTTAACAATAGCAGTGTTCCTGTGTGCACTTCGACAGATATGTTAGTGTAAGAATTTCTCTGCGTGTTTGCGTGCAAGTATATTAGGGAATGTGAACCACCTCATTGATTGACTGTCCCACTTTTATTCAGAGGGTTTCCATTAGCCAAATTCTTCATGTAATATTGGTTTTCACCCTCTCAGCCATGCAGCAGGTACTGGACAACCTGAAAGACCTGCCCACTGGCTCGCTCGCCAAAGATATTGACCTCATCTTCCTCCGTGGAATCATGGAAAGCCGCATCGTCCGCTCACTTGCCAAGGTATGGAGAATGTGCCAAGCAGTAATATAGAAAGGTCTGTAAGACATTTCTTGCATTATACATTTTGTATATACATGTTTTTCAACACTTTACACATCAGGTTTACAGTCTAAAATTATATATTAACAAGGGAATCTATGGTAGCAAAATTGTAGGTTCACTGCATTGAGTCTAGAACAACGTTTCTAAAGACCGACTTGGTGGATCAGCACTTTTTACACAACTCATTAAAAGTTGGCCTATCCATAGTTTATTTTTCACAATTTTTTCTTTGATGAAATCAATGTTCTTATAAAGCACTTTTCAGGCACTCAATTACCATTCAGTGTACAGACGCTGCCCTACTTACGAACGAGACGATCCGGACGATCGTTCGTAAGTGGAATTTGGTCTTTAGTTGCTTCAGTGCTATATTTTCTATGTTTAAGGTTGATATATGTATGTTTAAGGCTTGTATAAGTAACCTGTGTTGTTTTGTACTAAAAAAATGAACATTTTATAAAATAATATGCTCTATGAAGATAAAGTTGAGTTTAACTTACTTTTGGAAGATGGGCTTCAAGAATTAGGCTACTTCCTCCTCCGTGGTTAAAAAGTGGGCAAAAAAAAGCGATCCAACCATTTTCTCAACCGCAACAATCGTTCTTATTCCACTTTCATTTCAAAAGAAATGGCTCACCTCTTCTTTACACTTTCCACCAACCATATTGAATGGATGCACAAGATATTAAACAATAAAAATGTCAAACTTCATAGCGCGCTAGAGATACAGTATGTTTACACACGAAGTAGAAGTAGAATCCGGATTTATTTCTTCGGGGTGGATGCTGGGTGACCTCTCACAGCGCCACACGGCGGAAAGAAGGACTATAGTGCTGTCCTCTACTCGGAAAAAGGTGCACGCAATATAAATTCTAACTTACAGCATTGTCCGGATGTTTTTCGACATCCGGAAAAAAAAAATGTACCGTCTTTCGTAAGTCGAATGGTCGTAAGTAGGGTAGCGTCTATACAATAAGGCCTTCCTTTATCCCAATCCAACAACCTGAAACACATAATTCACACACACACACACACAGTGGTTAAAAAAATGAAATAAAAATAGATGGCAATAAAAATAAATTATGATTATGGCAAGGCACAGACCAACTATGTGAGGAAAGGGACCCGACGGGAGCCTAATCCACACTGATATGGATGGCAGCAGATGCGTCAGGATTTTCAGCCATTGAACCACACCTTACCAGCGGGCGCGCGCTCATTGCGCAAGAGTGATGGACGTAATCCATCGTACGAACCCTGTACAAAGAAAAAGGAATGAAGAACATTGATCATATAAAAAAAAAAAAGCAAGAGAGAAACCATCCACTGAACATAAAGAAGACATCACAAATGAAATATGAGCTGGAGTTTTCAATGTGAGCATTTCTATTATTTCAAGATTGGCAGTTAGTCTTGAGTGCTTTCTAGTTAGGGGCTGACCCCAAAACACAATATCGTATTTTTGAGTAAACATTATTTTCTACATGTGAAAGTTATATATATATGTACCACAAACGGGTATTGTCCTTCAGGTGAATATCATTGCGATGACCTATAAATTTAAATCCATCCCACAGCCTGGTATTATATGAAGTTAGTTAGTGACAGATTGTACTACATACAATATAGGGACTCCCAGATGGAGTGATAAAGGACAAAAATGTGCATAGTGAAATCGAATTGAGATGCCCGTGTAAGGTCTAAACTAAACACATCATTTGAATAACAGTTAACTGCGTAGATGGATGGCTTAAGTGAAGCCACTCAGGCAACCAGCATGATGATAAATTTCTGGTACAGATTCAGGCCATGGGGTCAGTCTATTAATAGAACAGTATGGTGTGTCGCAAGAAAACTGCTCCCCCTCTTGCTGTCCATACTTAATTACGTAACCATTTTCTCTCCTAGTAGTTGAAGGTGTCACCAAGTGCAGTTGGCTGATCCTGCTGGGATCATTCTTTTATCTATAATGATGAGTCTTGCCCGATGTTTTTTTTTTTTTACTTCAAATTAAATATGTATTGTATGAGATTTATACATTTTCGTAACTGTTTGGTGTCGTAGATAACGTGTACGTCCTGTGCTGGTGTTCACAGGCCCAGGAGCGCCTGGAGGAGGTGAAGTTAGAAGCGGTGCGAGAGGATAACCTCCGGCTCGTCTCTGAGATCCTGGACTCCCTCGATCAGCTGACTGAAAAAGACTGTTCTGTAGTCGAGCTCACCCAAATCCTGCGGGAGCCTCATTTCAAGGTAGTGTTTCTGTTTCTTGTTTTTGCATTTCGTGACAATGTTTTTTACGAACTGGATTTCCTCTACCCCTCATTTGCTGTGGCATGGGGAGAGCGGAGTTTAGGATGGGGATAGGCGAGGTATTTATTCTCTTGGACAAATGGCAAACTTGGTTTTGTGGGTGAGGAGAGAGGGAGAGTATTAGGTCACCTCCAGACCAGTAAATCTTTGGAGGTCGCCAACCTTGAATTTTTCTTCTGGGGTAAGAACATTGCTGGCATTCTTTGACTACATGTTTATCAGTGAAAGAAAATTCAATTCCATCCAATCAAGTCATTTGTGTCTTCAAGAGCACGAACAGGTCACGAGCCTTTTTCCTGTTCGGGGCTCTTTTGAAAAAAGAATGGACAATAATGAATCTTCTTACATAAAAAGTTGATCTATAAGGAAGTTTTTTTTCCTCAACATATATGAAAAAAGAAAGGCAGCACGGCGGCGCAGTGGTTAGCGCGTGTGCGGCACAGTTCTGAGGTCTTGGGAACCTCCTGTGTGGGTTCAAATCCAGCTACCGGACTCCCTGTGCGGAGTTTGTATGTTCTCCCCGTGCTTGCGTGGGTTTCCTCCGGGCACTCCGGTTTCCACCCACATTCAAAAGACATGCATTTCAGGTAGATTGCCCGGTCCAAATTGTCCCTAGGTGTGAATGAGCGAGCGAGTTGTCTGTCCCTGTGTGCCCTGGGATTGGCTAGCAACCAGTTCAGGGTGTCCCCTGCCCACTGCTCGATGATTGCTGGGATGGGCTCCAGCACCCCCGCGACCCTACTGAGGATAAGCGGTGCAGCTAATGAGATGAGATGAGATATGAAAAAAGAAAAAATATCCCCACAATTCTTGATCCTATAAAAACCTAAAATGTCAGATTCTGATATTTATTTCCCTTTGCAGTCATTGATAGAGGCTCATGACCAAGTAGCCGCAAAGCGCTATGAGATGCCAAACACAACTGTGAACTGCACAGACAGTTGGGCAAACTGTCTGGTGCCGGCCGACGCCATCAGGATTATCGGCATCCAAAAGAAAGCCGGAGAACCGCTGGTAAGCTTGGGTGTGAAAAACAGCAGCAATGGTAAATTGTTTTCATTTATCTTAAGACCTCCCAAAGTGCTTTAAAATGTGCTTCACATTTACCGATTCACACACACACTCACACACAGATAGTGGCGACAGCCATGCAAGGCTCCTTCCTGCTTATCGGGTCACTAGGGGTTCAGTGCCCTGCCCAAGGACACTTCGACATATAACTCGGAGGAGCCGGGAATCAAACCTGCGACCTCTGTTTTCGAAAACTAATCAATCTCTTCCATTTGTTGTCAGTGGTTATAAACCTTATTTTTTTTAATTGACGTCCCCTAGAGAAATATATTTTCTGCCAAGTACCAATAATCAGTGCAAAGCTTATTTGGTCTGGGATTATAAAATATATATACCGTATTTTAACGACTATAAGGTGCACCTAAAAGCCTTTATCTTTTTTCAAAAGCTGACCATACGCCTTATAATACAGTGCGCCTTATAGATGGATATATAGCTGGGATATATATACTGGCGTTTCATTTCCTAACCAATGTGTCAATCATCATTTGAATCAGTCATGATTGGCTAAAGTTATTCAGAGGTAAGGGAGGCGGGTCCTTTTTAGCATATACAGGCTCGCATAGGCTAAAGCGGGGCAAAACAAAGCCTACAATTGGCCAAAAAAAGATGTATGTGAATTACACGTTGGGTTGCTCTACAGCATGGAGAAAACATTTTTTGCTAGTCTGTAATTGTAAACAGGAATTATGGGGCTAAACAGGCAGCCAGCAAAAGCAACGTCTATCGATGCAGATACTTTTCGGCGTATTTTTTCTTTTATTTGTTGGCATTGTTGCATTTTTTGGAGTATGTAAATATTTTACACGGTTGGATTTACTACACTTACGGATGTAAGAGGACCATGGTTGCGTATTGTTGAATGTGATGGCTGCAAAACGACTTTGGTGAGCTACCCCTGCTTTATATTTTCCCAGTATCTTGTTTCAGACTGATCTTGATGTTTCTGTGAGGAATCTGTTTTTAAATTCAATTCAATTCAAAGTGTTTATTGTCATATGCACAGTAAAGAGCCTCCTTTCCCTGCACAATGAAATTCGTACTTTGCCGTCCACACAGTTGTCAGCGAAAAAGAAAATAGAAACTAAGAAATGGTTGGCATTTCTTGAATCTCAAGAGTTTAACCTTCCTAATGATATGTGGAATGACGCATTTGAGTGATTGGCGACCATGTCCCCACGTCTCTAAGACACATATTTGTTTCATTGCGAGCCGTCAGAATGGAAAGGGGTTAATAAGTCTGACTAAACTATCTGACTGTTTTGTTGAGATTCCCACTATAGCGCCTTATGTGTGGAAAATATAGAGAAAACATTTTAAGGGGGGTGCGCCTTATAGTCGTGAAAATACGGTACTTATAATTATTAAAAATTATGTTATCTGAATTTTTGAACATTTCAGGTTTTGCTTGTATAGCGGTGGACCTTTAGACATTTGTAAACCAAGCAAAAATAATGATGAATAAGATTACACTGTAAAAGGTCTAGTTGGAAAATTGAGAAACAATAAAGCAAAATGATTGTGAATTCAATATTTTTTTTGTTCTGTTGATCTTTATGCTTGTGGGATTTCTTTTAAAGAGTTTTTTTTTTTTTATAACATAAAATACAGTACTTAAAATACCCAAAATGATTTGCAATTGGCCATTTTTGTTAATAAGAATATTACATTACAAATCATAGTTGGCCGTTGTGACTTAATTATTCTTAAAAAAACTACTAAATTCTATTTTAAAATTGATACCTTTCTGAATAAAATAAATATTTTGTCAACATTTTGAAATTTTGGGTGTGTAGTATTTTAAGTATTTTTGTTTAGTTTTTGTCTCCCTGAAGTCACATTTTATTCTATGAAAGGTGAGCTACACGTTCATTTAATTTATTTTACAATATCACTATTAATAATCACGATTGCAGCATCAGCTCAGGAGGTAGAGCGCTCGTCTTGGGATCAAGAGGTCACAGGTTTGATTCCCGGGTTCTCCGTGGTATATGTGGAAGTGTCCTTGAGCAAGACACCGAATCCCTAATTCCCCAAATAGCAGGTAGTTGCCTTGCATGGCTGACGCTGTTATCGGTTAGTTAGTGCGTAAAGGGAAAAGTGTGAAGCACATTGTAAAGCGCTTTGGGAGGTCTTCATTGACTTGAAAAGCGCTATATAAATGCGGACTAAATGCAGACCATTAATATATTAAAGATGATCTAAAACCTCATGTACTGCTTGGGCAGGGGTCACCAACCTTTTTGAATCTGAGAGCTAACATTTCGATACTGTTTGGCATGAAGCAGATTGATATGCATTTCTGGAGTAAAAATTTGTTGTTACTCTTTTCTTACTTTGTTATTACCAGGTTGTAATTAGATTGAAGTTAATTCAACCACTAAAGCATCGTGTCAGTCAAAAAACACCTTTACTAGAAAATCAATTTAAAATCTATTAGAGATATTTTCAGAACCCGTCTGCTGGGTTTCTCAAATGTTTTTGAGGGGGCTACCTGTCTGTGGGCATCACCATGGAGAGCTAGGAACTTGCATATAACCCCATTTGAGAACTTTTTTAGTCGAATGAATGAATAAATGAATGAATTAATTTACTTTTATTGTCATTCTTTGTAACCATGCACACAGAACGAAATGTCGATACACCTGACCCGTACAGTTAAACTGTAGCGAGCCGGTGCAGCCGCAGCCAAACAGGGCGCCGCCATTTTAGACCCAACTGCTGTGTTGGGAGTCATTAGGTGACCAAACCCCTTAATGCCGAGCGCCAAGCAGGGAGGCAATGAGTACCAATGTTGTCTTAGGTATGACTCGGCCGTGGCTTGAACCAGCGACCTCCCAGTCTCGGAGCGGGCGCCCTACCATCTAGGCTACCGAGCTGGATATGGTATAAGTTATGAATCTGAATATAGTGTGTGGGGCATTTTACATCACTGCACACTACACATGCTTTTATCTGCTGACCCGCTGTACCCTTTATGACTTACTTGAGCGCAGTAACAAATGGCTCCTTTCAGGGTGTGACCTTCCGCGTGGAAAAAGGGGAAATGGTGATCGCTCGGATCCTGCACGGCAGCTCCATCGACCGGCAAGGCATGCTGCACATAGGCGACATCATCCGCGAGGTGAACGGTCAGCAGGTGGGCGGCGACCCGCTCCAGCTGCAGGAGCTGCTCAGGGACTGCAGTGGAAGCGTCACCCTCAAAGTTTTGCCAAGCTACAAGGACGCGCCGGCCCTTCCACAGGTGAGGAAGGGAGAGTGTGTGTGTCCTTGAGCGTAAAACATTTACTTATGATTCTGTCGTTTATCTATGCCACGTGCGTCGTATTCCTTTTAAGTAGTACCGTAAATTCCGGACTGTAGAGCGCACTTGATTAAAAGCCGCACGCTCAAATTTAGGAACAAAACAGGATTTTGTCCTTGTTCAGGCCACACTGGTTTTTGAGCCATGTGCGTAAACAGCCATCAAAATGAACTCATTCACGTCCATTTTTTTACATTTTAAGCCTGGCATACACTTGGCACAAACCGCGTGGGGAATTCGGCGTTAAACCCTTTGACTGCAAAATGCTAATTGCACCATAGTGCTTGAATTTTGGGTGAAGTGTTTGTAAATGCTTGAAATTGTTGCCATTTTTCAAGTCTGCTTATAAATACCACCGACATTGCTCTCTGCTAGTTTCGCCTTGCCACTGCATTTTTTCTTCCCTCGTAATTAACAGTAACTGGCATTAGTTTGTACGGCATTGTCCTATGAAGCATCATCGCTCTTTATGTGTCGCGCCCTAAGGACAGGCGTATGCTAGACCTAAACAGGGCATTATGAAATGTTTACTAGTGCAAGGATTAGGTATCAATTATGGACTCTGTTTATGGACCTTACAAAAATTATGGTAGCTTTTCCCAGTGGTCAATTTTAAGCGAAAGAACTTCCTGCAAAAAAAAATGTAAGCTACATCATACTGTCTTTTTGAACCTAACCTGCTCTCCAGACGCATTTAATTTCAGTGTGTGCCAAATGGGGAGAGATTTGTATCACAAATATTTATAGACATATTGCACAGGTATATTTGCGATATACTCCAGATAAAAAAATCCTGTCTTTATAAATGCACATGCAAGATTAAAAATCACACATGTTAACTGCTAAAATATTTGTGGCTCTACAAAATACATGATTTACACTGAATTTTTTCTTTTAATGGTACTGGAGAATTCGGGAAATGGGCTTTAGATGTCGGTAAAAACAGACCCTGCACTTATACATGATACTTTATGGATGTTATGGAAAACTGCATTGAACTTTCTGGTTCTGTCCTACAAAAGCCATGTATTTTTCTATGATCAAACATTTTTCAAAAAGGGCCATGGCGCCACTGACCTGCATGTTGCTCCACAGCAAGTTTAGCAGGGCGAGAAGTCCAACTTTGTTGGCGATAGAAGTAATCTTCCTCTGTTTACCCAATCATAATGCAGAACACAATGTACGATGAAAATCTGAGAAATAGCGAAACTGCCATATGTAAACTGCAATACAGCAAAGGATTACTGTATTTCTAGCTGATAGATCCAGGGCAACCATCTGTGGAGAATAGTGCCAGATTGCAAAACAGGCGTGTCCTTTTGTGTTCTTGCCACTGGTGGATTCTGCGGTCATCAAACAGATTGCATTAGCTTTTTATCGTTTTTTGAGGAGTGAGGAAATGTTAGCGCCTTGACGCCATTGCTGGGGAAATAAAATTATAGCATTTTTGATAGATAATTCCACTGCTGTTCATCTGGCTGAATAAATTGAGGACTTGATTTACGGGTAAAAGTTTAAATATTGAGTACATCGTAAATATCAAATAAACTCCTGTCAATCCCTTTTCGCTCCTCTTATGTATTATGAATAATGTTGTCAAAAACATTGACTCCTTTTTCCAATAGGGCATCATATATGTTTCTTGACCTCACCGCGTTGTGGAAAAGAGCAGCTCGCTGTTTTCCTTGGTGCAAACACAAAAAAAGGATGAGCTGCTGATGGAATGTTGAACATTTTTTAAATGCCGCATATAGTCTAGTGAAGTTTACTGAAAAGCTATATAAATATATTCCATTATGATCCGATAAATAAAGCAATATTTATTTATTGAAACCTTTTTATGGGCCGAATCCAAAGCTCTGACTTTCACATACTGTAGGTGCTGTAAGGCATAAGAAATATTGGCAAACTTTGTTGATAGTGTACACTTAACATGTACAAATACCGATGAGCTGTCAAGCTACCTTTTGTGCAAACAGGAAGTAAAGAGTTCAAAATATAAGTGAATACCTCCATGAAACTACATTGTTTGAAAGTGTTGCTCTATTTTCTCAGTTCAAATATGAGACGTTTTTATCAATTAGGTTTGGCCTGTTTTAAAGGGATATTGTATTTTAGTTAGTGCCTTATAGTAGTTTAAAAAAACAACTATTAAGAAGTAACTATATTAATTTGAACTTTAAGCAAAAATACATAAATTATGATATGAATATGCCTTTTCTTTTTAACTCTTAGGTGAAAATATTTGTTTTAATTTACATAACAAGTCTCCCCAAAATGGGACTGACATGATAGTCTCCCATCTTTGCTGCTAAGGGTACCCCAAGAAGTTTGGTTGAGTCTCCTTAGTTTGTAATCTTCCTTGTGCTTTGTAGCACTTGTTTTTGGTTGCACTGCGCAACACAGCGATATCTAGTGGTAAATTATGACAAGGTATCCGTTTAGAGATAAAAATGAGAAGCGAAATTAGACGATACATGTCGACACTGCGGATAGCCGAGGGATTACGGTACAGTGTACTACATTGTCGTATCATGTCTGACTGGCATGAGCCACAGTGTCCCCACCTGTGTGGTCTCAGAATGGCAACTTGCTGTAAACCGAGCCCTAGCGCCGTCTATTAATAATTCCCTTGCCACCCGCACCATTCGGGACATAAATCCTTTTCTTCCTCTTACTGTACCGGAGCAGCAGCTGATGCGCTGGTATAGTTTTTGATTCATCCCATAAAGAATGAGTATTTCAAATGCCTGAGCCTGTCTTCCATATCAATATAAATATACCACTTAAAATCGTCTCCCTCCCTCGGTTACTTAATAGTGTTGGCTCATTTTGAAAGTCATTTTTGAATAATGGTTTCAAAACAAGGTGCAGGCTAAGTTCTTTTGTAAAATTGTCACAATATACTGCAAACGATAAGGATATCGTTGTATATACCTTTGGCACAGACTGCACTGAGCAAGAGTGAAAAGGGAGTGCCTAATGTAGTGTGCTAAGATCCGCCCATCTCTGCGGTTCACCCAATCAAATTGCTCTGTGTGGTTTGCTGGGCTTTCCTGCTGTTTATGGTTTGATCAGAGTTGTCATTATAAAGTATTTTAAAAGTCAACATACATATTTGATAAGCATCCATTTGAAGGGTTTCTTGGTGATCCCAAGAGCCAAGAAGAGATCCGCAGGTTCCAGAGCCTTCTCCATCCGGGCCTTGGTGCTGTGGAATGCTCTTCCCCCTGAGATTCGATCTGTAACCTCAGTGGAAATGTTTAAATCTAAGCTTAAAACACACGTCTATTCTATAGCACATGAATAACCTATATTTTATGTTGACATCTGTGTATTATTTGCCCTCATGAAGGTTTTAGATCAGGTGATGGTGTCATAATAGTATGTGGTTTGCAGTAATCTGTGGTCTGTGCAGCCCTTTGAGGCGTCACAAATAAACATGACTTGACTTAGCGATCTTCTGGCAAAACATGCTTGTATGACACCCGGACTAAACTGTAGTTGAGAATATGGCCTATATATACTGGAATGAACCTTTCATTGTTTTAGTGTAGTTTTGGCTTCGCTGAAACCACTTTGGAAAGCTACAGAGAAATATGCCGTGGTTATATTTCATTTCCGAGCCGTATGTACTCATGAAAAGAGCCAGATATGGCTTGCGAGCCACGGGTTCCCGACCCCTGTTCTTTCTGAATTGGGCAAAGACAAGTTAATAATTTGTTGACATCTGCATCCCTAAAGTCCCTGTAATGTAACATCATTTAATTTTCGGTTCAAAATAAGGTTCACACTTTTTTGTGTTTTTCTTCCTTTTTTGTGATTCTTTTGGTCAGGTTTACCTAAAGCCACATTTCAACTATAACCCAGCCTCCGACAACCTGATTCCATGCAAGGAGGCGGGCCTTGCCTTCTCCAAGGGGGACATCTTGCACGTTGTCAACAAGGATGACCCCAACTGGTGGCAGGTCCGTTATTGTATTATAAATTAGTGTTTTTCAACCGGTGCACCAGGGCACGCTAGTGTTCCTTGAGCTTTTTTGCAGTGTGCCGCAGGAAATTGCTTTATATTGTTGCTTTCTTCTAGTGATCAGCCAAGTAACTATCATTATTCACTTTCAATTGATGGCAGCAAAATTTTCCTCTTTATATACTTGTATACTTTATATATTTTTGATGAATCTGTGTAAGATTGCACTACAAAGAAAATAATAAAATGAATGACAAGGTAAAAATGTTCAACATGATTTTGCTGATTTTTGTTTTTGTTTTACAACCCGCTAGAAAAGATTTAAAAAAAAAAGGCTAGAACCCAGTAAAATATTTTTTGTTTTACTGGCAGAATTTTTTTCTTATTCTAAGTATTATTTTTGTTTTATTTTCCAGGGAAAAATCAAGAAGAAAAAATAAGTAAAACCTCCAAAAACAATTTAAAAAAAATACAGTAAATTCTCAAATTACAGCAAAATTATTAATCAAATTAACAATACCCTGTGACCACAGACACTTTTATTGTCAATTCAAGCAACATGATAATTGAAGATAAAAAAACAAATAATCGGGTACCAGGAATTCATCCATCCATCCATTACCTGCACCGCTTATCCTCAGTAGGGTTGCAGGGGTGCTGGAGCCCATCCCAGCAGTCTTCGGGCAGTGGGCAGAGGACACCCTGAACTGGTTGCCAGCCAGTCGCAGGGCACACACAGACAGACATTCGCTCGCTCATTCACAACTAGGGACAATTTGGACTTGGTCGAGAAAAAGGTTGAGAACACTGTCCTCAAACTATGAAATATTGCAAAACCTTAATCAAGAATCAATTAAACATTCTGTTGTGACAATGATGACATTAACTATTTGATCCATACAAGTACATCTTTCATCCAGATCATGTATTGTTTGAAAATGAAGACTTTCATGTCACTTTAAACTGTTATAGAAGTCAAACCTCCATTTTCCACATAAGTATAAATGCGTTAACGCCTCTAGAATCCACACCTATGATCCTTAAATCACTATTTAATCAACATTTAAAACCTCTGAAAATGCCCTGCAGGCACGCAGTGTGGTGGGCAGTGCAACCGGCCTCATCCCCAGCCAATTCCTGGAGGAGAAGAGGAAAGCCTTTGTGAGGAAAGACTGGCACGCGTCACGTAAAGGTAAGTCCGTTCCAAAGTGACTCAACTATGCGATAACGCCAAAGGGAACCCATGAAGTTTCTGTCCCTTTCAAGGGTGGCTTTGTGGGAATCTCACTGGGAAAAAAAAGAAGAAAAAAATGATGTATCTCACCACAAAGAATGCAGGTGCGTGTTGTAATATTTTGGCACAGGAAAGAAAGTAATCTAACACTCCCTGTCACGTCATCAGACTTTGACCGGTACGAGCTGCAGATCTACGAGGAGGTGGCCAGGATGCCGCCCTTCCAGAGGAAAACGCTGGTCCTGATTGGTGCTCAGGGGGTCGGGAGGCGGAGCCTGAAAAACAGACTCATCGTCGTGAATCCGCTACGATATGGAACCACCGTGCCGTGTGAGTTGACTCCAGGCCAAGAAAAAGCTTTGTTAAGAATTAGAATTGTCTTTATTGTCATTGATGAAATATGTTAGGGAATTTTTATTTTATTTTATTTTTTTTAGTTTTGAGCTGATGTGCAATGTGTCGCTTGGATGCCCAAACTGTAAATAATGTTATAATGTTGTAAATAATGTTTTCCTGCTTAGATGCCCATGATTCACTCATCTGCAGGCATTTAATTGCAAAAGAAAATTCAGGCGAAATAAAACCCTTTTGTAGGTTCCAAATTAGATTACTCAATGTTAGTAACACTAGCACTATTTTCAGAGTGTTACCTTTCATAAGACACCAAAAACACCTTAATTCTCCAAACAGCTCAACAATCAAACTTGAGTAAACAGCGCTCTCTTTTGGGGAGCTTTGTCAGGGTTGCTGTCTATAAATCCTTGGGAAAAAAGCAGTGTCTTGCGATGACACAACGTCACATTGCAATATTGAAGTTTATACAAGTTTGACACAAAGAGCCAAAATTTTTAACTGTGAGAGCCAAAGAGCCACACCACGCACTGACCTGCCATGACAGAATGACACACACAAACACACACAATTAAAAACATATTATTTTCCCATAACACACTCCTCTCCTTACAAAAAACAAGTATTGTTCTTGTGTTGATTTCAAGGAAAGTGTCCACCCTCAATAGACACAAAAAAAACGAAACATGAAACAAGGCAAAGAGCCACAGTATATAGAAAATATGATGAGCCAAAGAGCCGCATTCTTATTGGCCAAGCCACGTGTTCGCCACCCTTGTCCTAGGGCCTTTAGCGCCTACCAGAGAGCAACTGATCAAGAGGTTGTGGCCGGTGTGGGAGTTGTTACATTGTTGCCGTATCAAGTCATGTTTATTTGTGACGCCCTTAATCACAAACCGTTTCAAAGGGCTGCACAGACTACAGATTATTGCAAACCACAGACTATCATGACACCATCCCCTGATCTAAAACCTACATTAGGGCAAGGAAAAACTCAAAAAATCTCAACATGAGGAAAATTAAGAAACCTTGAGAAGGAACCGCACAAGAGGTCATCCCCCTTCCAGGATGACCAGGCTGCAATGGATGTTGCAATAACAAATAATACACAGATATTGTAAACATAAAATATAGGATATTCATAAGCTATAGAATAGAAGAGTGTTTTAAGCCTAGATTTAAACAGTTCCACTGAGGTTGCAGATCGAATCTCAGGCGAAAAAGCATTCCACAGCACCGGGGCCCGAATGGAGAACGCTCTGGAACCTGCGGATCTCTTCTTGGCTCTTGGGATCAATAGTAGACCAGCATTTTTAGAGCGAAGGCTCCGGACCGGAACATAGAGGGAAATTAAATCTGAAGGATATGAGAGAGGATGTCCACGCATGATTTTGAATACTACCAAGAGAACCTTCAAATCACATCTTAAGTATCACTGTTTGTTTCGCCGTTTATAAGGAAAGTGAATTGAAGTCCCGGCGAGAATTTATAAACGCCATGAATCGATACTTGTGCAGTTAAATGCCTGTGAAATAGCTTTATCTGTGACTACCGCCCTCCCTTCAGTCACGTCCCGTAGCCCCAGAGAAGAAGAGCTAGACGGGCAGAACTACTGCTTCGTGACGCGGCAGCAGATGGAGCAAGACATCAAGGACAGCCGCTTCCTGGAGCACGGAGAATACGACGGCAACCTTTACGGCACCAGGATCGATTCCATCCACCAAGTGGTGGCGGACGGACGTACTTGCATCCTGGACGTCAACCCGCAGGTGAGCGCTGGTGGACGACGGCTGTCAAGGCGCGCTTGTTTTAGTGACTGCCTGTTGAAATTGTTTTGCAGGCGTTGAAAGTGCTAAAGACGGCCGAGTTTATGCCCTTTGTGGTTTTCATCGCCGCTCCAGAGCTGGACACGTTGAGGAACATGCACAAGGCAGTTGTGGACGCCGGACTGACAACTAAAATTCTTACGGTAAGTTTGGTGGGAAATATGCTTCCTCCTATTCTCAAAGCAACAGTTGGGGTGCTTTCAAGAAAGTCGAGTTCAAAGTTGAGGTGCGAAAGCCTAATGAGACTGCAAATTTGAGAAGATTTAAATCTAATCGAAGATATTTTCAAATAGAAGCTTCTTGTTTTGTGAGCAGATCATTTTGCTCATTTGTTTTTTATCTGTATGTGACTATATTTTCCCCTTTTTACGATGTAAAAATTACATAGAAATTTGTTTTTTTTCTCAATACTACTGTTTAACTTTTTTTACTATAAATATCTATAAAATTGAGTGATAAAAAAATTCTAAAGAAAAATAATATTGTTTTTTTTAAATAATTGAACTTATGTATTGTTTTTCTTACTTTACTAGATTTATTATTTACTCTAACCTTTTTTTTTAATTTTCCTAAGTAAAAAAGGATAATTTCACTTAATTAAGTGCAGTCTAGCATGCAAGCTAAACTGAGCCCCGAAATGTTACTCGTGGTACGGGAAGTATCTGTTTTTGTCTGTTGTTTTTTTCCGATCTTTTTTTAAAAGTAAATATTATTTGCCCGGGAACCAGCAACAGTTGAAGCGCAAAATAGCGAGGAGTCTCTGTACAGCCATAAACTTTTTGTTTGCAGTTTTATGTGTCATTTTTACAGAAGAACTCTGCTTGCACCTTGTTTTAAAACAATTATTTATGGAAGGAAAATGCCTGTCAAATTATTTTAAGTAACTGGGAGGGAGATATGTTTAAAGAGGTAAATCTGTTGGTATGGGACACAGGTCTCAACTATTACAAGATATAGTTTGTAATACATCATTGCCCTGTTAAACTTTCAACATAGATGAGGATAAATTGGACATGCAATAGTCCTGTTAGCCATTCTCTGAGTCTCTGTTTATGTTGAGCTGGCGGAACCGGAAGTGACGCGAGAAGCCCAAAAGTATTACTTCGTGACACTTTTCAACTTAAAGCTCAAACACAAAATATTTACAAAGTATGTACTTATGAACTTAGATCTGTTTTTAGCAGTGTATGAGACTTTAAACCAAGTAACTTATCCATTAAAGAAAAAACTGTTGCCGTGGAGGGAGCCTGTTACAAGCTGTTGATTTTATTCTTACGGGTTTTTGCGGTAACTATTAAGATGTGGTTATATCCCCCCAGGAGAACGACCTTAAGAAAACCGTAGAGGAGAGCGCCAGGATCCGCCGCGCCTACAGCCACTTCTTCGACCTAACCATTTACAACGACAACCTGGACAAAGCCTTCGACCAGCTGCAGGAGGCGGTAGAGAGACTTTTTGTGGAACCGCAGTGGGTGCCGGTCACTTGGGTTTATTAACGCCCAGCATCCCGGAATCTGTCCTGAGCCGCTCCACCAGCCACGCGAACGGAGACTCTGCACTGCACACTATGCAAGCCACGGCACACAGGAAGTGTACTTATTTATTGCTTAAATCTTTTAATAGAATCGTCAAAAGGATCAGTGCCACGTCTCGTTATTTAATGTCACGATTCAATTGTCTATTTATTCTACGATGAGAATAGAGGGCTCTCATACCTCACCTCAGTGTTTGAGTTTACACTTTAGTCATCTCATGTTGCCAATCGGTCATTTTTGTGTATTTTCGTCCGGCTTCCGTTTAAAGTTCAGATAACATTCGTCCGCGTTCAACTATTTTGCTAACGATGCCAAGCACAAATAGTCACTGTGAACTTTGATATTCCTCTCACTATGTGGCGCTACAAATTTCGACGGTTGAATACAAAAAAGTGCTGTATTGCAGTAAATTGTCCCTTTAGATGTGATCTCGCTTAAACTGTTAAGAAAACATCACTGAGTCTAAACAAAGTGTATTTTACTTATATTTCAGATGTATTTTCAAATATTAAATAAATGTTTTTTTATGTAATGGAATCAAGCAGTGTTTTTAAGGTACTCGATGGGGTCAGCAACCTGTGGTTCTCGAGCTGTACGTGGCTCTTTAAAGCCACCATATTGGATTGGGAGCTTTTTTAGAAAAATGTTGGACTACAAGGCGCACAGGATTTCAAGGCGCACTCCCCCCAAAATAGTCTTTTTTTACATATATTTTTTAGTATATAAGGCGCAATGGACTATAATGCACATGGAATTAAAGCCATGTGCATTATATCTTAAAGCTGTAAGAGCTAAGAATCTGTTTAAATGAAAATTATTACATAAATTATTAACATTACGACATCTGGTTTCACCACTAAAATTGATTTTAACAATATACAGTCAACATGTAAACCACAAGAGGGCACTCAAAGACCACTCTGTTTCACAAAGGCAGAAATATTACAGTAGGCAGTATCATTTAATTGTAACTGTATTTCCAATTTTATACACCGTATTTTCCGGTATTTTAGGGCACAAGCATCACATTTCTGGCCAAGTTAGGGGTTTTTCGTTGTGCCTCTTAGTCCGAAAAATACGATATATATTTTTGTGAAAATTCAATGACAAGCTTATGTATGAATCCCCCTTTTGGTGTTTATAAAAATAGGTTTGTATAGGACATGGGCTCCAAAAATTTGCTTTATTTATTGTTAATTTTGAGTTGCCGACCCCTCTCCGAGATGCTTACACTACCTCAAAAACGGAACTCTGAGGGGTTGTGGCCTGGCTGTGATTGACAGTGTCAATTAAGCGAAAGAATGCATGGGTGAAATTGTAATCTAGAAGTGACTTAGTAACTAATTCCTTGACCAACCAGAATTGGTTATTTCCGTCGTAAATGGGGAAATTCTCACCCGGAAGTAAGAAACTCAGGTTGATGAAAACCACGCCTCTCCCAGGAAAAGCAACAAGTTAATTTCTTTGCTACACTTGTGGTATGTTCGAAGACCAGACACATAATTGGAACTTTAAATTATTCAGAGAAAAAGCTTTAGCGTTAAGACTATTTTCTCCCCCCTGGTTCTGTCGCAGATATTTGACATCCAAATACTTCTTGACAACTTATGTTTTTTAAAACAATTTATTTAGTTAACCTTATAACAACAAACATAAGCAGGTTATTATTACCATTTTTAATATAAAAGGACAACGTTGGAAGAAATTCAAGGCTCTTTGTAATTAAACCAAGCCATTGTTCACACAAGTAAAGGATTTAAAGGAATAGTGTGTATAATTAGTGCCTTCTTGTGGTAATAAAAAAACTTGATTCATTAAAAAAAACAATACTGATTAAAATAATAGGCAAACATACAAAAACTACATGAACTTAATAAAATTAGCATTTCTTAAAATACTCAGGTCGAGAAATTACATAACATGAACCTCACTGAAGTTTATAGTTGAGTACTTGTAGACACTCAGAATAAGGAGAAAAGACAATTTTTTTTAACTTGCAAGGAAAACAGGGGAGAGAACCCAAACCTCAGATAAGAAATTCTAACTAGTTCTAAAAGCTTTTGGAAATCAAAAAACAGCAACACGATTGGAAATAGTGACAACAATGTAAATTGTGCATAATAGTCAAAATAATGAACCGGCATCCTATGCAAGCTCTAGATATCCAGAAATTATCACTCACCTAAAGGAAGCTGGCATAATTGCTCTCCATCTTGCTGCTTTGGGTACCTCAAAAAAAAATAAAAATAATGTGCAAAATGTCGGGCAAAACTAAGAATTGGTAATCGGGTCACTTTGAATCTCCATATATGCCTCTTTGTACTTTTTAGCACTCGTTTGTGGTTGCACTGCACCGTACAGTGACATCTAGTGGTCAAATACACATTTAATGTGACAAAAATGAAATGTTCCATCCGGAAAATCTAGTAAAAGTGTTTTTACACACATGATTTCAAAAAAGAAACAGCACCAAAATACAATCCAAAGTTTCCTTTAGAAAGCTTATTCGGGCTTTGCACCGCAAATACAATCGTTTTGCTCGCCACAGTAAAAGCTCTCGTCATAAAAACACTTGCGATCTGAGGTACCGTTAAACACAGCAGGCCAGTGATTGGAGGCCCCTGAGAGCGATGCACATGATGAGTGGGCGGTTTCCCTCTTCCTCCTCCTGCTGCTTCGTTTGGCAGCCCGCCACACCACCGTGTCTGTGCAGCCTCGCGCTGGAGGATTCCAACAGATGTTCCGCGGCGGACACCGTGTCCTCTGGCAGCGCCGCAACCTCGGCGTTGCTCAAAGACGGAGCAGCGCCTGATGACAGACACTGAACCTGATGGAGAAGATTTTGAGCCCATTTTTGAAATAACTTTTTATTTCGCACATGCAATTCGACAGACCATATAACAAACATCATTCCCATGACAAACAAAGGACACAACAACAAGAATGATAAAAGAAATGCAATTAAAGTGTTGTATTAGGACATGAAGTAGGATTTGTGTAAATGGCTTCCATCTTTCCTCAAATTGATCTACTTTCAATTGAGGTATCGTACTGTTCGTTTCCATTAAGGACATTTGTTTTAATTTGTCTCTACATTGTTCTATGTCAGGAGATTGTGCTTTCAACCAGGAAACTGTTATCATTTTCCTTGCTAACAGAAGCCTTACCCTTAGTATATAGTTCCATTGACCAGTCAGTAGAATTCCTAATACATAGGTCACTGGGTCCAACCGCATCTCCCAACCAATAATTTTATCTCTGTCTGAATACTTCTCCAGAAATTTAATACCACTATCACAGGGCAATTCCAGAAAATATCCGTGAAATACCCGGCCCCTCCGACAGTTACGCCAAAATCAATTGGATGTATTCTTATATTTTGAAGTGATAGAGGGTGTATAGAAGTAACACTTTTTTAAATTTACATTTAAACTCCCTCCATGATGGACTGCAGGTTATTTTGTGTGTTCCTTTCAAAGTTTTCTCCCAGTCGTCGTCTTTTATCACTATATTAGCTTCCAGTTCCCATTCTTACTTAACCTCCATCTCATCATGACTGAGATCAATTTGCAGAGCTTTATACAATTTTGAGATAACTCCCTTTATTGATTGTCCCTGTGAGTATGATATGAACGATTCCTCAACTTTAGTTGGCTCCTTACATATTTTCCCCCATTCATTATGTCTCTGGAGGTGTTAGTTGCAAATCCATCCATTATCTGCACCGCTTATTCTCAGTAGGGTCACAAGGTTGCTGGAGCCCATCCCAGCTATCTTCAGGCGGGCAGGGGACACCCTCAACTGGTTGCCAGTTGCAGGGCACACAGAGACAGACAACTCACTCGCTCATTCACACTTAGGAACAATTTGGACCGGCCAATTAACCTAACGTGCATATTTTTTGGAATGTGGGAGTACAATGTAATGCCCGGAGAAAACCCACTCAACACAGGGAGGACATGCAAACTCCGCACGGGAAGGCTGGTAGCTGGATCTGATCCCATGACCTCAGAACTGTGCCGCGGACACGCTAACCACTCATCCCCTGTGCCGCCCTTAGTTGCAAATATTTATAAAAATAATTCTAAGACAGGTCAAATCCTTGTCTAGTTCCAAATTTTAATGGAATTGGGATGCTCTTTACCAGTAGGTCTGTGACTTTCAACACTTCAGGGGTGCTGCAGACTCGAAGTGCAGCAAGACTATCACAAGTCAGCTCTGTGGAGGAAATCAAGAAATAAAGTAAAACGGGGGAAAAAAACATAAAACAGGGTTCTTGCAGCTGCTTGAAAAGTCTTAAAAGGCATTAAATTAATTATTTTAAAAACAAGGCCTTAAATGGCGTTAAAATATCTTAAATCCAATTTTCTATAATCTTATAAAATACGGACACATTAACAAGATTTATATTTGTTTGAACGAAAATGATCTATTAACATTTATCAATTGTCTATTTTAAAAAGTATTCGGGAACAGGGAACTTCAACAGAAAAACAGGAACGTTGCTAAAAGTACCAACCGAATGAAAGAATCTTGCTTAAATCCCATGTGAAGAACCAGAAACTTGCGCGATCAATATGGTAGAGGAAACATTTCAAGTACATTGTCAGAAAGGATTATTTGCTGAAATTCAAAAAATAATCTGAAACAGTAACTTCAAAAAAGGAACTTGTCAGTAACAGGAAGGTTGGAAAAAAAAATCTCATCTCATTATCTGCACCGCTTATCCTTATTAGGGTCGCGGGGGGGCTGGAGCCCATCCCAGCCATCTCCGGGCAGTGGGCAGGGGACACCCTGAACTGGTTGCCAGCCAATCGCAGCTGCAAATCACATTAGTTCTCGCGGCTAGCTGCGTTCTTCATCGACGCACGAGCCGAGTGATCTACCGCTAAGAGTCGTACAGCTGGGCGATTTTACGTCCGCCCGGGACGATCGGAGACAAATTCACGACAGGGTTTATACTTGCGCCGCACCGCGGGTGCCATTCGGTCGCGCCCGTGAGTGAGCCCCTAACCCGCGCCGCGGGTACTTCCGGGCGCGATACGCATGACACCGACACAGTTACGCGCACGTCCGCCGCCTTTCGCCCGCCGCGCGCGGACGACCGCCTGTTGTCGCGCTGCGCTACTGGGGTCGTCGGACGAGCGGGCTCCCCCCAGTTACGGGGGTAGCCCGATCACGCCCGCCGCCTTTTCTCGCGTCGCGCTGTGTGACGCCGCTTCCGCCGAACTCGCTTCTTCGCGCGGCCCGGGAGTGACCCCGGCCGCGACCCCCCCACCCCCACCGTCCCGTCCCATCCAGCCGGCCGCCTTATCCCGCGTCTGCTGACGTTCCGCCGAAAAAATCCGCAAAAAGTGAAAATCAACATTTTTTTGGTGCACCCAAATACACATTTTTTTTTAAAACCGTTACCAGACCGCGAAGCTCTGAAGCCGCGAACGTCGAAGTAGCGAGGTGCCACTTTAATTTATTTTTGTGACAATATCACGTGACCACATTAACGGAACTATCAAAACGGCTGTGTGGTTTCAGTCGAGCCTATCCGACGAAGCTCTGCCAGGTAATGTGTATGAGCCACGATGTACTGTGTGAAAGAATTATTTGTGGTGTTTCTGTTTTGTTAGTTTCAATTGTTTTTTTTTTTTGTCGACTTGGTCTTAATATGATTACAAAAGGCATAAAAAAAGTCTTAAAAAGTCTTGAATTTAACCTGCCTTATGCCGTAGGAACCCTGATAATAGACTAAGAGCTATATTATGAATGGGACTTGACTAAAAGGCTCACCATCTAATGCACTCGCAAGGAGATGAAGGGCACTGAGAGCCGACACGGAGCGATTCGTCCGTGCTGCCGACACGCGTTCAGCCTCTTTCAGAACTTCCAGGACGGGCCGGATGCTTAGTTTGTGGGCCTCGGAAACGTCGCCCACGTTAGCGCTCGTGTCCAGAAGCATCTCATCCAGCTAAGAGAGACAAGAGAGGTCCACAGTGACCACAGTGGCAACACAACCAGCATCACATGTCTTTAAGATTTTAGACTAAGGGGCCGGTCACACAGCCGTTTGCGTCTGTATCGCGGGTAAAATTTTGCGTTTTTTTTGCCCGTGGTTGCCCGCGATGGAAAATGCGCAAAATTGGCCAACCCGCTGTTCATCGGTGGTATGCCCGCAAAACAGACGCCGGCGACTGTTCCGCTTCCTCATCGCGTCATTTCCGCGTCATTTTCTCGTGTGGACCACGGGTATAAAAGCTGCCGAGCCGGCGTTATGCCGAGAAATGCATCCTTGCCGAGATTTGCGTCCCCTCGCTACTACAACCACTTTTACCTCGTTTTATCTCACTTTTATATCACTTTTAGGGAATTTAATGGCGAACATATAACCAAAACCACTTCGTCTTGCAATTGTTGGGAATGTAATACAACTTAAACCATTCCGTCTTTGTATTTGTTGTGAATGTAATCGAACGGTAATGCACGCCGTATACAAATCACTTTTGAGCAGGTAACACGTTTATTTTGCCTTTTTCTATTCAAATTGCTCGTATTGAAACTGTTATGCACTCTACCATAAAGCTTATTTCTGCATAATAAGCTTTACGGTAGAGTGCATAACAGTTCTCAAAGGTGATTTATATACGGTGTGCATTACTGTTCGATTACGTTCACAACAAAAACAAAGACGGAATGGTTTATGTTGTATTACATTCCCAACAAATGCAAGACGAAGTGGATTTGGTTATATGTTCGCCATTACATTCCCTAAAAGTGATATAAAAGTGAGATAAAACGAGGTAAAAGTGGTTGTAGTAGCGAGGGGATGCAAATCTCGGCAGGGATGTATTTCTCGGCATAACACCGGGCTGTAGAAATCATAACCGCTCAAGACACAGTCCCGTGAAGATCAAGATTTCAAGCTATGGCACCGAAGAAGCGAATATGTTATTATTGTAATAGTTTTTCATTTTTATTTTATTATCTTGTAATGAAATGAAAAGAAATGTCAAGAAATAAAAATGGATTAAGACGAGGTCACTACGCTGACGGGGATCCATGTTCATCCCCTTGACGTCTCGAGCACAACTGACGTGTGCTCGGCAAATCGCGCTGTATATACGCGGAGAAAGGCGTTTGACCGTCACACGCGTAACACGCTAATTTCACGTAATAACACCGCGATACAGGCGCAGAACATGCTATGACCGTGCTCCACCCACGATTACCCGCTGAAATTTCGCGCCCTACCCATGTGTAACCACGCCCTGGCCGCGGCCAGAGCACGTCGTTCCGCGTCATTTCCGCGTCATTACCTCGTGTGCCGCCCGCGGTTACACGTGGTCTAAAGTTTTGAGCAGCGCAAAACTTTTTCGCGCGGCCAACCGCGTGTGAATTTCCGACCGCGTGTAAGGCACTGCTGTATCTAGTCTATATGGCGATCTCAAAGCGTCCAACAGCGTCTGCTTCACAGGCAGAAATTTCTGGCCGTGATTCAGACGCAAACGGCTGTGTGACCGGGCCCTAAAAAAGAAGTCTACAATTCAAACATCCGACAGAGCTCGTATTCAGCAAATGAGAACCTGAGGCAGACGACAGCCCGTGGCTGCCGATTTAGGTCGGCCATCTTTGTATCACAAACAACGTACAGTCTGGTCGCCCCATCACCTTTATGATGGTCTACAACCAAAGCCGGCCCAAGTCATATGCGAACTAAGTGGCTGCTTAGGGCCCTGCACCACTAGGCGGCTCCCAAGAGTGGTTCACTTTTTTGGGGCCAATATTGTCCCAATCGTCACTTTGTGTATCCACTCAAACATACTTCTACAGAAATACAACAAAATACTACAGAATAACTACAAAACTAAATATCAAATATGGTGCTTGAAAACAGGGACCTTATATATTATTTTGCTCTTGTTCTGAAAATGAAAAAATAGTATAGAATTACTACAAACATACTATACAGTAATACTATATTACAAAATACTACTACACAATTATTTACCCCGAAAATTCTACAGAAAGAAAACTCCAGTAATATTACAGAAATATGAAAATAATACTACTGTGGAAGTACTACAAAAATTCTACTAGAAGAGGTTTACAACAGAAATACCGCAAATTACACCTATAGTGATACTACAAAAATTCTATGGAAATATCACAAAAAAACTACATAAAACTACAGTAACACTGTACTACCAAAAAATCTTAAGAAATACTACAGATATACAAAAAAAAGTTTTTTATATGGAAATACTACAAAATACAACAAAGATAATACAAAAATACTAAAAAAATAATACTACGAGAAAAAAAAATCGTAACTCCCTTTCTTTGATTCTGCAAAGAGAGTCCAACACTAAGAACAGGAATCAAAGCAATCCAAAACACTAAGATTACCACAGAATTCTGGCATTATATACTGGACACGCGTAAAAACAGCAGACCTCATTCAAATTAAAACATCCCAGCACTTACACTTGGGATTGAAATTAGAGAACAATTTATAAAAAAATGGAGTGATTTTGGAAATTATACTATACTAGTTCATGGAAATTGTGTCTATACCATGTTAATCCAACACCTTTTCACCGAATGGATAAGACATTTCGGCAAAAAAATCAGTATTTTGCCCAAAATGCATTGATCAAAAGTAGAGATCACTTTCAGGTGCCACCCACTTAATAGTGCTAATCCATGGTGCTAATTTTCCTGATTATCTGCCAACCCCTGTTTAACTAGCATTCTAAATATGCACCAGTTTCACTGACTTTGCAAGATGGTGGGCCGTTCTGATGGGAAGCGTTATGTTCGGTGACACATTGGACAAAGACTAAACCCAGAGAAAAAAAAGGCAGTGAAAAGTGGAAGGAGGATGTGTCATGGTTTGGAGCATGTTCTCTGCAACTGGAGTTGGGCCACTTGTACAGTTCCATGGCTGAGTGAATGCAAGTATGTATCAGAACCTTCTTCAACAGCACATGGTTCATCACCCAAACAGACTGTAGTCTTCATTCGGGACGATGCTCCATGTCACACAGCAAAACAGGTAAAGAATTTCGTTGCATTGAATTATTGGCATGGCCTGCCCTGATTCCCAATCAAGAACCTCTGGAAAATCCTTGTGACAGTTATAAACCCACTACAATCACCTAACTATGGGAAAGGCTGGAAGAAGAATGGACCAAAATCACACTAGATCAGTGTATGAGACTGGTGCTATCCAGTGCTTCAGATTTTCGGAAGTCATTCACAGCAGAGACCTGTACACTTCCTACTGATTACTCTTAGTTGTAACCTTTAGAATTCTATTTCCTTGCCAAAGTCATTGTTGTTCTCCAATTTTGATCAGTGCGTTTTCTGATTTTTTTGTTTTTGTGAAATTCCTTTAGTAGGTTTGTGAAAAAAGTTTTAAAGTACCATGATATTGACACAATGAAATATCATTTAACCGTAGAACTGTGACGATGATATTATTACATTCAAGTTGTTCTCTAATTGTGATCCCCAGGGTATGTCATCAAAGGCTGTACCATTAAGAAAGGACTGTGTAGAAACGGTGGACCTCACAATCTTATCAGGAGAACGAGATATAAATGATATTTATGGAAGAAAGGTTATCCTGGTTGATTGAGAAGAGTACAAACCATTGGAGGCATCTCACCACACTCTGAAGAGCACTGAGAGCCGCTCGGTCTTGCATGAGCGAGGTGAAGGTCTTGAGCAGACGAGACCTGTCGGAGGCAGGGAGAGCAGCCAGCAGCTGAAAATGAGCACGCAAATTCTCCAGTTCTGCAAATGCCACAGGGAAACAAAATGAATTGATTGCAAAGTTGCAAATTCAACGTTTCCCCTTTCACTCAACGAGTTTTATTTATATTTGTGTGGCTTTGCCAGGAGAGTTGAGCTGTTCCATCACAAAATATTCTAAAGGGACAATGTGTAATATTTAGTGCCTGCTAGTGGTACAAAAAACTTTCATTCAGTAAAAAATAATAGGCAAAAATACATCAACTATCACACCAATGTTATTTTTTTATAAAAAAAAAAATCATAGGTCGAGAAATTTGTATTTCTTTTACATAATGGAATCCTGACTTAGGTCGCCGCTATGTCATCTTGCTGCAATGCTGTGCAAGGGTTTTCGTTCACATTAGACAATACAGTGCTATTTAGTGGTCAAATATTACACACTGGGGCTTTAAAGATATGAGTGGTGTTGGCAACTTAATTTTAATATTTTAGTTGCAAGCACAAACTGGAGTTGAATGTTACTCCCAGTCTAAATTCATTGTCAATCTGAAACTTAAAAAGGAAATAAACAGTTAGCATTTTTCTTCATCATAATGTTAAGCTGAAATTGACAGGTTCATTTGTGAGATAAACTTTGTGGTAAAAGATATTGGAACACTAAACAAAATTAGAAGGTAGTAACATCTATGAGTAAATATCTATTGTTATCTCTTAAAGGGACAGCATATTATTTGACTACTAGAGCAACCACTGTGTCTGTGTTGTGCACAGCAACCAAAATGAGTGCTTGAAAGCCAAAGGAGGAATACAGATTACAGACACTTAAAGTGAACAAAATGCAGCATTTTACTTCTCTTTTTTTTGTTGCTCAGCCTTTTTGAGAATTTGGGTTCCCGTAGCAGCAAAATGGTGGTCAATTTTGTTGGCTGCCTTTAGGTGAGGCTTAAGTTTGTAAAATAAATGCTAATTTCTTGACTTATTAGTATTTGAAAGAATGCACGTTTATATGATAGCCCATGTATTTTTAAGTATTATTCAAAACAATATATTTTTTTAATAAATTGTTTTGGTTTTTTTACTGCTAGGGTGCACAAAAAATACACACACAATATATTTATCATGGAACAATATCAAGCCACTATTTTCTATATTTTTTGCTTGATATAAATCAGATTTATAAACTAGAAAAACCATCCTGAATTGATATAGGTTGAGATTACTCTTTTGCATGGATACAACTAATTTTTCTATGTTTTAGCATAAGACAAATAAATGTTTTTAAAATTAAATAAAGAGAATACTGGCAGAGAGCCCATGGGAAATATGTACATATACAAACAAATATAATAAAGAGAAAATAATTAAAATTTTTAAACATCATTTGGCCGTACAGCAATAATTTACCAGCGCGCCAAATAAACCAGGAGTCTTTACGTGTTATCTTAACAAGAACACAATTCTGATTGGATAGCGTAAGGCCTTTTGACACTTTTTTGGTTACCAGGAAAACCAAAGTTGCAACATGTTATTAAACAGATTTTTATTATACGTCAATATTTGAACATTTTGCAAAGACAGGCACATTGGAGTGCTGTGCAAAATGTTGTGCGACCCCAGAAGTAAAAAAAAGAGGGGGATGACTGACCTCGGGCAAGACGGCTGGTGTCAAGATTGTTTCTCTCAGGAGCGCCAGTGACACCCATTAGACTCTTCTGGGTGGGGCTGTCTACCTCAAAACCCCCCTTGTTTAACATCAGGCACAGCTCTGCACACATGTCAGGACACAAATATGAGCACCGTTAATTTCTGGACTATAAATCGCAGTTTTTTTCATACTTATACTCCGGTGAGAATAATATGTGAAATTATTAATCCATTATTACCTGGTACATCATTTTACATGTTGTTTTTACACTAAACCGCAAGAGGGCGCTCTAGGCCTGGGTCGATAATTTCAACCTTGTATCGTGGCAAAAAAATGTCCCCCTTTTCTTACCAATTGGGACACGAACGTTCAGAAGATAAGGCATCATTTCAACCAGAGTAAATATTTTCTCCTTGTTTAAAAGGCATTTATATTACTTGTCCCCAAAAACTGAAATACAAAGTCATTTTAGTTACGGTTGCTTTGGGCGATGCATTTCAGGCTGGGGGACATTTTCCACCACAACACTGGTAATTTAAAAAAAACAACTGAAAAGAAAATAATATTCTGCAAATTAAAAGCTGCAAATTGTGAAATATGCAGCAGAAAAGCAGAAAGAAAGTTTGGAGTTAGCAAAAGACTTGTAAGAGACTGGCGAAAAGCAGAGGTGGCGATGAGTCTGACGTAAGTGACTGAGAAGCGGAAGGAGGAAACGGACGGCGGTTTGTCTAACGTGACACAGGCTATGTTTTGGATTTAGTAATTTGGAGTGGCAGTGATAGTTTGGTAAGCCTACTAGAGTTATCTGAATATGCAGTTACTGACCAGCGTGTCTGAGATATGCACGTAGCTGTAACGTTAGTGTATAGTGTTCTCCATTTTTAATTTAAATTGCCTTTCAAGATGAAATGTATGTTTTTGGTGTTGGATTTTATGATATACATTTCCGGCAAAAATGCAACTTATACTCCGAGTGTGACTTATACACAATGTTATCTTCTTAATTTTCTGGACTGGTTTGCAGGCTGGGGGCGTCGTTGATGTCATGCACTTTCCGGACATTTTCAACATCTTACCTTATGTTTACTATTATGTGTACAGTAATGCTAATTGTAATTCACCCTGGTCAATCCTGGAAGGGGGATTACCACATGTGAGGTCCTTTCTCAAGGTTTCTCTTTTCTCCTCACACTGAGGTTATTGAGTTTTCCTTGCCCGCATGCTGGTTTAAGATCAGGTAATTGTGTAATTTTGTAACTGTAATCCTGTGCAGTCCTTTGAGACATTTTTTGTGATTAGGGGCTATATAAATAAATTTGACTTGACTTGACTTGACTAAATTATGCATTTTTCGGCCGGTGCGACTTATACTTTGGAGAGACTTGTAGTCGAGGAAATTCGGGTTCATTGTATTCCTCTTAACTTGATTTTGTCAATCTTGTCACATTCGTAATAATCTTTGCTTACCAAAGCGCCCATCCTGCTTGACCTCGAGGTCTATGAGGGCATAGGCCAAGGTTGTGTTGGTGGGAATCTCCATGGTGACATTGCTGTCCTTGCTAAGGCTGCCGTTGTCTTTCAGTGACACCTGCACAAACACAGGCCTTTAACTTCTTCATAATATTGGATTCATGTCTGAGTGTTTGACTTGAAAAAGTGAGCCCGCAAAATGTAATCGTAACCCCCCAAAATGTATATTTTGTTTGGTATGAATCTATAAACATATATTTTAAAATCAACTTGGTTAAAGTAATCCCTCCAAGAATGAGTCTTTTTGTCTTCAATATCTTTTCAAAATTTGCTCGTTTCGTTTGAAATAACTCGAGAAAGGAACTGAAAAACCAAAAAATAAATACTGTCAATTCATGTTTGTTTGTATAGCCCTTAATCACAAGGAGTCTCAAGGGCAGCATAGACCACAGATTATTGCAAACTACAGACTATTATGATACCATCCCCTGATCTAAAACCTACATGAGGGCAAGGAAAAACTCAAAACCTCAACAAGAGGTAAATGAAAAAACCTTGAGAAGGGACTGCACATGAGGCAATCCCCCTTCCAGGATGAGCAGGCTGCACCGGATATTGCAATAACAAATAATACACAGATATTGTCAACGTGAAATATTGGTCGTTCATAAGCTATAGAATAGAAGTACGTAATACTATTTTAAGCAACCCGACCAATTGTTGGGTTATTGTGTTGAAAGAAACCAATAAACTGTTTAAATTGCACAAGAAATATATTGTACAAAACAACCTCCCAGTAATGGTTTATATAATGTAAAACAACCCCAATTGTTGGATAACCCGTTTAAAAAAATAAATAAAAGGCCTTGTCCTGGCTTCCTACCTGCCCACAATAACAACCAAAGCATTGAGAAAGTTATTTTGAAAGTTTTTACGGAATCTGTTACCAAAACAGTTTATTTAATAAAAAGATAATTAGTTCTTCTTAAAAGCCTCAAATGGGAACACCACAAAATGTAATATACAGCAAAAAAATCAGCAAATCTAACCAAAAATCAAAAACGGTATTTCAGAATGAAAAGACAATTTTTAGATTTTGTAAAAGTGTTCCAAGTAGCATTTAAGAGCGCATTTTTAGACAATATTATAACTTAAAATGCAAACAACAGAGAGGTAATCATTAATAACTTTGTAACAGATATTAAACAGTTATTTGCATACTAAATTTGTACAATAATCAGCAAATTTAGAGATTAAAATGTTAATGCAGAAAGACAACTGATGTTTAATAAAGCACTAGAGAGCTTGATTGATTCATGTAGTTGGCACTATTGGTTTAAAGATGCACTGGAAATGTGTTAAACCTGTCTTTGTATTTAAACCATGATGACCATCTAAGAGTAAAAAATAACATTATTTCAGTATTTCCTCTTCTTCTCAGTTTTCAAAAAAAAATCTTATTTATTACGTGATATAAACTTCTAAATCTATCGATCTAAACGTATACATAAATCCTGATTTGCATGTGTGTGTGTTATTATTTGGCTTATAGGCTCCAAAACGGCTCAACCGATTTTTCAGAACATTTACACAGTTGTACTTTAGGTCTCTGGGAGTGTTTGGGCTAGGTTTGGTGTCAAGGCACCCAGATGAATACCATCAACTTTGATAAGAATAAAATCTTAAACTGACAGGGAGACAGTGCAGGTCAGCTAAAATCAGGTGTCATTGGGCGGCAGTAGCTCAGGAGGTAAGGTGCTTGGGGTCAAGAGGTTGCAGGTTTGGTTCCCGGACCCTTTTGGTTAAATGTCGAAGTGTCGTTGGGCAAGACATTGTACCCCTATTGCCCCTGACTCCGCTATCGAAGTGTGAGAGTGAGAGGTCTTCAGTGACCTGAAAAGCGCTATATAAATGCAGATAAAGATCTGCTTTTGTGTACAAGCAGCTGTGGAGCTGCATGCCCTTGGGCACTTCCTAGTGACTCCCTGGAGCCTTTTCAACAAATCACAGCCCCAACAACCTCTCCCAAGTTGAATGCCCAGCCGCGCCGAGCTATTATGCTTGTTCGATATAAACTGGCATGGTAAACATTCTTGATATTTGGTAGCTCTGAATTGGGTTCCATTTATCCTCCCTCCATTCCTTTATCTCTTTGTTTTCCTTATATCCTCACTGTAAAATGTGGACCTGGAGTGCCACGTCCAATTTCGTTGTCACAATATATCCCATGTTCTACCAATGACAATAAAGGTATATTCTATTCTATTCTAATTAATACCCAAAACTGAGTATTGTTATATAATATTCCCCTAAAAATGGTTTATTTTATTTGAAGCAATCCCAAAAATCCTGATGTTTTTGTATTGAATCGAAAAAACTGTGTTGCGTTGTAAAAAAAAACGACTTGCCCCAAAGCTTTAAATTTCAACCCAAATAATTAGGTCGACTCCCTTCGCAACAATGAAACAATAAATAATGGATCAAACCATTTCGGAGCAAATTGTGGGTTATTTGTGACCCAGTGGGTAACTTTTGAAACGTTGAACTGCTAAGTTCAAGTTGAATGCTTTGAAAAGCAACCAGCCTCTAAACTGCACTTGCAGTAAAATGTGAGCAGAGATTAGAACTACTTGTAAACATGTTTATGTTGAGTCGCGGTCCGACCTTTGGACTCTTGGGTCCGCACAAGCTTAAGGTGCTGGCGCACTGGCCGTTCTGCTGCACCTCCTCAATGACGCTGCACGGCTGGCTGGTGACGATACGCTCCTTGACAACACCAAACACTTGACGCTTCTTTTTGGTCTGCTGGATCAGACAGTGGGACATGTCCAGCACCCTGGCAAAACAGTTAACCGACCAAACGCATGAGCAAAACAAACTTCTGATGATAAATGGCGTTGGGGCAAAGGTGTTTCAGGGAAGCGTACTTGTTTTTGGAGTCTTTCAGCAGCCTGCGCACGTCCGCTTCGTCCCTCTTTAAACTGCCGAAGGACATCTGGAGTTTGGAGGAGTCCTTGCCTTCCACGTTCAGGTTGGAATGGACCATGGTAGCGTCCATCGTCCCTTGAATGTTGTCGCCATAAGTCCCATTGTACTTGATGAAGTCAGACTCTATTAAAACTACAAACAATGCATCATGATTTTAGGCCAAGTCAAGTCATATTTTATTTGCATAGCCGTCACAAAGAGTCTCAAAGGGCTACACAGACCACCATTACAATTTTTAGTTAACTTAAAACAAGGAGGCTGCCCCCATAGAAAATGTAATGGAAATAAAAAACTAAGAGTTTGCATTACCTAGAATAGGTCATCTGAAAAATATATGTACACAAAGGATTCAAGTCTAATTGATATGATAAATGTGCACATATGGCAGTAGACTTACACTAATCTATATTGCAGACACTATCCACAACGTTTATATCAATGTCAATAATTCAAATCAAATATTATTCATGACAGCAGATTGTGACAAGAATGTTTTGCTGGTCTTGACAAACCGTTTAGAGGACAGCAAAATGCTCATATTCTTAGACCCTAGTATTTAGGTTTCATTGATTGTGAAGGAATAGATCAATAAAATAGGTCAAAATACAGTTCTGTCAAAGGCATTACCACTTATTCCCCAGAATATATAACTAGAAAGCGGCTTTAACTCAGAGTTAAAGCTTTAGTGGCTTTAACTCAAAGTAGAGGTAAGATCTCAGGGTTTGTTTGTTATTAAATGTCAATCATTGAGTTGGGCCGGGCTTCTCTCTCGTCGATTTTTTTTCTTTCTTTGAGGATGGTCTGGTTCGGCGCACTACTTTTTACTTCTACTTAAGTAATATTATTCTGAAGTAACATTACTTTTACTTGAGTAACACACTTCTGCGCTGTACTTCAGCACCACGCGTACTTTGGTGTCAAAGATCAGCTTCAGGGTTTACTTGGTGCCCGGTCCCTCAAGTCAAATGTGTACTTCGACGCCGCAGCTTCGGGTTTTACTACAGGCGAGGTTCCTCAAATCAAGTTCGGACTTTTATACCCGCGGGCCAGGTTGGGTCGGGCTAGATTTTTTAACCCCGATCTTACCTATAACTCAGAGTCAAAGCTTTAACTTTTGATAGCACTGATACAAAATAGATAAGACACTTTGACCTGTTTGGTGGTATGGAAGTAAAGTAATATAACCTACATATTTAAAAAGTAACCCTAAAATTGTTTCTAGTTTCTATAAACTAGCGTTTAGGCGTTGAGGTTGCATGCGCATTGCCCGCTCGCTTACCCGGGGTGATGGGATCGTCTCCCTTGAGGATGTCGTTGAGGGTGAAATCAGTGGGCAAATGTTTGGGTTTCTGCCAGAACCAGAACCGTTTCTGGCTCACCACGACGGTGAGAAGAGCGATGGAGTCATTGAGGCTCCTCACCGGGATCAGAAGACCTCCAGGATCCACCTCCTCCACAAAATTCCTGGTGGCCGTGGCGAACATGTCCCCAAGATGAGGGGGGCAGTAGTAGACTGGTTCACAGCAGGCTCAGTTCCTCCTTAAAAGCCAACGAGTCAAGTCAAGTCGTGTTTATTTGTATAGCCCTTAATCACAAAGAGTCTCAAAGGGCTGCACAGACCACAGATTATTGCAAACCACTGACTATTATGACACCATCCCCTGATCTAAAACCTACATGAGGGCAAATAATACACGGATATTGTCAGCATAAAATATATTCATAAGCTATAGAAGTGTGGTTTAAGCTTAGTACAATAACACTGAAAAAGCAGTATAAAGCAGACATTTTTGAAGCCAATTAAAATACAACATGAGAATTCTTGCAAGTAGTTGTACGCGAGGACAATAATGGCTACCACTGGATAACGTAGTAAACAATATTTCCTTGGTATCAAAAAACAGCAAAACAAAGGTGATATTAAACTACCGTTTTCGTTACCAGTCGTTAAGTCGACGAAGCAGCCGAGTCTTTTTAATGCGTTGAAGACATTTTTCAAGAACTATCACAACAACTCGCTAAAAAGTCGCAAATGTAAACGAAGACTTCAGAAGTTGAGACACAAAGGACGCGCCTAAGCCGCGCCTAACCCGGAAGCATGCAACGAGAGTTTTTGTGTAATGTTTAGCGCCTCCTAGTGGTAAAAACACATCCGTTAGAAAAAAAAAATCTACATTAATTTAATCAATAAGCAAAAATACGTGAACTATCATATAGACTTGCATTCTTTTAAATGATCGTGGGTCGAGAATTTTGCATTTATTTGAAAAAACATGACCCCACCTAGATGGAGCTAAAATAATTGTCAGGGTTGGGTAGGGTTACTTTAACTGGATTACTTTCAATTACTTTTGGATTACTCCAATACCAAATATGCTAATAAAAGACAAAAGAAACTAAATATGAATAAAATGACTAAATTTTGTGCAGGCTTGGGGAGTAACGGAATACATGGAACGGCAAAAATGATGTTGGCAAGCTGTTTGGATTTATTTTCATTTTGTTTCTGTCGCATTTCATGTCAGTTTTGCCGGAGATCAAAGCCAGGAGAGAAAGCTTACCACGTGTTGTGAGTAATCATTTTATTCATATTTAGTTTCTTTTGTCTTTTATCAGCATATTTGGTATTAGAGTAATTCAAAAGTAATTGAAAGTAATCCAGTTAAAGTAACCCTACCCAACCCTGTATGGACTTGCATTCTTTTAAATGATCGTGGGTCGAGAAATTTGCATTTATTTGAAATAACATGAGCCCCACCTAGATGGAGCTAAAATAATTGTTCACTATCTTGCCGCTAAGGGTACCCCCAAAAAACTAAAATCTTGGAAAAGGCTGGACAAAAAAAAAAAAAAAAAGAAAAATTGTGCCGTTTGGTCACTTTGAATCTCTATAGTTTGAATACTGTACCTCTTTGTGCTTTTTAGCTCTCATTTTCAGTCACACTACACAAATAATACAGAAACAGGGTTGGGTAGGGTTACTTTTGGATTACTCCAATACCAAATGTGCTAATAAAAGACAAAAGAAACTAAATATGAATAAAATGACTAAATTTTGTGCAGGCTTGGGGAGTAACGAAATACATGGAACGGCAAAAATGATGTTGGCAAGCTGTTTGGATTTATTTTCATTTTGTTTCTGTCGCATTTTATGTTAGTTTTGCCGGAGATCAAAGAGATCAAAGCCAAGAGAGAAAGCTTACCACGTGTTGTGAGTCATCATTTTATTCATATTTAGTTTCTTTTGTCTTTTATTAGCATATTTGGTATTGGAGTAATCCAAAAGTAATTGAGAGTAATCAAGTTAAAGTAACCCTACCCAACCCTGATAATTGTTCGCTATCTTGCCGCTAAGGGTACCCCAAAAAACTAAAATCTTGGAAAAGGCTGGACAAAAAAAAAAAAGAAAAAAGGTGCCGTTTGGTCACTTTGAATCTCTATAGTTTGAATACTGTACCTCCTTGTGCTTTTTAGCTCTCATTTTCAGTCACACTACACAAATAATACAGAAATAATGAACACTTTCCCTTTAAAAGAACTGATCCAAAATATATGTATATATATTTACGTTTAAATTAAAAGAAGTGACAAATCTTTTTCGAGACATTGGAGTCTTTTTGCGTAACAGTGTACTGTATTGCCCATTGAAGTGTTTTTCAGCCAATATACAGGGGCACTTGTGCGGCACAGTTCATGTCATGGGAACCTGTCGTGGGTTCAAATCCAGCTCCAGACTTCCTGTGCGGAGTTTGTATGTTCTCCCCGTGCTTGCGTGGGTTTCCTCCGGGCACTCCGGTTTCCTCCCACGTTCCAAAAACATGCATTTCAGGTGAATTGGCCGGTCCAAATTGTCCATAGGTGTGAATGAGCGAATGAGTTGTCTGTCCCTGTGTGCCCTGCGATTGGCTGGCAACCAGTTCAGGGTGTCCCCTGCCCACTGCCCGGAGATGGCTGGGATGGGCTCCAGCCCCCCCGCGACCCTAATGAGGATAAGCGGTACGGCTGATGAGATGAGATGAGATACAGGGGCACACTTCTGTGTTGTGAAATTAGTATGCCAGAGGAAATTTTTACTCAATCAGGTCACCCTTTTTGTATAGTAATAATAGTCTATAATAGTCTGTGGTCTGTGCAGCCCCTTTGTTATACAAAAAAAAACACAACTTGACTTATATATAGACTATAGAATATCGTTGCTTTCTTCCAGTGATCAGTTGGGTATCTAACATTCATCCATTTCAGTAGGTGGCAGCATATTACTTTTCCCCTTTTATATAAGGATCTGCTCATGAAGTAGTATAGTATATTCAAAAACTTATGTTGTTTGATGAAACTGTTTAAGATTACACTCCAAAATAATAAAACATGTCAAATAAAGTAAAAATCTTGCACATAATTTGCTTCTTTTAATCATTTTTACAAAAAAAAATAATGCACTGGCTGATATTTTTTTTGTTCATTTTAGATATAATTCAATTTTTTTTCTAGAAAAGTCAAATGAATAATATTGTAAATATTTAAAAGGAGGTTAAAAATATAGCTATATCAAAATGTACTGCAAAACTATGAATAACCTGTATTACTGTCAGGACCGGAACGGAAAAAGGACCCGATTGCGTTACGTTTCTTACAAATTTTATTGGAGGAAAATGAATGGGCTGCGCCCACGATACGGTGTTTGCTGGACGCGGGAAGCAAGTCGCTCTCGTACTCGGATGGTGCTCCGAACACGGAAGTGGATCTTCCGTAGCGAGCAATGGCGGTGTCAGGGACAGAAAAGCGGGTCGGTAGCCGGGACTGGGAGAGCAAGGCATGGTCGGGGTCGGAAACGAGTCGTGAGCCTGAACGGGAGAGTAGACGTAGCCTGGGCCAAAAAATGTCGTAAGCCTGCACGGCAGAGCAGACATGGTCAGGATCAAAACGGGTCGAAGCCGTAGACAGACGGGAGCAAAAAACGGGACGGGTGGGAGTCAGAGTCGAAAAAGGCTTGCCTAGTGTTCACTGAGGTTTGCAGATGGACTGACAAAAGGGGACAGACAGGAATGGGTTCAAATACTGACAGGGGGCCAATCAGAACCCGCGGCAGTTGGCGCCAAATGAGTAGGCACAGAATCAAATCAGTAATCATGACAATTACCTCCTGAGCCACGGGTACCACAAATGAAAAACATTATACCGTTAATTTATGCCACATGATAATTAAAAATCTAAAAAATGAAACTGTCGGAAATTAATTTCTAAACTTTTTTGATAGATATGTCTCAAGATTTTTTGTTGAAAGAAAATGAGTGCCTTAGCTTCAAAAACATTTGAAAACACAGGCTTATTCCATCCTGCAAAGTGTCATCATAATTAACCACGTTAACAAATATTGATGATGGCTATATTGCACTTCCTGATTTTATGCAACGTTGTAAAACAACAGAGATCTCTTTGTTTTGCGGTTAATGGGGACCAGAACCACACTTCAAATGTGAAAAACCGCAAAGTAGAAATGCCCCTTCATTAAAGCCCTTAGCGATAAATCTTACCTACTGTGAGTATACCACTGTAATACTTGGACTCTTCGCCACACCGTCGAATTGAGCCAAGTCTCTGCGATGATTCAAATACAAGAGTCCCGGATGTAGCAGTTTCCCATGAGTTGAAGCTCCAGGTAATTTGTTTCATGGGTAATGGATCTGGCGTTAATGACTCCGCAGTGGTAGCTTCTAAAGGGCTGCTACGAAGCTTAACTGTAGCAGGGAGCGGATTCTCCCTGTCGTTTCTTGAACTCGATAATAATCCACGGAGCACCTGCTGGTGATCACCATTTCTTTGCGCTCTTCTGACTTTCCTCAGAGTCCGATTTAATTGATGGATTTCCATCAATACGACGAGCCGCTACAGTCACACCCACCCAACACAGCACCCTTGCTAACCTGTTCCTGCTGTCTGTCTATTAGGAAAAAAATGCACAATACATTGATATAAACGACAATAAACACAATTTAATAAAAAATTCGCGAAGGAGTGAACCAGTGATGACCGGAGCGTGAATTAACAAGGGGTCCCTGTACTGAATTCCCATTAGGATTGCAGCAGGTAGACCAGGCGCACTCAAGACTCCACAAGAGGGTAGCATCACAGCGTTTATTTGAGTTGACGCAGCAGTTTGAACACTCCTGCAGCATTTCAATGAGGTAAGCAAATGAATGAGTACTACTGCTTCTCCAGTTTGCATCATACATATTTTAACGCAATCATGAAACAATAGACACTGTATTCATCAAACACACCTTCAGTTTGTTTCACAGAGCACCGTACAAACTATACATTTGAAAACATCTAAAATATAAAACCGAAACAAATAAAATGACAGTATCACCAATAAGGCATCAGGCATGTGCAGAATAAATACAGAATGTTCATGTTAATCAATGGCATAACAAGGCTAATTTATCTCTGAGGTAGAGATTGTCTATTATGACAAGATGAGGTGCCACTCAATACTTGGAACGGGACCTTGTTCATCCTTTTTCACATTTCTCCAACTTGGGACTTACCGAACATTCAGTGTGCATAACATGTTTACACAACGTAGATAAGCACTTGTTGTTAAGGCAAGAAAAAGAAAAGAAGGTCGGCGCCCAATGCGGACGTTTCTGCTTAAATTCCAGCTGCTGGCGCGTTTCGGTTCGGGTCACCACAACGTCGGAAAATCTGAGTGGGCAAAGCCGTGATCGGTCCTCAACTTCCAGTAAGTGTTGTTGCTTACCCACGTGTCATTGCTTGATTTGCTGAGCATGAAAGAAGACAGGCAGACAAGTTGTCAACCTTTAAATACATATTCATACACAATCCATCTGGAAATTAAGGCTACCTGAAAAATTTGGGCTGATGCACATCGTTGCTCCCCTCAAGGACTCGTCGTCTTTCTCTCTGCAGCTGTTCTATTCTTTGCTTCTGCTCCTCGGCAGCCTCTAGCTTTCCCTCCTCAAGCAGTCTGCACACCATCATTATGAAATTAAAAAGAATATCTAATTAGAAATCTCTTTATTGTCATTGATAACAACGTTTGTTGGTTACAATGTCTCATCAGCTGCACCGCTTATCCTCAGTAGGGTTGCGGGGGTGCTGGAGCCCATCCCAGCAATCATCGGGCAGTGGGCAGGGGACACCCTGAACTGGTTGCCAGCCAATCGCAGGGCACACAGGGACAGACACCTCGCTCGCTCATTCACACCTAGGGACAATTTGGACCAGCCAATCCACCTGAAATGTATGTCTTTGGAATGTGGGAGGAAACCGGAGTGCCCGGAGGAAACCCACGCAAGCATGGGGAGAACATACAAACTCCGCACAGTAAGTTCGGTAGCTGGATTTGAACCCACACAGGAGGTTCCCAAGACCTTAGAACTGTGCCTCACACGCGCTAACCCTGGTTACATTGTTTACAACCAAATTAGACGTGGCACTCCAGAATAAACACATAGAGCTTGGAGACTTCTTGTCACGAAGCGGAGCGGGGAACAGGAAATAAGGACCCATTCGCGTAGACGTCCTCACAATTTATTGGGGGAGGATGAGGAGGGTGCGCACACTCGATCCAGGGATCGATGGTCGCGGAGTGGATTAGAAATCCAAACAAAAGAAAAGTTGTCCAAAACGGATCAGACCAAAAACAAAACAGGATCAAACGCAGACAGATTTACAGACTAGGCATTTCTCAGAATTAAACAGAACTTGCAGAAATCTCACAAAAGTTTAACAGTTATAACTAACGATCCAGCCACGCACCCTTCAAAGGAATGCGTTTAAATACTGTCAAGAAGCAATCAGTCAATGCGAGTCAGCCGGTGTCCATGGGCGGGGACAGCTGGGCGCCATGGCAACCGCGCCAGACATGACACTTCTAAGTGCATCCACACCAGAGTGCAATGAAAAAAGTACAATAACATTTAGCAGGAACACAATTCCAAAACTGGTTGATAAATGCCATATGAATACCCATTTTAGGGTAGTGGTAGCGCTGGTGAAGAAACCGCATCTGAGCCAGTTAGTCCTTGTTTTGAGGGACCTGTGGTGCCTACCAGAGAGCAGCAGGTATGCTGGGTGCACGGCAGTACAATGCAAAAACATACAGAGTCATCAACAGAGCCAAGAAAACCATTGGCTGCGCTTTTCCCAGTCCAGAGGACTTTGCCTGCTTTCGATACAGCAGCAGAGCCAAAAAACATTAGAAAAGACCTTCACTACAGAATACACGTCTTAAACATCAATGATTAATGGCTCAGTTTGGTGAAATGCACAATAACATGTTAATAAATAAAGTCACAATTGGAGATGTTATTAAAAGCACAATTACAAAAATCACAAGCACATTTACTAATAATATTACTAATACTCTTTAATCACTGCATTTTATTTTTGCTCTGGCAGCATGTGGTGTAATGTTCTTGTATCAAAACAAAGCCGTGAAACACCGAAATCAAATTTCAGAATGGATAAAGAGAATATTCAGATTGTTTAACTTATTTTATAGTAACCTTTAGGAGGCGCTGTTTTAAGTCGCACATCAAACCTGCTGTTACTGCAATGTCCAGCAGATGGCACAAAAGCACCATAAATAACCACGGTACAATCAACTTTGTCAAAAAAATGAGCATTACTTTTTGCATTGATTTTTTTTCCCCGATTTTGGTATTATTTTTTTTCAGGACAAACCTAATTCGTAATTTACTAAAAAAAACGGCGTAGTAAACTAGGGAAGATTCAGAGTGTTTGGTAGCAGTGTACACAAAGGACCAAAAATGGCCAAAATAATATGATAAATGAATAAAAACAGGCGGAACAGCAACTGGGTGGTTAGCACGCAGCCTCATGGTGCAGCCTCCCCGTGTAGTTTGCATGTTCTCCCGTGCCTGCATGGGTTTCCTCTGGGCACTCAGGTTTCCTCCCACATTCAAAAACATGCTTGTCAGGTTAATTGGCCGGTCCAAATTGTCCTTAGGTGTGAATGAGCGAGTGAGTTGTATAGCTCTGTGTGCCCTACGACTAGCTGGCAACCAGTTCAGGGTATCCCCTGCCCACTGCCCCAAGACAGTTGGGATAGGCTCCAGCACCCCCGAAACCCTAGTGATGATAAGTGACGCAGGAAATAGTCATGAACCGGAATAGGAGGATAACCCAAATGCGTGACGTTTCTCACACAAGTATTTTATTTTACGGGAAATGGGGCAGTCGTGCACGTTAGGCAGCAGCAGCAGGGGCCGAAGAGATCGATACCAATTGCCCGAGCAGATATCGGACGGATGGGGTCGATACCGGACAGCACGGGACAGACAGGATTGATATCAAAATAGGATATCGAAATTAAACAGGACAAAAATAGACGGGAACGATACCGGACAGGAAACACAGGCAGGAAACCAGACAGAGTCAAAACCTATGTCTTGCGGGGCAGAGGTTTGTTGACGGACTGACAAAGGTTGAGTGAGAGCACTGAGCTTCAAAAGAAGGGAAGCCAATCCGTCAACAAGCCGCAGCTGGCGCCACACGTGCGGGGCCAATTAGGCGCCATGGCAACCGTGACAGAAATGGATGCATGGATTAATAAATGAATAAATGGATGAATGAATACATTATGTAAATACAAACAATAATTAAGAAGTAATTTAGGAATATAATGCAAATAAATATAAATTGACATAAAAGCGGCTATATATATATATATATATATATATATATATATATATATATATATATGAATGTCAAAACATATACGAGATAAACTACTTTAGAGCCTTCACGTGTTCGAAATTTTTACATGACTTTCTGCCCTATTTGCAAAAGATCAGTTGATGGTAAATTGTAGAAAAATAACTTAATAATAACTCAAAACACTGAAGGTTTATATGCCTGGTTTTGATTTTGGGGGGCATTTGTTGTCAAAAAGGTACATAATTGTCACAATCATTTTACATTTTGTAAGCTACAAATGAGCTGTGACGGAGGATAAAGCTTTGGTGTTATTTTAGAAAGTGCCACAATACAAATCTTCAAAACTTATAATAAAATTAACTCAAAAGATAGCCACAGATGCAACCCTGGCTGTTACTATTCTAATCTCTTATTGATGTGTCAGTTGTGTTCACAGCGACAAGAACTCACAACTGACTTCTACAATAAAGATTTGCAGCCTAGTGAATTCCCGCCTTTAATAAGAAAACGTTTTTGCAGTAAATTATACACTCGTGTATTTTTTTTAAGTGTCGGATTAAGAAAGGTCATCTTGCTCTCGTCTCAGGCAATGTTGCCTGTAATTTTCCACGGGTCTGAGCGTTCACACAAAGTCGGTGAGCAACGCTTGAAACAACAGTGAGCAACCGTAATCCCAAGTGTGGCAAGATTAATTATCAAACATGTCCAAAACTTGACATCCAGTTACATTTTGCTGAGTTTCCGGCATTGCAAAATTATTTTTTTTCTCTTGAATGAATTGACTCGTGTACTATTGCAAAGGTTGTACGGCCTACAAACGTCGTTTGTTCTTACAATTCGTTCACAAGATATCCATTTTCTTTTATTTCCTGATATCTTTTGTCGCATGATATTAACATTTTTGGGGGCTTATTTAGTCGGTTGTAAGATACAGAACTGTACTTAGTCACATTGTTTAGTGGAAGTACAATGTTAGCAACAAGATTCACTTGATCTCATCTCATCTCATCTCATCAGCCGTACCGCTTATCCTCATTAGGGTCGCGGGGGGGCTGGAGCCCATCCCAGCCATCTGTGGGCAGTGGGCAGGGGGCACTTGATATAATTGGAAATTATTTGAATGCAACACAAACTTTTTCTTTTTCTTTTTCAACTTTTTTTTTTAATTCCTTTAGAAAAAATCTCATTGTGTTTCTTTTTTCCGAGCTGTTACTTTTTTCTTTTTGTTCTCTATTTACTTTTTTCCTACATTTCTTTATTTTCTTTTTTTCTGCCTTTTTTCCAAATGTTTCCTTCTTTTTTTCTCTTCCTTTTGTTTGTTTTTTTCTCAGCTTTTCACTACTTTTTCATTTTGGTATTTTTTTCTTTTTTGTTCTATTCCCCCCTTCCTTTAAGTCATTTTGTGCACAATTTTACATAATATTTGGTCATGTTGTGATTAAATAAGCAAAAACAACCTGAAGAGCCGTTTAGGACCCGAAAGAGCCGGTTCCTTTTAGTGAGCCGAGCCGAAGAAGCCGGTTCTCGACAAAATCTACTAACTTTACTCAACTTCGTTCGACCTGAAAATACCGTATTTAGGACACAACGTCAGGGGAACCCGTGTATTTTTACCTTCCTGCACTGTAACTTTGACTTAAGTCATTTCTTAATTAGCAATTTTGAGCCCCCATTTTTGTGCGCTGGCTAGATTTTCTTGTGCGCTGACAATGTGCGAGCAGTGCGCAATTGCGCACGCGCGCAGCTTAGAGGGAACACTGGTCTCAGGTATTGCAGCATGATTTGCCGAGATAAAGTGTATTTAAAAACTGATGTAGTTCTAAATAGAGTTGAGTGGCTCCAATTTTTGTAAGAGAATCAGGAAGTTATTTTTGGGATAATGTATCAAGCTACTGGACTGTCTCAGAAAATTAGAATATTGTGATAAAGTTCTTTATTTTCTGTAATGCAATTAAAAAAACAAAAATGTCATACATTCTGGATTCATTACACATCAACTGAACTATTTCAAGCCTTTTATTATTTGAATATTGCTGATTTTGGCTTACAGCTGAAAAAAACTCAAAAATCCTATCTCAAAATATTAGAATACTTCCTCAGACCAAGTAAAAAAAATAATTTTATAACAGCAAAACTAAATCAAACATTTGAAAATGTCCATTGATGCACTCAGTACTTGGTTGGGAATCCTTTTGCACGGATTACTGCATCAATCCGGCGTGGCATGGAGGCAATGCCACGCCGGATTATTGATGCCCAGGATGCTTCGATAGCGGCCTTCAGCTCATTTGCATTTGCAGGTCTGGTGTCTTTCATCTTCTTCTTAACTATACCCCACAAATTCTCGATGGGGTTCAGGTCAGGGGAATTAGCAGGCCAATCAAGGACAGTGATGCCATGGTCAGTGCACCAGTTACTGGTGGTTTTGGCACTGTGGGCAGGTGCCAGATCATGCTGGATAATGAAATCCTCATCTCCATAGAGTTTTTCAGCAGATGGAAGCATGTAGTGCTCTAAAATCTCTTGGTACACAGTTGCATTTACTCTGGACTTGATGAAACACAGTGGACCAACACCAGCAGCTGACATGGCTCCCCAAACCATTGCTGACTGTGGGAACTTCACACTGGATTTCAAGCAACTTGGATTTTGCTCCTCTCCAGCCTTTCTCCAGACTCTGGCGCCTTGACTTCCAAATGAAATGAAAACTTGCTTTCGTCTGAAAAGAGGACTTTGGACCACTCTGCAACTGTCCAGTGCTTCTTCTCCATAGCCCAAGTCAGACGCTTCTTCCGTTGTCTTGAGTTCAGAAGTGGCTTGACCGTGGGAATACGGCTATTGTAGCCCATTTCCCGGACACGTCTGTGAACTGTGGCTTTTGATACCTGGACTCCAGCTTCAGCCCACTGTCTTTGAAGCTCCCCCAAATTCTGGAAGCGGCTCTTCTTCACAATTTTGTTAAGGCTGCGGTCATCTCTCTTGGTTGTGCAGCGTTTCCGGCCACATTTTTCCCTTCCAACAGACTTTTTGTGGATATGCTTTGAAACTGCACTCTGTGAACAGCCTGCTCTTTGAGAAATTTCTTTTTGTGTCTTACCCTCCTGATGGAGGGTATCAATGATGGTCCTCTGGACAGCAGTCAGATCAGCAGTCCTTCCCATACTTGTGATTTAGTTTACTGAACCAAGCTGAGTGTTTTTAAGGCTCAGGAAATCTTGCAAGGTTTTTCGAGTTAATTAGATGATTCAGGTGATTAGTTGAATAGCCTACTTGTATACTTTTTCATGATATTCTAATATTTTGAGATAGGATTTTTGAGTTTTCTTAAGCTGTAAGCCAAATTCAGCAATATTAAAATAACAAAAGGCTTGAAATAGTTCAGTTGATGTGTAATGAATCCAGAATGTATGACATTTTTGTTTTTTTAATTGCATTACAGAAAATAAAGAACTTTATCACAATATTCTAATTTTCTGAGACAGTCCAGTATATAGCAAAAAAAGGGTTTTTATTCCTTACCTTTGATCCGGACGTAGTCGGGTGTCAGTGGGTGGTAACAGCGCTTTTAAGGAGTGGTCCAGCTCATTCAGCTCAATGGCAAACTTGGTGAAACCGTAGTACTGCTCATGGTCGAGCGGCATAGTATCTGCATATAAAAACATCACCTGCGTTGAGACCAGTGATGTGCGGTCAGGGGAGGCAGCTGAGGTGCTGCCTCACCTGTCATTATGGAAATACCTGTATATTTATTCAGTGTTAAGGTTCTTTTTCATTTAACCTCACAATTTTGGATTTACTTTTTCAAAATGGCTCAATTTTCACATTACATTAGGAACATTATTAATACAATTAGTGTCACAGTTGCCATGGCGCCCAATTGGCCCCGCCCGTGTGGCGCCAGCTGCGGCTCATTGACAGATTGGCTTCCCTTCTATTTAAGCTCAGTGCTTTCACTCACCCTTTGTCAGTCCGTCAATGAACCTCTGCCCCGAAAGACGTGGGTTTTTGACCCTGTCCGGGTTTCCTGCCTGTGTTTCCTGTCCGGTATCGTTACTATCTATTTTTGTCCTGTTTATTATCTCCAGTTTCATTCCCGTCTAGTTTGTTCTGTTTAATTTTGATATCCTTTTCTGATATCAATCCTGTCTGTCCCGTCCTGTCCGGTATCGATTCCATCTGTCCGATATTTGCTCGGGCGTTGGTATCGATCTCGTCTGACTCTGGCTTCCTCTCATTCCACGCCAGACTGCTGCCTAACGTGCATGACTGCCCCGTTTCCCGTAAAATAAAAGGCTTGCGTAAGAAACATCACGCAATTGGGTCCTGATCCTGTTCCGGTTCATGACAATTAGCATGTAACATATGACTGCTGAGCGTTTGCAGATGGAGAATGGGGCGCACATTTCCCTTGCCTCATGGCAGAGGGCAATAGTGAAAAAAATGATTCTGATTTGGCACTCATCTCAGCCACAAACCATGGAATTCGTGACAGTATTAGCAAGCTAACAGCAAGTTAAATCATCCAGTAGTTTTTTCTTGTTGCATCGCGTTTCTTTTTGTTTTTCACAATGGAGCAGTATTTTATGTAGGGGTCTAAACTCTGGTCACTTGTGACAATAGTTTGAGACCCCCACCTTAATGTGAAGTTTAATGCTATTGCGGCCCGCGCTAATCGGATATAGATGCTACTGCCGAGCTAATTGGTTAGGCAGGGGCTCAAAACTGGGACTTCTCACTCGCAAAGGCAGCCAAAAAATTACGGTGCATGTGGGATGAAATATAAAAAAATTTGCTCGCAAAGCACGGCGTATGTCTGGGGTGTGCTTTAAACGCGGTATTTGAAAGTCAGTGTACTTGTCTGTCCGTTACCATTGAAAACATTTGATGGAACGAAATAGACAAGAGAGATGGGGAATAGAGAAAGAGAGAGAGAGGGATGGGGAATAGAGAGACAGAGAGAGAGAGAGAGAGAGTTGGGGAATAGAGAGAGAGTGAGTAACGAGAGATGGGAATAGAGAGAGAGAGAGAGAGAGAGAGAGAGAAAGAGAGAGAGAGATGGGGATTAAGGAGAGAGAGAGATAGATGGGGAATAGAGAGAGAGAGTATAGTTACTTTTTAATCTTCATATCTTATTTTGTGTCGAAAAAAATACATTTGAGAATAGCGGAATGTTTTATCTTGTAGAATGAAATGAAATGATCTGCATTTATATAGCGCTTTTCAAGTCAATGACTTCCCAAAGCGCTTTACATTGTGCTTCACATTTCCCAATAGCGGCCGTGATCTGTGCAGCCATGTAAGGCGCTAACCTGCTTATTGGGGGTATTGGGGGTTCAGTGTCTTACCCCAGGACACTTCGACATGTAACACGGACAAGCCGGGATTCGAACTGGGATCCCTTAATCCTAAAACGATCGCTCTACCTCCTGAGCTACTGCCGCCCCAAGAAAACTTTATGTGGCCCGACTTAGCCTGGACCCTAACTCCTAACTAAGTATATTGAGTTAGTTTAAGACGCCTGATGTAACGTATTACTGAGCTGATCATCTGCAGAGTGAGGCACGCAATTCTCTTGCCTCATGGCAGAGGGCAATATTGAGACCAGGGATTCTGATTGGGCGCACACCTCAGCCCCAAACCAATACATGTCATGATGACTGATTACATTCACCTGTGCCCACTCGTTTGGCGCTAGCTGCAGCTGGCTACCTGATTGGTTCCCCGTCCTATTTAAGCTCAGTCCTTTCACTCGCCTGTTGTCAGTCCGTCAGCGAAACCTCTGTTTTCACAAGGCAAGCATTATTTGACTCTGACTCCCGTCGGTCCAGTTTTTCACCCGTTTTCCACCCGTCCGTTCCTGATTTTCCCGTCTGTCTCCGACTACGACCCGTTTTTAGAACCCAACCACATTTTGATCTTCCGTCCTGTCTAACGACCCGTTTTTGCACCCTGACCACGTTCTGATCTCCCGTCCCGGCTAACGGCCTGTTTTCCGTCTACTACGCTACGCTACTGGATCCTGCTCGTGGCCTGACCAAATTCAGGGTAGGACTCGAGATCTCTCCCGAACATTGAACAAGATAAAACTTGGAACAATGTAGAGACTGTATAACGACTAAATGAAACAATACTTTGAGACATTAAGTGAACACATTAAGAAGTATATAAGTAAATTATTATTAAAACAATGGTGTCATGATGACTGATTACATTCACCTGTGCCCACTTGTTTGGCGCTAACTGCAGCTGGCTACCTGATTGGTTCCCCGTCCTATTTAAGCTCAGTCCTTTCACTCGCCTGTTGTCAGTCCGTCAGTGAAACCTCTGTTTTCACAAGGCAAGCATTATTTGACTCTGACTCCTGTCGGTCCAGTTTTTCACCCGTTTTCCACCCGTGCGTTCCTGATTTCCCCGTCTGTCTCCGACTACGACCCGTTTTTTTAACCCAACCACATCTTGATCTTCCGTCCTGTCTAACGACCCGTTTTTGCACCCCAACCACGTTCTGATCTCCCTACAGCCCGTTTTTCCGTCTACTACGCTACGATCTCCCGCTCCGGAAGATCCACTTCCGCATTCGGAACACGTTCCGATTCTGTGAGCGGCCTGCTTCCCGCGTCCAGCGAGCACCGTATCACGGGCGCTGCCTTTCCTCTATATCTCAATAATATTGTGATTAACGTTACGCATCTGGGTCCTACTTCCGTTCTGGTCGTGACAATAAATTAGAGATAGTGTTAGCAAGCTAACAGCAAGTCAAACCAAGCAGTAATTTTTTTCTCGTAGGATAGATGGAAGATTACCGTACCTATCTAGAAATGCTTTTATTCAAAAGAATAAGCCATTTAAATTAAGACAATAAAACACATTTCTTCTATGCTAGAGTTTAGATATTGCTTTATTGTTATGCCCTTCAAAGGATAAATAAGATGTAGGTTTATTTACTTGAAAATCTGATTGTACATGACCGTACACAAACTTCACCGCATGTCACTGGTTGAGACACTAATTGCGTTTGCGATTATATAGCGCTTTTCAAGTCACTGAAGACCTCCCAAAGCGTTTTACAATGTGCTTCAACCAGACATTCAGCGGTCGAAAACTCCCATAATCTCCAGCGTCTTCCCCTCCCTTTACCCCCTATCATTTATTCTCTGTGTTAATAAATTGTGTGTGCATTTTCATTCGGCCTGGTTCATTGAATACATTTTCTTGGGATTAGTAATTGATATCAGAACTCAAAGAACTTAAAGAAATAATGTAATGACATTTTTTTTTATCAGTTTTGAATTGCCATTTAACTCCGTGTTAAAAATGCACTTTGAGTGATTCGGAATCAAACTCATCAGTCTTACTTGCTCTCCAGATGCATGTGGCCGAGGGCGGGTCCCCGCAGTAAACGGCTTCGTGCCACTTCCCAAAGAGCCGATGGACCACCTTCCCCTTCTGATTCGTGATGGTGCCTTCGACATCATTCACACTCGAGTTCCATCGAGCCTGTGAGGACGGAGAACATCCATCAAAGGAAAGGCCATTGTTCGAAACACTCGATCGCATTCTCTCATCCGACACGCTACGCTAATGTCTTCTTTTGGTCTTTGTTGCGGCTTCAATATCTATATAAGGTGTATTAATGGGAGGTCATGACAAATAAATCAGCCTTTTTTCTTGACTTGCCTTTCAAATGAGAACCGCAAAAGCAATTAACCTTCTCGGCTTGCAGAAGGTTCTATACATCAAACCACAAAAACATCATATAGGCTTCTGGTGGAGAACACCAACTGTGAGCAAAGGTCATTGAGTAATCAAAGCCCTACTACAGTACAGAGTCAAAAGTGACAACAAAAACATTTCACAGACCACAAACAATTCATGTCCACGGACGTTATAAATCTTTGATATGTGAATTGATGAAAATGTTTTGAATATTTACAATAATTAAATTACTCTAATTTAGCATCCTAGATGCCTGTAGGTCAGCAGGGTCCACAAACAGAAAGATCAGGACATAAAAAGTCCCTTTAAATAAACCAAAAATGGTTTTCAATGAGGTCAGTTTAGAGTTTTATAATAAAATTTTAATCTTTCCAATTTAAATTCTTTTTTTTTTAAATTTAATAACAGTTAAAACTCTTAGCATATTCCATTGCAACCCGGTCATTATATTATACTTTGATTATTTTTTTATTTTATTTTTATTGTTTGTTAATGCAACATCCATCGCAGCCTGGTCATGCTGGAAGGGGGATTACCTCATGTGCGGCCCCTTGTCAAGGTTTTGTAATTTTCCTGATGCTGAGGTTTTTGAGTTTTTCCTTGCCGTTATGTAGGTTTTAGATTAGGGGATGATGTAATAATAGACTGTGCTCTGTGCAGCCCTTTGAGACTCCTTGTGATTAAGGGCGATACTGTCATGATTACCAAAGTGAATCACCTGTGCCCGCTTATTTGGCGCCAACTGCCGCGGGTTCTGATTGGCTCCCTGTCAGTATTTGAACCCAGTCCTGTCAATCCCCTGTTGTCGGTCCGTCTGCGAATCTCCATGTATATTAGGCAAGCCTTTTTTTACCCTGACTCACGCCTGTCCCGTTTTTTGCTCCTGTTTGTCTCCCGCTACGACCCGTTTTGATCCCGACCAAGTCTGCTCTCCTGTCCCGGCTTACGACCCCTTTTTGTTCATGACTACGTCTACTCTCCCGTTCTGGCTCACGACTCGTATCCGACGCTGACCACGTCTTGCTCTCCCAGTCCAGATTTCCGCCCCTGACACCACCTTCGCTCTATACGGAAGATCCACTTCCGTGTTCGGATCGCAATTCGAGTACGAAAGAGACTTGCTTCCAGCGCCCGGCGAACACCGGATGGTGGGCGCAGCCCTTCCTCTCTCTTTCAATAAAACTTGTGGTAAACGTCACGCAGGTGGGTCCTGTTTCCGTTCTGGTCCTGACAATATACAAATAAACATTACTTGACTCGACAATCTCAGTAATGTTTTTTATGTAAATCATTCTTCAATAGTTCATCAAAAGGTTATTTTAAGAGTCATAATTTTTTAAATAAAAATATTGTTGCTGTCTTGTAAAAAAAATCTCAAATTAAATTTTTATATATAGTGCTTTTCAAGTCAAGACTTTCCAAAGCGCTTTACAGTGTGCTTCACATTTCCCAATAGCGGCCGTGCAGCCATGTAAGGCTTATTGGGTGTATTAGGGGTTCAGTGTCTTACCCAAGGACACTTCGACATGTAACACGGAGGAGCCGGGAATCGAACCTGCGATCTCTTGATCCCAAGACGAGCTCTCTACCTCCTAAGCCACTGCCTCCCACATGACGGAGACAATATGATCCAGGCTGCCGAAAAATTATCAGCAAGCTTTATATGGCCCCCAAGCCATCATTTAGAAAGCCCTTGATGTAAAAAAATTACAAGTTGGACTCACTTTAACAAACGTAATCTTGCAGTGACATGTATCGCTGTTAGTGTTTTTGATGGAGATCTCGCCGTAGTGCTCGATCCAGCGTTGTCCACTCAGGATGTTGTGAATGCACGAAGTCACCTTGTTCCAAACGTAGTGATCTCCGGAGCTAAAATAAATGCATAAAAATACATAAATACATAAAAAGACATCGTGTGTATCATCTAGTTTTTGTTGCGTTAGTGCGTTAAGCTGACCCAGGTAGTGTCACATGTGTGCTGCCGACGGGAACAATCTCCATGGACTTCCCCCAAAACTTGTTCTTACACCTCACATCTGAAAAATGAAAATTTTACAATCCAAAAATTTGAACTCCACAAAAAAAGGTAAGCCACTAAACACACCTTGCCAGAAAATGAAATTTTTAGACTCTGCATGGCAAGCCGAGATCGGTGGATGATGGCTGACCTGTTGGTGGAAATGAAAAACAGCTTTAAAAATGAGCCTGAATTTAAACTAAATGTACAATATATCTACAACACGTTTAATGTAAAGCAGTGTTTCTCAACTGGTAGGTCGGGACCCAAAAGTGGGTGGCGAACCCATTTTTAGTGGGTCTTTTCTTTAACAAATGTATGCTAAGGTGTCACAACCTGCACGGTTGTCATGGCGCCCAGCTGGCCCCGCCCCTTGACACCGGCTGAGACGCACTGGACTGATTGCTTTTGGAGTACTTAAACGCTCCTTTTGGGACTGCCCGTTGCCAGACCATTGCTTTACCTTGTTGAAGACCTGTTCATGCCTGTTTGATCTGAGTAATGCTTAGTTTGTAATTTTGATTGCCTTTGAACCTGTTTTGTTTTTGGTTCGTTTTTGTGTTGGACAACTTTTCTTTCCTTATTTAAGTGACAGATCGTCTACGCATATGAGTTCCGACTTTCTGCTTCCCAGTTCGTTTCGTGACACTAAGGAGAAAAAACAAAGGTTCGATAAACTCCTTAACAGTAGATGGCGATAATGTTCCGCTCTATCTCTTCTACCAGTTTAGTCAATGGACGCATTTGAGAGGGACGGCATCTCATTTTATGGAGATTTTTTTCATTTTATTTCGTTTTCAGCCCATAATAATAAGGTTCTAAGAAAATTTGTGATACGGGGAAGCAAAAGTGGAAAACAGTGACAATAACGATCAAGTCAAAGAAGGAAACAATTGTGAAATACGAAAATAATGTACGAGAGTCGGGCATCGAAGCGTTGCTGGAAGGTACGATAAATTGTTTTAAATGTTCTGTTTTTACCGTTTACCAGTATATAAATGTTTAATAACTACATAACTAAATGATTATAGATGATTAGGTATACACTTAATTATTATTTTGAATTTCTTTTAGTATGTGGCTATTTTGAAACAGTTTTAGGGGGTCACTTACGTGATATGTAGGCTTATGTGCGAGTACAGATGCTCCCCAACTTACGAACATTTGAGTTACAAAAAACGGTAGATCCGAAAAAAAAAATTGGGATGTCGAAAAATATCCGGACATTGCTGTGAGTTAGATTTTATATTGTGTGCACATTTTTCCGACTACAGGTCATTCATAACTGTAGTGCTTCTTTCCGCCGCTACCGACGTGTGGTGGCGCTGTGAGTGGTCACCCAGCATCCACCCCGAAGAAGAAATCCAGCTTCTACTTCCTGGTTCGTGTGTAATGATAACAACACGCTAAGAACTGACATTTTTATAGTTTAATATCTCGTGCATCCATTCAATATGGTTGGTGTGAAGAAGGGGCGAGCCGTTTCTTTTAAAATGAAGGTGGAGTAAGAAAGCTTGATGCGGTTGAGAAAATGTACCACGGAGGGGGAAGTCGCCTAACTCTTGAAGCTCACCTTCCAAAAGTAAACTTTGTTTATCTTTATTTTATAAAATGTTTATTTTTTAGTACAAAACAATACAGGTTACTTATACAAGCCTTAAACATATTTCTATAAACCCTAAACTTACAAAATATAGCACTGAAGCAACTTACGAACAAATTCAACTTACAAACGATTGTCCGTAACGTATCTCGTTTGTAAGTTGGTCAGCGTCTGTATATACAGTACTTAAAGTTGTTTTGGTCTTGCATGTCATTTTGTTTTTGAAAAAAAAGTTGAAAATATCAAACTCTCTCTGCCTTTTAACTGCACAATCCTTTAATTGGATACATTTGAGAAGTGGAAATTGTTTTTTGTTTGAGTCGCAGCTCGTCATTAGAGAAGGATGGGTCTTGAAGTCAGACCAGTTGAGAACCACTGATAGAATTAACTGTTGATTAACACAGTATTACTCAGTGATAAGCATACCTGTTCTGCAATAAACTGGAAGCCTTTATCTGGCCTGTCACATTCGTAAGTCTCTCCTAGGACGGGATTGAAAGGCTTCCCGCCAGTTCTGTAGAAGCTCGAAGCGTAACCCGATACCACAAATGTAGCAATAAAGACCTAGACACACAAAAACAGTTGCTGGAAATTATTAAATGACAACAAGATTTTTTTTCTTGAGTTGTTTCAGATTTGGAAGTACCGTATTTTCCGCACTATAAGGCGCACCGGGTTATAGGGCGCACCCCCAAAAAATAGTTTTTGGTCCTATATTTTCCATACATAAGGTGCACCAGATTATAAGGCGCTACAATGGGAACGTCGACAAAACAGTCAGATAGTTCAGTCAAACTTTTTACCCCCTTAACTTTCCGAAAGCTTGCAAAGAAGCAAATACGTGTCTCAGACATGTACGGAAACAGTGTCTGTACGATGTCACCCATCACTCAAATGCATCGTTCCAAATATCATTCGGAAGGTTAAAGTCTTGGGATTCAAAAAATGCCAAACATTTCTTAGTTTCCATTTTATTTTTTGCTGGCAACTGTGTGGACAGAAAAGTAAGAATTTTATTGTGCAGGGAAACGGGGTTCTTTACTGTGCATATGACAATAAACACTTTGAATTAAATTCAGTTTAAAAATAGACTCCTCACAGAAACATCAACGTCGTTCTAAAACAAGATACCGGGAAAATATAAAGCCGCATAGCTCACCTAAGTTCTCTTGCAGCCATCACGTTCAATAATGATACGTAACCATGGTCTTCTTACAACCGTGAGTGTAGTAAATCCAGTAGAGTAATATATTTACAAATACAGAATAGTAAAAAATGTTTTCTCCATGCCGTAGTGCAACCCAACGTGTGATTCACATTCATCTTTTTCGACCAATTGCAGGCTTTGTTTCGCCCCTTTGGCCTATGCAAGCCTGTAAATGATTCGCCCCCTTTACCTCCGAATAACTTTAGCCAATAGTGACTGATTCAAGTGATGATTGACACATTGGTTAGGAAATGAAACGCTGGTATATAAATCCCAGCATACACCGCGGACAACTTCGCCTTCGGGGGAAAATCTAGTTGGCGGCTGCTTGCCTTAGTTGCAAGACTTTGCGACATAATATTGATGCATATATAAGGCGCACTGTATTATAAGGCGCACGGTCAGCTTTTGAAAAAAATAAAGGCTTTTAGGTGCACCTTAGAGTGCAGAAAATACGGTAATAAATCCATCAAGGCTGTAATCTGGTCTTGAAAGTGCGTAGCTACACAAAAATGTCCGAAAAGAAAGTAAGTTATTATTTTTAATTATTTGTTCTATGGATTACTTCTATCCTATAGGACATGGGTTTTAGCGCACAAAAAATGCGTGTATTCAAGGAATTTCAACTCCTTGCCCTGAAGAATTCTCGTGCCGGCGTGATGAAGGGGCCTATCGTGGAAGAAGAGCTAGCGAAGCGGCTAGCTGCGTTATAAGTCTTCGGTACCATCCGTAATCATGGTAAATGCGAACTCACGACCAAATAAGATCATCGAGTGCTGGTGGAAAACATCGAAGCGCACAGGGAGCGCAGTTGCTGTGTTTTGCGGAAACGTGGCTCACGTTTAGCATTCCGGACGCTAACGTGTAGCCACCCGGAGCTACCCGGAGCTATCCGGCTTCAACGCCGCTAAACAGAGACACGAAAGCCGGGGGGAATCGGAGAGGAGGCGGACTTGCTAACACGAGGTGGTGTATCCCTGGAATTTCACAAAGAACAGTTTTCCATCTGCCGCAGGGATGTCGAACTTTTGGACTAGCGCGATGTCATCCACGCCGCTACAAGCACCCCTAGGGCATCATGTTCATCTGTTAATAAACAACGGGGTAGACTGCTGGAAGTGTGAATTTCCCTACGGGGATGAATAAAGTATCTATCTATCTATCTATCTATCAATTCAAGTAATATTCTAAAGTCAACAACACATAATCCCTGAAAAATATGTGTTGCTCGCAAACAAAAGAGCCCATTTAGCAGTTTGTTCGCCAATGACACATCACAAATTCAGACTGGAGTGAAGGGCCATGGGTAAAATTCACCAGTACACCACAGGTATATATATATATATATATATATACACTCAAGTCCAAAATTTGTTTCCATTAATATATAGTGGACGTTACAGTTGTATAAATCCACATATAGTGTAAGTCTATCCTTCCGGGCAAACCTTGTAAAATACTTGAAACACAGATAGGGAGGCTACTTTGGTATTGTGTTGATTTCAGTCAGTGAAATCCACCTTTAATTAATGAAAAAAGTTGCGTTAAGATTGACTAGTTGCATGAAAACATTGCTTGTGCTTGAACCATTTGTTTTCTCACAAGACATCAACAAGAATCCTATATATTGTTCCGATCAGCGCTCAGGAAAGATAATGCAGTTTTTTGATTGGTTTGAGTGTACTGGTGCTTTTAAAGGCATGCCTATACTCCGCAATGTACATGTACGCAAAAATCTCTAGATTTATAAAAAATAATCTGCAACGAACGAAGATGTGAAGGAAAGCTGTACCAGCGACATTTTAAAAATAATACATGAAGTTAGCAAAATTATCTGCTAATGGGGCAATATAGATCTGCGTTCCTACCCTCACCTACGGTCATGAACTGTGGGTTATGATCGAAAGAATCCGATCTTGAATCCTCCGCAGGGTGTCTGGGCTCTCCCTTAGAGATAAGGTGAGAAGCTCAGTCATCAGGGGGGGGACTCAGTATAGGGCCACTGCTCCTCCGCATAGAGAGGATCCAGATCAGGTGGCTCGGGCATCTGATAAGGATGCCTCCTGGATGCCTCCCTTGGGAGGTGTTCCGGACATGTCCCAGCCCCAGGAGGCCCTGGGGACGACCCAGGACACGCTGGAGGGACTATGTTTCTAGGCTGGCCTGGAATAGCCTCGGGATCCCGCTGGATGAACCAGCTGGGGATAGGGAAGTCTGGGCTTACCTGCTGAGGCTGCTGCCCCCGCAACCCAAACTCGGGTAAGTGGAAGATAATGGATGGATGGATGGGGCAAGATACAGTGGAACCTCGGTTCTCGACCATAATCCGTTCCAGAACCCTGTTCGAACACCGATTAGTTCAATCACCGAAATCGTTTTTCCCATTAAAAGTAATGTAAATCGTTTTAATCTGTTCCAACACCCTGAATGTTTACCATGAACGTAAACATGAAGCTAAGCCAGGCTAATCGTACGTTCGCGTTAGCGTAATTTTCCGAACGAAAGATTACGCTAAAATGAACGTGTAAAAATAAAAAAAGGATAAAGAAAAGAATTATGAATAGGATTTCTTACCTTTGTGGTGGACGGTGGGGAGAGAAAAATCATCAAAAGTTTTTTAACCTCTTCCAAAACTTGCGGCAGTTGCTTGCTTATAGCACTAACTTCCTTAGCCGCATCACTCGATTTCACAGCCTCCTTATTCTTTACTATCGTACTGATAGTAGATTTAGCCATGCTGTATTCCCAAGATCGGAAACTCGTACACTTCTTTCATATTTAGCTATTATGTCTTTCTTAAAGGCAATAGCTGAACGAACAACTTTTCTTTTTTCACCTGTAGCAACGTTGCTGCTTGCAACGACCTTCTTCGGAGGCATAATTAGGGGCTAAAACACCCGTACGCCGCTCACCATCGCACCCTAGCGTACGCACTCACGCATTACCGGCGTTCGAACTCCGATTTTTTGACCGAACAGCGAAGCAAGAATTTCTCAAAATTTTTGGTCCAACACCGATTTGTCCGAACTGAGAGGCGTTCGAAAACCGACGTACCGCTGTATTTGTTTTCTTTTTTTTTATACTTCATTCATGTTGCTAAAAGCAAGGTATAAAAAAGTCACAAGTGACCCTAGAGCCGTAGGTCGAAGACTACTCTCCCATTTAATAAGAGTTAAATCTCAAATAGAGTTGATTAAGCAACGGTCTTACCATGCGCTGGAAGGGGTCGCACGTGTCGGCTGCCTGATCGAGCAGTTCGCTGTACTCCAGTTCCTCGCACAGCCTCTGCAGGGCATTGAGGGGCTCATTGAGATGCACCGGCATGGCCACTTTGGACAAGTCTTTGCCGATATTGTTCCTAAGGATGTTCCACAGGCTGACGGCGCTGCTGCTGGGACTGGGCGAAGACAGATGCGATCTACGCCGGCAGAGAATTGGGCCGCTCTGGCCGCCACCTGACAAGATAAAAAAAATTATTCACTACTGTACTGTTTGTTTCTGAACTATAAGGTGACCCAAAAACCCCAATTCGGCCAAATACTTAAACGTGCGCCTTATAACCCAGTGTGCCCTACAGAGAGGAAGTGGAGCAGATGGTGGGCTGGTGCAAGGACAACAGCCTGGTCCTGAATGTTGACAAGACTAAAGAGATCATTGTCGACTTTAGGAAAAACCAGCCCAACCATGCCCCACTTTGCATCAACAACAAGGCTGTGGAGGTTGTCAGCAGTATCAAGTTCCTAGGGGTGCACATCACAAACAAACTCACCTGGTCCGTGAACACTGCATCTCTGGTTAAGAGGGCACAGCAGCGCCTGTACTTCCTGCGGAGGATGAGGAGAGCCCACCTGCCCCCACCATCCCTCATCACATTCTACAGGGGCACCATAGAGAGTATCCTGACCAGCTGTATCTCTGTGTGGTGTGGAGGCTGCAGCGCTACCGACTGGGGTAGTGTGAGGAGGGTAACGAGGACAGCGGAGAAAATAATCGGGACTACACTTCCCTCCATTCAGGACATTGGCCAGAAGCGCTGCTTATCCCATGCTAAGAACATTACCGGGGACCCCTCTCACCCCCATCATGGACTATTCACTCTGCTAGCCTCTGGGAAGAGGTACTGCAGTGTGCGGTGCAGGACCACCAGGCTCCGCAATAGTCTAGTCCCCCTGGCCATTAGACTGTTAAATGGTCAATCTAACATATAGTTAACTTAAATCTAAACGGCTGCTAATTTGACTTTTGCACTAGTGGCAGTTTTTTTATAGCTTGCCACTCCTTGCACATTTGATCTCTGCACTATTGTTACTTACAGTGTTATTACTTACAGTGTTATTGTTTACAATATAATGGTACTGTGTACCTGACTTGTTAACCTGACTGCCCATCTTGCACATCTGGTTAGCGTCTCTTCTTGCACTATCGGCACTATGGTAAATAACACAATACAGCTTTATTTATATCTGTACACTGAAGGACACTGAGGGAAACTGTGGGAGTCAGATCCATCGACATTTCGTTCTGTATACACGTGTACTAGAATGACAATAAAGTAGATCTGATATATATATATAGTAACGCTTACCAATCTTATCCACAGTGCTGTGCAGTATAGAATAGAATATACAATGCTATTCTATTCTATTCTATACTGCAGAGCACTGTGGATAAGATTGGTTACTAGACAAGGTTATATGGTATACTAGCATATTTGTGCAATGATTGTGCAATGGGGCAGCACGGCGGAGCAGTGGTTAGCGCATGTGCGGCACAGTTCTGAGGTCATGAGATTGAACCTTCCTGTGTGGAGTTTGCATGTTCTTCCCGTGCTTGCGTGGGTTTCCTCCGGGCACTCAGGTTTCCTCCCACATTCCAAACAAACATGCATGTCAGATTAATTGGCCGGTTCAGATGGTCCCTGGGTGTGGTTTAGCGAGTGAGTTGTCTGTCCCTGTGTGCCCTGCGACTGGCTGGCAACCAGTTCCGGCTGTCCCCTTCCCACTGCCCGAAGATAACTGGGAATGGCTCCAGCACCCCCGCGTCCCTACTGAGGATAAGCGGTGCAGATAACGGATGGATGGATTGTGCAATGATTAATCAATCGCAAAACAACGTATGCAACAAAAATCGAAACCAAGTAGCGCCAGTGAGAACACCAAAACTTTACCACTAGACCACCAATGAGTGGTACGGGTGACATACGATAAGGCTTATTTCATTATCATTACGGGTGGGCAAATCGACTCAAATATCAAGACTATCGAGACTATGCAAATGGATCGGATTGATACTATTTTCCTGGGCTTGAATCTTCATGCCTCCACCAATTTCCTCAAAGCTCCGCTTTTATATGGAGATAGCGTAGTCCTCTCTCTCACCCAGCGCTCTCAGCAACTCTCAAAGTTTATGCCTGTTTGTGTGACTGACGGGCACACTTTAAGCACCTCTCCCTACCTGGCCCGCTGCTGCATTTAGCCTGCCAGGCAGAAGAGAGGGCCAAATCTTCACGTGCACCCTTATCAGAAGCTAAATATGACAGAGGCAAATGGGAAGCACAGCGCAGTGTAGATCTTTTTTTTTTTTAAACAACAGAAAATGATAATGCCAGGTGTCATTTGTGTGGTAAAATGGTCCGCTACTGTGGCAAATTTACACAAACACATCAAAAAACCCTACGAAGAACAACGAGCTGAAACCAAAAATGTAAACAAAAACCTGTACATTAGTTTCCACTATGGTAACAAAACCAAAGGGCTTACGCGTTACATTGCTAATTTTTAAATTTAACTCTCTTGACTTTTCTTCTTAAACAGCAGTAGTATGAGTTTTTATACTGTTGAAGGTTTTTTGAATGTATCATTTACATTATTTGTGTTTTCTGACTTTTTTTGTAAATATTGGGCAATGGAAGGTATAGTTGACATGTTGACGTTGTTATATTTGTATACTTTGCTGCTTTTTTCTTAGATTATCTAAGCTTTTATTCTTAAACAATTGAAATAGAAACATTTATATTTTCTTACACTGTTAAGATTGAGTTGTAGTTATTCAATTAAAAAAATCAACATTTTAGTGGTGAAAAACGTTGTGCTGTGTTGATCGTAAATATAAATTAACTCAAGGAGGGGGGTTCAATTATTCAATGATCATGACATTTCCAAGCAAATAGTATCAATATGGGATCGGTATCGATCGATACTGCCATGTATTTACTTATATCGGAATGATACAAACATTTCCAGTAATTCCCCCGCCCCCTACGATTATCACGCTACATTTTTCTCGTATTTTCAAAGGGCCAGACATTCTGATTTGCATAGTGCATTCTGATAGGTGAAACAGTATCTCCACTTCTTCACCATCGAATGTTAAAGAATGGAAAAAAAAGAAAAGGCTTTCAACAAAATACTATAAAAGCTTTAACGTACGTGTAAATATTCAACCACAAATATAATGACGCACAGGTGAAGAGACGATTTAACCTATCAGAATGCAGAAGAAAATGCACTATGCAAATCGGAACTTCTAGCTCCGTGAATGAAAATAGTGTTATAAAAAGATAAGATTTAATGCATGGGTCTCCAACGTGGTGCTCGCGGGCACCAGGGTGCCCCCTAAGGACAGCTGAGGTACCCGTGGACCTGTTCTAAAAATAAATCACCAGTGCTGGGTCATTGTGGTTTTTCTAGTGAAATGATTTTTTTTTAGTGTTTGACTGAGTCCATTCACCCTACTTCCAACATAGTAAAAGCATAGTAATAACATGATACGTTTCTATTCTATTACAGTTTCTGCAAATGAAATGAGTCACAACACGTGATTAGCTTCTCTGCTGGCTTTGATCTCTTTGATCTCGTTGGCAGCTCGCTCTGTAGACTGCCCAAAGCATATCAAAGTGCTTTCTTTTCAATTTACATAAAATACTTTATATTTTAGAATATCACAATACATTTTTACATCCATTTTAACATGATACTTTTAACAAGAGATCGTATAGTGTTTTTTTTTAACGTTTAGAATGAATTCAACATTTTTTTCTTTAGTCTGAATTTTAACCAACATCATCCTTTTTATATATATGAGAAAATAGAAATAAGAACAATAATGAGTATAAAATCGGGTACAATTTACCTGCAAATTTTTGTTGTCACAATATGTTAACCCATTTTGTAACAATGACAATAAAGGTATATTCTATTCTATTCTATTTTAGAAATGCATATCAAACTGGGTGCCCTTTGCACTATTTAGTGACAGAAAGTATCTCAGCTTGAATAAGGTTGAAGACCCCTTTAATGCCTTTTCATATACCATCGGTAACACTGCTGGTATAGTGGAAAAGTGTTAGTGCTCTCACCGCCACTCCTCTGGTTTGATTCCCGTTGCATACACTGTATTGCAATTTTGGTCACCGTAAGTGTATAAAAAGCTCAACGGTTATACACAAATACACACGGTAGCGCTTATTTTTGTTTAAGTTTCAATTATGAAAAATATATGACAAAAGACTATGATTTGGGGGTGTCATGTCCTGCACGGTCGTCATGGCACCCAGCTGGTCCCGCCCCTTGACACCGGCTGAGACAGATTGACTTGATTGCGTGTGGGATACTTAAGCGCTCCATTTGGGACTGCCCGTTGCCAGACCATTGCTTAACTTGAGGAAAAACCTGTTAATGCCCGTTTGTTCTGAGTAAATGCCTAGTTTGTGATTTTGATTGCTTTTAAGCCTGTTTTGTGAGTATTACCTAGTTTGAATTTTTGATTGCCTTTAAGCCTGTTTTGTTTTGTCTTTGGTCCCTGCGTGTTGGACAACTTTTATTTTCTAAATTAAAGTAACAGATCGTACACGCAAAATGAGTTCACACTTCCTGCCTCCTTGTCCGTTCCTTGACAGGGGGTGTGCATTATAACCTGGTGCGCCTTAGAGTGCTGAAAATTAAGTACCGTATTTTCCGCACTATAAGGCGCACCGGGTTATAGGGCGCAACCCGAAAAAATAGTTTTTGGTCCTATTTTTGACATACATAAGACGCACCGGATTATAAGGCGCTACAATGGGAACGTCAACAAAACAGTCAGATAGTTGAGTCAAACTTATTACCCCCTTAACATTCCGAAAGCTTGCAAAGACGCAAATACGTGTCGAGAACACGTGCGGATGCCGTGTCCGTACGATGTCACTCAAATGCATCGTTCCATCATTTGGAAGGTTAAAGTCTTGGGATTCAAGAAATGACAACCATTCCTTAGTTTCTATTTTCTTTTTCGCTCGCAACTTTACTGTATATATGACAATAAACACTTGGAATTGAGTTTAATTTAAAAATAGACACTCCATTCCATCCATTATCTGCACCGCTTATCACAGAAACATCGAGTTCAGTCTGAAACAAGATACAAGGATAATATATATAGCCAGAGTAGCTCACCGAAGTCGTTGTGTTCATAATAATGTGCAGCCGTGGTCCTCTTATATCAGTGAGTTTAGTAAATCCAGGAGAATAAAATATTTACAAATACAAAATAGTAAAAAAATGCTTTCTGTATGCCGTCAGCCACGTGCTATACGCATTCATCTTTTTCTGCCAATTGCAGGCTTTGTTTTGCCGTTTAAGCCAATGCCAGCCTGTAAATGATAAAAAGGATCCGCCCCTTGACCTCCGAATAACTTTAGCCAATAGTGATCGATTCAACTGATGATTGACACGTCTTTTTTGGCCAATTGCAGGCTTTGTTTTGCCGTTCAAGCCAATGCCAGCCTGTAAATGATAAAAAGGATCCTCCCCTTGACCTCCGAATAACTTTAGCCAATAGTGATCCATTCAAATGATGATTGACACATTGGTTAGCCAATGAAACGCCGGTAAATAAATCCCAGCATACACCGCGGACTACTTGGCGTTCGGGGGAAAATCTAGTCGGCGGCTGCAAGTTAGTTGCAAGACTTTGCGAATTAATTTTGTTCCATAAATAAGGCGCCTTAAAAATAAAGGGTTTTAGGAGCGCCTTATAGTGCGGAAAATACGGTATTTCTTACCTGAATTTTCTTTGTCATTTTCTGTCTCATTGTGAAAGTGATCCATTGAATTGTTGTCACTAACATCGCTGTTGTACGAGTCATCTTCCGATACCTAAAAATAAAAACTGCGATAAGAAGACTATGAAGTTCACCTGCATTAAAAGGCAGCCTGGTTTCTTTCAACATGCTGTCACATTATTTGGAGGTGAAGTCCCTATGGAGCTACAACGCTCCAGTATTTTTAGATCAGAGTAATTAACTTCCATTTTTACACCACCTCCGCTCACGCTGCAGTCTGACCAACAACATGGCACTAGAGAGGAAAAGAAGCATACAATCGAGTCAGAGCGTAGCCTCATTTCAGGTCAGTGATTTGAAAAAGCCATCGAGAAGGCTCCTGAATGGGGCTCAAAATGCTCCCATTTGAGAAAGATGATAGTGAAAATAACGAGGCCCTTCGAGGGTACCTCAGAGTTTCATGAAGACTTCTGCAAAATATGTGGAATTTCCTGCTTTTTTATAAAAAGAAGCATTCCTTCCTCAGTGAAATATTTCTCAGGGTGCTGTCCTACACTGAAACGATTAATGTAAAACTATGAGAACAGTTTGATTCATAGAACTGATTGAAAGAAAAAAAAGTATCCATTTGAGTATAACCATTTAATAAAATAGAAAGATAGACACACCACAAAATAACAATAATGATATATAGAAATAGACTGTTTTACAAAAGATAGTTCTTGAACAGTGTTCCCTCTAAGCTGCGCGCGTGCGCAATTGTGCACTGCTCGCACATTCTCAGCGCACAAGAAAATCTAGCCAGCGCACAAAAATGAGGGCTCAAAATGACTCATTAAGAAGCGACTTAAGTCAAAGTTACAGTGCATGAAGGTAAAAATACACGGGTTCCCCTGACGTTGTGTCCTAAATGCGGTATTTTGAAGTCGAACGAAGTTGAGTAAAGTTAATAGAGTTTGTCGAGAACCGGCTTATACGGCTCGGCTCACTTAAAGGAACCGGCTCTTTCGGGTCCTAAATGGCTCTTCAAGTTGTTTTTGCTTCTTTAATCCCAACATGACCAAATATTAAGTAAAATTATGCACAAAATGACTTAAAAGAAAGGGGGAATAGAACAAAAAAGAAAAAAATACCAAAATGAAAAAGTAGTGAAAAGCTGAGAAAAAAAAGAAGCTAAAGGAAGAGAAAAAAAAGAAGCAAAAATTTAGAAAAAAGCCAGAAAAAAGAAAAGAAAGAAATGTAGGAAAAAAGTAAATAGAGAACAAAAAGAAAAAAGTAACAGCTCGGAAAAAATAAACACTATGAGATTTTTTTAATGGAATTTAAAAAAAAAAAGGAGAAAAAAAAAACACCGAAAAAAGAAGAAAAAGTTTGTGTTGCATTCAAATAATTTCCAATTATACCAAGTCAATCTTGTTGCCAACATTGCACTTCCACTCAAAAATGTTATTAAATACAGTTGTGCATTGTGCAACCGACTAAATAAGGCCCCAAAAATGTTAGTGTTATGCGACAAAAAATACCAGGAAAAAAAAGAAATGGAAATCCTGTGAAAGAATTGTTGTAAAAACAAATGACTTTTATAGGCCTTGCAACCTTTGCAATTGTACATTAGTCAATTCATTCAAAAGTGGAAAAAAAAAATTGCGTTGCCGAAAACTCAGCAAAATGTAACTGTATGGTGGCTCACTGTTGTTTCAAGCGTTGCTCACCGACTTTGTGTGAACGCTCAGACCCGTGGAAAATTAGAGGGAACATTGTTCTTGAATATGCCTTTTTACAACATGGGAAAAAAGTAGATGATAAAAGAGTAAGGTTGTGGTGTGTCGATATGTAAGAAAGAAAAGAAAAAAATCTGGCAAAAAGTATTAGTAAAAAGCATCAACTCCTTTGAAACTTGAAATACTTTTAAACTCTCAAATCTTCCTTGAAACTCTAATCCCAGTTTAGACCCCAAATGTTCCTAGAAGCCCCACTTTGAAACCCAAATATATAATCCAATTTTGAAAACTGTGGTCCTTCTTTGAAACCTCACTTTTAAACAGTAATCCAACTTTAAACTCAAAACCGACATTGAAACCCAACTGAAGACCACTAACCCAACTTAGAAACTCTAAAGTCCCACTTAAACACCATAACTAAACTTTGAAACTAAAAGCCTTACTCAAAACCCCACTTTAATACTCAAATTCCATAATCTATATATCCCTTGAAACTCCACTTTAAAGGCCTAGTCCAATTTAGAAACCCTGGCTCTTCTTTGAAACACCACTTTTAAAAACTAACCCTACACTAATACCTAACCCCCCTTAAAATTCCACTTGAAAATCAAATCCAACATTTAATCCCCAAATCTACTTCAAACCCTAAGTCAATTTTGAAACTGTAGTTCTCCCTTCAAACCCAATTTCTAAACCCTTATCCGTCATGATTACTCATTGCAATCACCTGTGCCTGCTCGTTTGGCGCCAGCTGCTACCTGTTATCCGATTAGTTCCCCTTCCTATTTAAGCTCAGTGCTCTCACTCGCCCTTTGTCAGTTCGTCAGCGAACCTCTGCTTATGCAAGGCAAGCACTTAGACTCTGGCCCCTGTCGATCCCATATTTTCATCCGTATCCCACTCGTCTGTTCCTGATTCCCCGTTTGTCCCCTGCTACGCCCCTTTTTTGACCACCGACCACGTTCTGATCCCCTGTCCCGGCTAACAACCTGTTTTTGTCTACCGACCACGCTCTGATCCCCCGCTCTGGCTATCGACACGTTTTTTTCCCTTTGACCACGCTACTATCTCCCGCTCCGGGAGATCCAATTCCGCATTCCGAAAATGCTCCGATCCCGTGAGCGTCTTGCTTCCCTTGTCCAGCCAGCACCGAATCGCTGGCGTTTGTTTTTCCTCTCTATCTCAATAAACTTGTGAGTAAACGTTACGCATCTGGGTCCTCTTCCCGTTCTGGTCCTGACATTATCGCCCCTTTTATACTCCAAATCTTCCTTGAAGCACAAATTTAAAACACAGACCCAATTTTGAAACCCCACACCTCCCTTAGAGCTATTTTTAATACCCTAATCCCCCCCAAAATCTCCCTTGAATTTTCAAACCCTCAATTGAAACCCCACTTCAAGACCTCAATCCAACTATGAAACCACAATTCTCTCATAAAACCCCACTTTTAAACCCTAAACCAATTTTTAAACCTCCTTTATATATTCCACTTCAAAACCTTAATCGTTTTTTAAAACCCCCATTTAACAATATAACCATTAAAGTCTTAATTTGAAACCCTTACTATTGCCAACTGACCCATGTTCTGAAAGCCTTATTTGGAAACCCTACCCTTGCAGTAAAATTCTAACATTACTTTACAACTCCACACAGAAACCCGAACACAGCTTTGAAAGCCCTTCTTTTGAAACTAACACCATGTTAAAAATCACCATTTACAGTAGTGAATTAACCTTCATTTGACCTGGATAGTGCATAAAGAGATAGAATTTCTCAGAGGTCTTGGCCAAAGGCGACAGAAATTGCAACAAAATCCGGACACCTCTTGGAAAACTGTACATCTATACACTAATTTAGAACAGTCTGACCCATTTCCCATGTTGTCATAACACAAAAGCGTGTGAAATTGCAATGCTCAAAAATGTCGGAAAAAATTGTTAAAACGTCACGAAATTGTGAATATGCTTGATTGCTGTTGAGATTGTCGAGAAAAACTGTTCAAACCTCACATTGTTTATTTGCTAAAAACCCCAAAAAACAAGCCAAGAAGTATTTAATTGCTTAAAAGTGTCGAAAAAAATTGTTAAAACGTCATATAACAAAATTGTGAACATGCTTAATTGCTGTTAAGATTGTTGTAAAGTTGGCTGTTTTGAGATATGTGCATTTCTCAGAATTCAATACAATGAAATTAATCTGTTTTTATATTCCTAAATATAAAAACAATCTCTCTCACACACAAACACACACAGATAGTCACGTTTCAAACATCAGTCTAATTTCATCTTTTTATTTTCTTATTGTGAAGTCGCGCTCATGTGTGTTCCTTTTCCTGTTTATGTGTCAAATAAACCACACCTCCTGACCAGAGCCAGTACTGTCGGAAAGATTTTGGCGAGATGGCTTCCCGACAGTGCTGGCTTCTTCGCAAGGGAGATTTTAAAACTTAATGAGTGATTTCATCTGAGTAATTCTGCCAACAGAGAGTTTATATAATATACAGGACTGTCTCAGAAAATTTGAATATTGTGATAAAGTTCTTTATTTTCTGTAATGCAATTAAAAAAACAAAAATGTCATACATTCTGGATTCATTACACATCAACTGAACTATTTCAAGCCTTTTATTATTTTAATATTGCTGAATTTGGCTTACAGCTTAAGAAAACTCAAAAATCCTATCTCAAAATATTAGAATATCATGAAAAAGTATACAAGTAGGCTATTCAACTAATCACCTGAATCATCTAATTAACTCGAAACACCTTGCGAGGGTTTCCTGAGCCTTAAAAACACTCAGCTTGGTTCAGTAAACTAAATCACAAGTATGGGGAAGACTGCTGATCTGACTGCTGTCCAGAGGACCATCATTGATACCCTCCATCAGGAGGGTAAGACACAAAAATAAATTTCTCAAAGAGCAGGCTGTTCACAGAGTGCAGTTTCAAAGCATATCCACAAAAAGTCTGTTGGAAGGGAAAAATGTGGCCGGAAACGCTGCACAACCAAGAGAGATGACCGCAGCCTTAACAAAATTGTGAAGAGGAGCCGCTTCCAGAATTTGGGGGAGCTTCAAAGACAGTGGGCTGAAGCTGGAGTCCAGGTATCAAAAGCCACAGTTCACAGACGTGTCCGGGAAATGGGCTACAATAGCCGTATTCCCACGGTCAAGCCACTTCTGAACTCAAGACAACGGAAGAAGCGTCTGACCTGGGCTATGGAGAAGAAGCACTGGACAGTTGCAGAGTGGTCCAAAGTCCTCTTTTCAGACGAAAGCAAGTTTTGCATTTCATTTGGAAGTCAAGGCGAGAAAAATTGTTTAAACCTCACATTGTTTATTTGATGTTACTAGTGTCAATAAAATTGTTCAAACAAAAAAAAACCTTTATATATTCCACTTCAAAACCTTAATCGGTCTTTGAACCCCCCATTTAACAATATAACCATTAAAGTCTTAATTTGAAAACCTTACTATTGACTCTTGTGCCAACTGACCCATGTTCTGAAAGCCCTATTTGGAAACCCTACCGTTTAGAACGTCACACAGAAACCCGAACACAGCTTTGAAAGCCCTTCTTTTGAAGTTTCTACCCACAAAAGCCAACACCAAGAAGTCTTTATTTGGTGTTAAAAGTGTCGATAAAAACTTGTTGGGATATGATATAATGAAATTGTGTGTTTAATTGCTGTTAAAAAAATTGTTAATACGTCATATTGTCAGATATAACGAAATTGTGAACATGCTTAATTACTGTTAAGATTGTCGAGAAAAATTGTTCAAACCTCACATTGTTTATTTGATGTTACTAGTGTCAATAAAATTGTTCAAACCAAACCAAAAACCTTTCTTATATCAAAACTAAAAAACACAATTTTATCATTTTCCCTGCCAGATGTTTACACCAGGACTGCTGTATGAATGATCTTCTCGCAATTACCTCATTTTCTGAAGAACTGTTGGACAACAGAACCTCCTGCGCATCAAAGAACTCAGACAGCGACTCGGCTCTGCTTTCATTGGACTCTTGATGCACCAAAGAACGGGATTCTGGTGCGAACTCTTCCTGTTTCTAGGAGACCCAACCAATAAATGTTAAAAAACAACAATAATCAAAGCGGTCTTTGCATTGTCAGGACCAAGAGTGGGGGTTCTTTGTCACAACACGGCGTAATCACACTGTGGTGAAATTGGCCCTGTGGTGAATTCAAGTAATCAGCATTAGCTTGATAACGCTAATGAAGCGCCGCGATGATGAGGCGCGTCGCGGCACTTGAGTTTTTAATATTTGGCGATACATCTGCTAACAGTGAAGTCTTGTGCACCCCTGTTTTGTTTTGTGTACGGCGGGAAAAGAATAGCGCAGCAAAGTCAGATTTACCGTAAATTCCGGACTATAGAGCGCACCTGATTATAAGCCGCACCCACTACATTTCGGGAGAAAAAACGATTTAGTACACACACAGGCCGCACCTGTATATTAGCCGCATGCCCCCACAATGAAAGAACGCAATACAATCAAGAAATAAACCCCGGGATTCGAACTGGGATCCCTTGATCCCAAGACGAGCGCTCTACCTCCTGAGCTAAAGAAGATAGCTGGAATGGGCTCCAGCCCCCCCCGTGACCCTAGTGAGGATAAGCGGTGCAGATAATGGATGGATGGATGGATGTTTTTCATCATTCAGTATTTAAGCCTGTCCTTTTATAAAGTAAATTAGTTGTTCAAATACCATATGTTTTGAAGTTGCTCGGGTTGAATTTGGGGGGTGCTTGAGCACCCATAAAAACGGCCTAGTTGCGCCCATGCACTGAACGCAAATGATTCACAACGCTCACCCTGTTATTTTTTCTCCTAATCGTCGATAGTGAGGGGGCATCAAGCCTGCGTGCGGGTGAGAATGAAAAGAAATGACAGCTCATCCAAGATGTGGGTGGCGGATGAAGAGGGAAGTCATCATCACAATAATCGGGAGTAATCATCATGCTGGTGACGGTGGGAGAATCGAGGGGGGCCGGGGGGGGGGGGGGGGTGTCGGTGGGTTCGGGCGAGTGCGTTCCCACACACTCACCTGCAAGGGGGCAGTAAGATTGAGTGGCGTTGCTTCTGAGACGTGAGATTGGGCGTGAATCTTGCAAAGGCGCTCACGCAGCTCGGAATTCTGGGCTAGAGCCTGAAAAATAATAACCAGCGGCCATGTGATTTTGACGCGTGCCCCCATGCAAATCACACTTTTGGCCAGGGTTGGGTAGAGTTACATTAACTTGATTACTTTCAATTACTTTTGGATTACTCCAATACCAAATATGCTAATAAAAGACAAAAAAAACTAAATATGAATACAATTACTACATTTTGTGCAGGCTTGGGGAGTAACGAAATACACGGAACGGCAAAAATGATGTTGGCAAGCTGTTTGGATTTATTTTCATTTTGTTTCTGTCGCATTTTATGTTCGTTTTGCCGGAGATCAAAGCCAGGAGAGAAAGCTTACCACGTGTTGTGAGTCATTATTTTATTCATATTTAGTTTATTTTGTCTTTTATTAGCATATTTGTTATTGGAGTAATCCAAAAGTAATTGAAAGTACTCAAGTTAAAGTAACCCTACCCAACCCTGGATGCAGTAATGGAACAGTGAAAGTTCGCTTCTGGTGAGGCGCAATCAGATTTACAGATAAATGAACCTAGGTCTTATTTATCATTTCATTGGACGAGCAAGAAAGCAATATATGAACCAGGGGCGCCGAAAAGGCGGCCCGAGATCCGGATCAGGCTCGGTAAGGGATGGAATCCGGCCCGCGACACGACGCTGAGGGAAGTGCAGGAGAAAAACGAGCTGCAGGTTGAAATATGTCCACTTGATGTTGCCAAAGCCAATTACCTCTCACAAACTCTGTACTTCTTTCTCTCTCTCTATTTCACTCTCTGTCTCTCTTTTTCTCTTTCTTTGTTCCTCTTTGTCACTTTCTCTCTGTCTTTTTACCTTCTTTTACCCTCTGTTCCTTTTTTCCTTTTCTCTCTCTTATCTCTTTTTCTCTCTCTGGCTTTTCCTCTTCTCTCTTTCTCCCCTTCTCTCTTCCTCACCTTCTCCTTTCTCTCCTTCTCCCTTTGTCTCTTTCTATTTCTCTTTGGATTTCTTTCTCCCTCTCTCTTTCGTTCCTCCTCTCTCACCATTTCTCTTTTTTTATCTCTTTTGTTTCTCACATTCTATCTCTTTCTCCCTTTCTCTCTTTCTTTTTCACACCCTCTGTCTTTTTCTTTCCCCCACTTTCGCTTATTTCTTCCTCTCTTTTTTTCTTTCTCTCTCATCTACTAATTCGGCCCCAGTGAGAATGTTTGTTTTATCATGTGGCACCCCTATATATATAAACTGTAGCATACATTAAGGTTTTAATAATCTTACCTTAACATATAAATAAAGTCTATGAACTGCTTCTTTTGAATATAAAGCATTTATAGATAGGAAATCCAGTTAAAGTAACCCTACCCAACACTGCTTTTGACGCTTATCGGAGAAAATGTGAGAAAAACGTGATCTCCAAATGTAGAGAATTGGTGTATTTTTGAATATTGTGCTGAATTTAAAGAGAACGAATGAAATGGTCTGCATTTAAACAGCGCTTTTCAAGTCACTGAAGACCTCTCAAATCGCTTTACAAAGTGCTTCACACTTCCCATTCCCACACACACTCACACACCGATAGCAGTGTCAGCCATGCAAGGCAACTATCAGCTTATCGAGGGCATTAGGGATTTAGAGTCTTGAGACTCTGACATATAACACAGAGGAGCTGGGAATCGAACCTACAACCTCTTGATCCCAAGACGACCAGTTTACCTCCGGAGCTCTTTCCGCCTCCGTGGATGTATTGCAAATTTTAAGCATCCATCTATCTAAATCAGGGGTGGGCAAACTACGACCCTGTAAAGCTTTTAATTCCAACCTGCCAATGTTAAAAATACGGTACTGTCTAATGATCACATTTTTAATGAAGAGGTGAACTGGGCCTGGAAAAATCCGGCCTTACTCCACCCAGGCCTGCAGGTATTAAAGCCCAACCCCGCCCGAGGCCGATCTATTAACTTGATATGCAGGACTGAGCCCGAAGCAAATCCAAAATTTTATATTTTATTCATGAGGACTTGAAAGGAGAGGTGATTTTTGATAATGGATTCAAGCCTGTATTTTGTAATGAATCTAGGTTAAACAAGATCACATTTTTTTTTTCTTTCTAATTTTCTGTGTCTTCAGACTTACGTTAACCGAAAACATTTTGGGGAATAAAAAATAAAAAGACTCATGGAATCATGTTATTAACAGGTTTTTGAGGAATACCTGGAATATGACAATATTAGAACTTTTTATTTTTTAAAGATTTTGAAAAATAACAACTTATGGGGTCATTTTTTTATCCCACTTATGCATCCTAGGGTTAATACTAGTGACATGCTTTAACCAGTCAGACTTTAGAGAAGCAAAGACTGTCACGGTTGCCATAGCGCCCAATTGGCCCTGCCCATGTGGCACCAGCTGCGGGTCGTTGACAGATTGATTTTCCGTCTATTTAAGCTCAGTGCTTTCACTCTTCCTTTGATAGTCCGTCAACGAACCTCTGCCCCGCAAGACGTGGGTTTTGACTCGGTCCTGTTTCCTGTTGGTATTTCCTGATAGCTGAGTCCTCTTCCTTGTCGTTCCTGAACTCCTAATGCACCGCGGTGTGTGTTTTCATAACTTTCTTTTATGTCTTGCTTTGTTTCAATAGCCGGACATGTGCTTAAAGGGACAGTGTGTCATATGCTGCCACCTACTGATCAGTGGTTGAAGAATACTACCGTAAATTCCGGACTATAAGCCGCTACTTTTTTCCCAAATGTTCAGCTCTGCGGCTTATTCAGTGAAGCGGCCAATTTACGGAATTTTTCTAACGGCCACCAGCGGCGCTGGAGTATAAAAGGTAAGATTAAGACCAGTAGAATATGTGCGCCAAGAAAGACTGCAACCTCTAAGTTTATGCATACATTGTCTGTAAAGTTAAGGTACGTTCCGATAATGAGGAAGACGCCCTTGATGGCGATAGTTATGAGGAGGAAGTTGAGGATGATCTACTGTGAATTTCACAATTACGAGATGCTTTTTTTTTAACAGGCACGTTTGATACATTGCGAGCGTGATCCAACTAGCGTGTTGGTACCTTTCAAAGGCACGGTTTGGGATGAAAGTTATATTATTATTATTAAAGCTTTGAAAACTCTCTCGGTGTACCGTCTTTCTTCGCAAATATGTGTAACCATGTATAATATGTATTTGCAACTGTATATTTTTGTAATGTATTTATTTTAGAGATTTATTCTGTTATGTGTTCTACGGACGAATCAAAAAGAAGGAGCGGAGCAAACGCGGGCTGATGGGAAGTGGGGTAAAGCTGAGTTACCGGTAGATCTGTCTGTTGTCGCAGCGGACAATAGTGGATATATATTTTTCCCACCCTTAACTTTGGAAATATACATTTTGTTTCCTTGGATTACTTTCAACGGGACCCGGACTTTACAAGTCTGCATCATACGTTAATTACGGGTATCATTTTCCATTTATGATGCCAACTGTGGTTCTAGGATTGTGTACTATCTCTGTCACAGGTGTCAAACAGGCGGCCCGCGGGCCAGATCAGGCCCGCTAAGGGATGGAATCCGGCCCGCGAGACAACACTCAGAGAAGCGCAAGAGAAAAACAAGCTGCAGGTTGAAATATGTCAACTTGATGTTGCCAAAGAAAGATGCCTCGAGCAAAGACACTGTAATTGTATTTATTTATTTCACTCTCTCTCTTTTCCACCCCTTTTCTCCCACTCTTTCTCTGTCTCTTTCTTTCTCTCTCTGTGTCTTTTAACCCCTTTTGCTCTAACTTCCCTTTTTCCTTCTCTCTCTCTCTTCATACCCTTCGCGCTCTTTTCTCTCCTTGTCTATTTTCTCTTTGGATTTCTTTCTTCCTCTCCCTCTTTTTACCCCCTCTCTCACAACTTTTGATCTCTTTTGTTTCTCACTCTCTCTACCTCTCTCTTTTTCTTTCTTTGTCCCACCCTCTCTCCTTTTCCTTCCCTCTTTCTCTTATTTCTTTCTCTTATTTCTTTCTCTTTAATCTACTAGTCCGGCCCCCGACAGAATGTTTGTTCTATCGTGTGGCCCCCGAGTTCAAATGAGTTTGACACCTCTGATCTATGTAGTTACAATCGTGGACCTTACAGCCTGGTCTGGGTTAAACTTGTAATTGTGTCACAAGTTTTAATGTGGGCGCACGCGGCTTATACATGGGTGCGGCTTGTGTAAGTGCAAAAGTGGTAAATCACCTAAAAAGTGGTGGGTGCGGCTTATAATCAGGTGCGCTCTATAGTCCGGAATTTACGGTAGTCTATTGTCAATGTTGGGGTAACTTTCTGGTGTTTCATTTTGCAGTAAATGGGGAAATTGATTGAAAAACAGAAGGTTATTATCCATGAAAAGCTCGATTGGGTGTCGTTTCAGTTAAGTTAGTGATTTGGGAATGTGCCAGATGTTATCTTAGAGAAAAATCAATTGGAATAGACGGAAGCCCATTAATAACAGATAAACACCACGTGACGTGTGTGTGTGGTCGAGTCATTATGAGGTACTAAACACCAAGCTATTATCGGCAAAGAAACATGTCACCGTGACAATCAATGTTAACATTAGCAAGAGAGTGGAACATTCTCGGTGGGAAACGTGTGTGACTCAGGTAGGTGGGAGCATCTCAAGCAGTTCTCGAGTAAAAAGATCATTTTCTAAGGGTGATTCGTGACAAAGCCCACATACCGTCGTCAGGGCGTTCTTAAGACCGACCACTTGCGGCGAGGTTGGGGGGCACGTGTCGGGCTCCACGCAATGTTTCAGACGCTCCCTTTCTGACGTTAGCGAACTCAGGGCCGATTTCATGGTGGCATGCACTGAAAAGATAGAAAACAGGCGGTCGTTATTCGTTAGGAGGCTTTGAATTAAAAAAAAGGACTTCGCATGAGTTAAACTCGGATTGTGGATATACTGTACGGGACCCAAAACGGGGCACTTTTCTAATTATCGAAATATTCCCCGCAAGAGCAGAGGCAAAGGATGATTTATTCAACACCATGTCGCGCCTCTTTGCCTCATAATCATCAAAATCCATAAGATTAGTCACGCTATCAGGGTTCCTAGTCCTACAGCTTAAGCTAAATTGAATTCAAGACCTTTAAATACTTTTTTTAATTGCCTTTTGAAATCAAATTTAAGACCACGTCACAAAAAATGCAATTGAAACGCACAAAACAAAACAAAAACAGAAATATTTCTTGCACACAATACATCGTGTCCTGGCACATTACCTGGCATAGTTTTTAGTGTATGTCGGACAGCCACTTCTCATTAAATGTAAACTTTCCCGGCATGCGCCAAAGTAGAGGTAAGATCGGGCCTAGAAAATTCAGCCCGACCCGACCCGAGTCACAGGTATATAAATCCGAACCCGCTCAAACCCAACGGATAAACTTAATTTGCTAAACGCAGAACTGTGCGTTTCAGCTGAACTACGGAGCTTGGGGTTTACTTGGGGCCGAGTCCCTCAAATCGAGTGTGCACTGCTAGTGCAGCGCCTAAATTAACGGTTTGGTGCCAAAGTGCGCATCTCAGCGACGTGCAGATAACAAAAGTGAAACTGAACAAAATGGCACCCAAAAGAAAATCAAATTCTGCAAATTACAAGATGAAAATGGTTTAAGTTTTGGCCGAAAGGCAGAAAGACAGTTTGTAAAGCTTGTAAGCTATTAGCAAGAAAACGAAATGACGTCAGACATGAGGGAGGTGGAAGGAGGAAGCAGCAAGTCTATTACCCTAACAAAGAGGATGAAAATGAATCTGGATTTACTGATTTGGAGGTAAACTGATAGATTGGTAAACATTTTCCTTATCTAAATAATTACCTGAGTAAAAGTTAGTGCATATTGTGTAGACCCTTTACGAAGGGAAACCCCCCCCCGAAAAAAAACATCGAGAGAGAGAGAGACAAAGTGAGAGAGAGAGACAAAGTGAGAGAGAGAGAGAGAGAGAGAGAGAGAGAGAGAGAGAGAGAGAGAGAGAGAGAGAGAGAGAGAGAGAGAAGCCCACCAGCCCCACTTAATGATTGACATTTTAAGCTGGGTTCAGGCCTTGGCCCAATATCTTAGTTCCATAGTAAACGTCTCTGTCCGAAGTTGCTGTGTATTGTGGGTAGACCTGACTTAAGACTTGCGTCTGCCCAGAAAGGCCCGACTGAAACCACATCACCGTTTTGGTAGTTCTGTTATCGTGGTCATGAGATGTTCCCACTAAAGTCAATCGGTGAATTATTAAAAAACACATCTGATGAAAGTTACAAAATCTTTTCAGATCTAAGACCTACATAACGGCAAGGAAAAACTCAATAACCTCAGCATGAGGCAAATGAATTCAAGTCAAATCATGTTAATTCTTATAGCCCTTAATCACAAGGAGTCTCAAAGGGCTGCACAGACTATAGCAAACTACAGACTATTATTTCACCATCCCCTGATCTAAAACCTACATAAGGGCAAGGAAAAACTCAAAAACCTCAGCATGAGGAAATGAGAAGGGACCGCAAATGAGGCAATCCTCCTTCTAGCATGACCAGGCTGCAATGGATGTTGCACTAGCAGGCACTAAATATAACACACTGTCCCTTTAAGCACTAATTTTGATCACTTTCATTGAACAACTCAAAATGCAAAAGGAATAGTTCAACAGTGATACATATCTTGATAAATCAAACAAATATGGACGCTTCCCTACTTACGACCATTTGGCCTATGTAAAACGGAACATTTTTTTGGGGATGTCGAAAAATATCCGGACATTGCTGTGAGTTAGATTTTGTATTGTGTGCACCATTTTCCGAGTAGAGGACAGCACTGTAGTGCTTTTTCCAAGCATCCACCACGAAGAAGAAATACGGCTTCCACTTCCTAGTTTGTGTGTAAACATACAGTGCTACATGTACTGAATCTCCAGCATGCTCAAAACTTTTGACATTTTTATTGTTTAATATCTCGTGCATCCATTCAATATGGTTGGTGTAAAGTGTAAAGAAGAGGCGAGCCGCTTCTTTAGAAATGAAAGTGGAATTAGAAAGATTGATGCGGTTGAGAAAATAGTCGGAAGGCTTTTTTTCAGCCACTTTTTACCACGGAGGACCTCTTGAAGCGCATCTTCCAAGAGTAAATTAAACTCAACTTTATTTTATTTTTTTAGAGCATATTGTTTTATGAAATGTTTATTTTTTTAGTACAAAACAATACAGGTTACTTATACAAGCCTTAAACATACCGTAAATTCCGGACTATAAGCCGCTACTTTTTCCCAAACGTTCAACCCTGCGGCTTATTCAGTGATGCGGCCAATTTATGTCATTTCTCTAACGGCCGCCAGCGGCGCTCGAGTACAAAAGGTAAGATTTAGACAGCAATTTCTTAGCTTGTGCACAAATTAAATTGGCGTAGACATATTCTCATCATGCAAATTGCAAAAAGAAAGGCACATGACGCAACTTTCAGGCTAAACGCAATCGAGCAGTTCGTTGAAAAGGAAACAGAGCTACCGCACGTTAACTTTACTTTGCGAGCGTGACTTTAGCGTGTTTTTGATAAAAGGGAGAGCGTGTGACGACGTCTAAATTACAAAGTCTCTTTCCCATACAGAAAGAAGACAACTTTGCTGACGTCAGTTATAAGGTGGAAGATGAGGACGATTTACTGTGCTTTTTTTTGGTTTGGTTTGAACAATTTTATTCAAGTCAAGTCAAGTCAAGTCACATTTATTTATATAGCCCTTAATCACAAAAATGTCTCAAAGGGCTGCACAGGATTACAATTACAAAATTACACAATTACCTGATCTTAAACCAGCATGCAGGCAAGGAACAACTCAAAAACTTCAGTGTGAGGAGAAAAGAGAAACCTTGAGAAAGGACCTCACATGTGGTCATCCCCCTTCCAGGATTGATCAGGGTGAAAACCCACGCTTAAGCGACCTAACCTTGACCCAGAAGCCTAGGTAATTATAGGCCAGTGTCAAACCTGCCATTTATTGACACTAGTAACATCAAATAAATAATGTGAGGTTTGAACAATTTTTCTCGACAATCTTAACAGCAATTAAGCATGTTCACAATTTCGTTATATGACGTTTTAACAATTTTTTTAACAGCAATTGAACACACAATTTCATTATATCATATCCCAACAATAAGAGTTTTTATCGACACTTTTAACAGCAATTAAATACTTCTTGGTTTTTTTGGGGGGAATTTTACCAAATAAACAATGTGAGGTTTGAACAATTTTTCTCGACAATCTCAACAGCAATTAAGCATATTCACAATTTCGTGACATTTTAACAATTTTTTTCTGACATTTTTAACAGCAATTAAACACACAATTTTATTATATCATATCCCAACAATATGAGTTTTTATCGACACTTTTAACAGCAATTAAACACGGTATGTTTTTTTAACAGAGCTGTTTACTGTGTTGCGAGCGTGTTGCTAGTCGCGTTTTGCTACCCTTCACAGGCACGGTTTGGGATGAAAGTAATAATATTATTATTAAAGCTTTGAAAACTCTCTCGGTGTACCGTCTTTCTTTGTAAATATGTGTAATATGTATTTGCAACTGTATATTTTTGTAATGTATTTATTTTAGAAACTTATTCTGATATGTTTTGAACAAGCAAATGAGAAAGAAGGGGCGGGGCAAACGCGGGCTGACAGGAAGTGGAGTAAAGGTGAGACGTGTTTGTGAACGCGGTCGACAACAGATGATATATATTTTTCCCAACCTTACCTTTGGAAATATACACTTTTTACCTTGGATTACTTTCAACGGGCACTTGGACTCTGCAGGTCTGCATTAAATCTTAAGTACCGGTAACATTTTCCGTTCATTTTGCCGGTTGTGTTTTTTGGACTGTATCGGGTATGGGTTAATTTCGTGTTTGTATTGCGTATTTTCAATGTGGGCGCATGCGGCTAATATACAGGTGCGGTTGTTCAGTTTTCCTCTTCAAATGTAGTGGGTGCGGCTTATAATCAGGTGCACTCTATATTCCGGAATTTACGGTACTTATGAAACCCTAAACATACAAAATATAGCACTGAAGCAACTTACAAACTAATTCAATTTACGAACAATGGTTCGTAAGTAGGGCAGTGTCGGTACACCCTAAAAGGAACAGCAAGTATCGAAAAATGTAGACAATTATTTGAATGTAAGCCTTAATACCCATTAATGCTTCATGAAAAGAATGGTTTTCATGGGGCCACAGAGGAACAATGCAGTGAACTCACAATTGTTTGCGACACGGCAGAATTCCTCCTGCAGCTTGGCCACGTCGAAAGGAGAATCCAGAGACTCTTGGTCTACTCTGTCATTGGCAAGCACTGCAGTAGAGAGGTTGGGGTTGGAGGAATGGAGGCGAATGGAACCAGAAATGCAACTGGGAACCTGCAGCGAAACAAAAGAAGCTGCAATGACCTGACTTATTCCTCGACAAAGACATTGAAAGGTAGATCTTTTTCGTCAACCTACTTGCAGAGTGGTTTTGATGTCTTTGTTGTAGTTTTTGGCTCGCCATTTCCTCTGAAGCCTCTTTTCCTTCTTAGGGCTGTCAAACGTGGATGTCTAACCATCATAACACAGTGCGGGCATGTTCACAAAAGCTGTCACCATAGACAATTCGACACAACAGATTTCTAAATATAGAAGCAGGGCAGATTGAAATAAACGAGGAATTGGAGCGCATTGTGATATTTTAGTATGCTGATTGTTCGGTTAAATAATAATAATAATAATTTCCTTGTATTGTCATTCTGTGTAACAATGTACACAGAACGAAATGTCGATTGCATCTGACCCGATGCAGCCGCAGCCAAGAGAGGGCGCCGCCGACCACTTTTTAAGTCTTAGGAATGACTCGGCCGGGGCGCGAACCCGAACCTCCCAGTCTCAAAGCGGGCGCCTTACCATCTAGGCTAGGAACTGTTATTTCAGCATAATAGGAAACGGATGTGCCGAGCAGACCTGAAGAGCTTGGATAGAAGGTGCAGAATAGGTCCGATGGAGGACCTCCATGCTCTGAAGAAGGTGGCTCAGTTCGAGAAGATACGCTTCGCAGACAGACAAGTCTAAAAAAGGAAACACATTTTTAAAAAACACAGCAATGAATGGTTTAATAATGGCAACACCTAAGGGGAATTAATACAGTTTTATTAAGTAGACGCTATTGACTGTACAGTGAGTGGCATGTAATTACAATTTAAGGCAGCAGAGGCCGCTGTTGCAAGACGTGTATACACAACCATTCCATGAGTGTAGAATAGAATAGAATAGAAAGGAAAAGAAAGAATAGCATAGAATAGAATAGAAAGGAAAAGAAAGAATTGAATAGAATAAAACAAAATAGAATAACATAAAATATAATAGGATATAAAAGAATATAATAGAATAGAGTAGTCATAATTTTCATTAATAACAACGTAGTGAACATTGTTTAGAGATTAGACGTGGCACTCCATAATTAAAAAGTCTTAAAAGAGTAACATAAGATAAAAACAAATGAGGATAAATAGGCCTAATTCCTGAGTGTATCAGAAATGTTTCTCAAGTTTTTGTTAGCCAAGGCACACCCACCTTTTTTTGTGGGAAATGTTTAAAAAAAATTGTATTTGTATTTTTATTTAATTTTTTTCAAAGCAGCATTGCTCTTTTGTTTTCCGTTTTTAGGGTTAGGGCGAAAAAAATGAATGAAATTCCAAGGTTTTTTTTTTTCATTTAAATTGACTAGGCAGGCTATTGTAAGTTGCCAATATAAATTTGTTCTTCGTGTCTTAAATAATTTTTTTGTCATGACTCAAGCTGAGGAGGTCATTTGGGAAAAAGTAATTTTGGCAACTAATTTACACATTGTTTTATGGTTAAAACCTTTTTTTGTTGTTTGAATATGTTTCCACTTATAACGGTTTTTATACTAAAATATATCAAATGGAAAAAAAACATCTGAATTTTTTTACAAATTTGAGAACAGTTTCAAAAATATTTCAAACACTATATCTCCTCCTAAGATAATTATCAACATAGGGAACTGCTACCACTTATTGGATATGCAAGAATATTCTGGTCATTCTACTAGAAGACTGATAGACATATAGTAGACAATGGCACATATTTTGAAAAAATAAATCAAAGAATCTCTCTCTCTCTCTCTCTCTATTATATATATATATATATATATATATATATATATATATATATATATATATATATATATATATATATATATATATATATATATATATAGGGTTCAAATCCGGCTACCGGACTTCCTGTGCGGAGTTTGTATGTTCTCCCCGTGCTCGCGTGGGTTTCCTCCGGGCACTCTGGTTTTTCTTCCCACATTCCAAAGACATGCATTTCAGGTGGATTGGCCGGTCCAAATCGTCCCTAGGTGTGAATGAGCGAGCGAGTTGTCTGTCCCTGTGTGCCCTGCGATTGGCTGGCAACCAGTTCAGGGTGTCCCCTGCCCACTGCCCGATGATTGCTGGGATGGGCTCCAGCACCCCTGCGACCCTACTGAGGATAAGCGGTGCAGCTAATGAGATGAGATATTTGTATATATTGGTTGTGACCAATTAAGTGTAAATTATGGACAATTTTCTGCAGAACACCAGTCTTCCGGCGACCAAACTTGTTAAGAAACAATGACTTACAATTTTGATTATTTCATATTTGTCGATGTAACTTTGGGAAATTTCAAGTCCTTTAATTTGATTTGCAAAACAAGCGTGTGGGGAAAACTGATTATCTGGGATATACAGTGTATGGTTTTGTTGCTGTCTAATATTTGCAGTAAATATCTGATATATTATGTTAAAAGAATGTTTTAGTGCCATGATGAAGCCCATGTAGAAATACAAGTATCAACGTATACCTACAGTTATATGAAATGAAATGATCTGCATTTATATAGCGCTTTTCAAGTCAATGAAGACTTCCCAAAGCGCTTTACAGTGTGCTTCACATTTCCCAATAGCGGCCGTGCAGCCATGTAAGGCGCTAACCTGCATATTGGGGGTATTAGGGGTTCAGTGTCTTACCCAAGGACACTTCGACATGTTACACGGAGGAGCCGGGATTCGAACTGCAATCTCTTGATCCTAAGATGAGCGCTCTTTACAGACACTCCCCTACTTACAACCATTTGACTTACGAAAAATGGTAGATACGAACATTTTTCACCTTTGGAACACTTGTCCATGTCATCAGAGGACTGCAGCCAGGCTGTTACCTTGGCTTGACTGTTGCAGCTGAAAGGAAAAGCTCCAGATGAAAGCATCGTGGACTGCCTGCGTAAAGGCATACACTTCACAAAGAAACACAAACAAAGGGTCGTCTCAATCACAATAAACGTTTGCAAAGATGATCATTTGCCTCAAGCAAAGTGGAAGGGAAAGAAACAACAGTCAGGCACCTTTCTGATAGGGCCACTATCAGCAAATACGGGCGACGCGGGGGAAGGGTAGTGGGGGAAGTGGAAGGACTTGTCGTTGGTACACATAGCAATCTCATTTTGCCGATAGAGCCGGTGGTGACGTAGCTTGGACACCCATTCATCAAACAGCTCTTGTGACTTGATCTGCACACAAGGACAAATGAGGTGACGGGCGGAAACAATGCCACACACACACACAAAGACACACAAGGTCACTCAAGGCTTATTGAAAACTTCACATGCTAACCTGAAAAGAAAAAAAACCGGCAGGGTGCTAGCATGGACCTACAGTGGAACCTCGGTTCTCGACCATAATCCGTTCCAGAGCCCTGTTCAAAAACCGATTTGTTCGATCACAGAAATCATTTTTCCCATTAAAAATAATGTAAATCGTTTTAATCCGTTCCAACACCCTGAATGTTTACCTTGAATGTTTAACGTAAACATAAAGCTAACCCAGGCTAATCGTACGTTCGGGTTATCGTAATCTTCCGTACGAAAGATTCCCCTAACATGAACGTGTAAAAATAAAAAAATCAGGTCGTTTACAAGTCATTTAGCACCCGGGTCTCCACAACAAGTGGTGAGCGGTTCATTGGAAAGGGGGCTCCGTTCCAACACCCTCAATGTTGGGCTCCGTTCCAACACCCTGAATGTTAAACGTAAACTTAAAGCTAACCCAGGCAAATCGTACGTTTGCGTTATCGTAATCTTATGAATAGGATTTCTTACCTTTGTCAGCTCGCACACCTCCTTCATATTTGGCTATTATTTCTTTATTAAATGCAATATTTGTACGCACTACTTTTCTTTTTTCACCTGTAGCAACTTTGCTGCTTGCACTGACTTTCTTCGGAGGCATAATAAGGGGCTAAAACACCCGTACGCCGCTCAGCATCGCACCCTAGCGTTCGAACTACGATTTTTTGACCGAACAGCGAAGCAAGAATTTCTCGAAATTTTTGGTCGGACACCGATTTGTTCGAACTGAGAGGCGTTCGGAAACCGAGGTTCCATTGTATTTTCCTATACATTGGTACCTCTTAATAAGAGCATTTCTAAACACGAGAATTTTTTTGGGAACGAAAATCTTGCTCCATGTACGAGGGTAAATGCACTGAAGTGAAAAGATGTACAGTCTTAAACTTTTCGTTTGCAGTATTTTGTGACACTTTTTACAAAAATAAATAAATAAAATAAATCCAAGCTATGAGCAGTCCCAGAGGGTACCACTAGAGGCCACTCACTCAAAGTCAGCATCAGCTCGTCCGAGTTGGCACATGCGTTTCCCACTATCAGACACCAGATCCCGCCCACTAAATTATATTATGCAGTAAGTTTGTTTTTATCGTATTGCATCTCCTTTTGGTGACCTTAGTTTTTAGTTCTGGAAAGTTATTTTCAAAGAAAAGACGGAAAATGATGTCAGTTGAAACGGCAGGAAATAATAGACAATCTTGGTGTTTGTGTGAGTGACCTAGCTAAGCAGTGCGATTGGTCAACATCTCCTATTTGTACGCTATCGAAACAGAAAGATGTCATCAAGGCTATAAAACCGACCGGGTGCGTGACTGTTTATGATGAGATGGAGAGACTTGTTATTGTGGATACGCGACAAATAACTAGCTGGAGATAGCTACACGGAGACGTTATCTAATTACAAAGAACTACAACTTGTGGCACTTTCAGGTACAACCGGAATGGAATTTTATGGCTGGTTCGAGATATTCAAGAAGGCAACTGTCTCTGTGACTGTGGTTTGGCATGAGGAAACAGCAAGTGCAGGTTACAAAGCCACGATTTTTGCAGAGCTTTGCTTCAGTGACTTGAAAAGCGCTTTCAGAATGCAGACCATTTACCAATTTCAAATAAAGGAAAGAAAATAAAAACAGTACGCTGTAAATATGTTTGTGTGTATGTTTATTTAAGTTTCAGTAAATTTAATTTTTAAAAGGACAGTGCTTACATATCATGAAAAGTCGTGCGCCGTCACTCCTACCGCATGCAACGACACCCCTCTCCCATCTTCCGCACTTCCACACACACATAAACTTGCGTTTTATATCTTTAATATCTTATTTATCAGGGTAGGGTAGGGTTACTTTAACTTGATTACTTTCAATTACTTTTGGATTACTCCAATACCAAATATGCTAATAAAAGACAAAAGAAACTAAATATGAATAAAATTACAAAATTTTGTGCAGGCTTGGGGAGTAACGGAATACATGGAACGGCAAAAATGATGTTGGCAAGCTGTTTAGATTTATTTTCATTTTGTTTGTCGCATTTTATGTTAGTTTTGCCGGAGATCAAAGAGATCAAAGCCAGGAGAGAAAGCTTACCATGTTTGTGAGTGATAATTTTATTCATATTTAGTGTCTTTTGTCTTTTATTAGCATATTTGGTATTGGAGTAATCCCAAAGAAATTGAAAGTAATCAAGTTAAAGTAACCCTACCCAACCCTGTTATTTATCTTAATACTGTATTTTTGTATGTTTAATTAATATTTGAATGTGTTTTTGTGATCAGGAAGATGTATTTTTTTTGTCATTTACGGTTCACTTGGATGCTTTTGGAAGGTTGTGAACGGACCACAAGGGAAAATGTGTTTGTCACACGTGCAATTCAAGCTACAAACATGATCCTGGAACAAATTAAGCTCAGATGAATAGGTACCACTGTACATCATTCTGTTGACAATCCTCGTTGTTTTACCTTCAGGTGATAAATGTTCTCCTCAGCATCAAGATCGATGCACTTGGCTTTCTTCTTAATGGCCATCACGGAGAGCCCCACATCGATGCAACCGTGGAGCTTCCCTTTCTCAATCTGCCAGCCAACACATTACACTATGAACACAGGCGGGATCACACCTTTTTAAATCTGCACTTAATCGTGTTTTGTTAGTCTAGCAGGCCAAACGAGAAGAAATCGAAAGAGGACATGCTGTTCCATGTGATTGGTAGCCAGCGGGCACTCACATCAGCGTTAGACTTGCCGTACTTCAAGATGCCCTTGTCCAAGAAAAAGTATCTCTGCAGGGAGGAAGCATAAGTACAACCTCATTAAATATTCACATCCCAGCTATTATCATAAGTCTATCATCATTACAAACGCCAACATCTATTTTCTCCACGTTGACCCTTTTTGTAACAACAACTAGTTCCGGAGCTTTTTCTGCTTGTGACTGTTGAAAGCACTAAAACAAAATGTCAATACTAAACGTATAAAACCCTAACAACCAGCAGGCCATCAGCTAATGCACCGGACAGGAAGTCTTGCATTGGGAGCATAGATGTGCCATGTGTCACTCCGCAATAGGGCTTTCCCGATCGTTTGACAGCAAAGATACGTATTTCACATTAGAAAAGAATTGTAATACCAAACACAAATTGTGCTATTTTATAGCGGGATCATGACAAGCTGCTCTGAATATTGGCAAATCTGACTTTGGAAAATGATATGCAAATGCACAATGTTATAACGCTCGGGAAAGTCCGGAAGCACGAAGTTATTCGATGCAGGCTTCTGATTGGCTGCCGAGTATGCAAATTGACAAACGAACCGACATTTTCAAACCGAACGAAGATTTTGAAACAAAATCGGAATAAAGCAAACGTTTGTAACAAGCTACCATTCCATCTACCCTGTCGAAAGATTTAGACATTGCGTTAAAGAACAAATGATGAGATGAGGATATATCAAAATATATACTATTTCGGGTAAACTTATAGGATAAAGTTACAGGATGTTGTTTCAATCGTAACAGTTTTTTTTTGTAGCCCTTTGTAGTCTTTTGTGATTAAGGACTACACGAATACATGTGTTCTTGATTCGATATTTTCCATATGTAAGGCATTGAATAGACTACAATCTTGACTGAGGATACAATTAAAAATAGCTTCTGGATATTTACAGCTAAAGAACAGACTTGCATTGAACAATCTACCTTGTGCCAGCCCTTCAGAGGCCACTTTCTTTTCTTTAGCACGTAGCTTTCCTGTTTCTGTGGCTCCAAGACACTGCTGAAACCTTCACGCAGACCTTCAACAATCTCCCAGCTGTCCTGCAGGTTAAATAAAAGCCATTTGTCGGTAATGAAAAGCGTAAGAGTAAATCAACAACATTGTATGTCCTTGTCAGGGCTTATTTGGATTGCTGGTGGACTTGGTGAGAAAAATAGTTGTTTCAGTGGACAGAGGTCAGAATAAACGTCATTTAAAATAGAGGATGTGATTTGTGAGGAAGAAGCCGTCTGAATGAAAGTTTATAATAATTGAAGGAGTGGTCTTAAATGACGAAGGTCAGTAAGTCAGCGGAGAAACTATCTTCTTTCAGTCTAGACACTTGTGAAGGTTGAAACCCTCGGAAGTCGTAAGCAGTGCAAAATATATGACATATATAAGACATACATAAACAGTGGTACCTCTACTGTGCCGGTATCAGTGTGTGAGTGTGAAGCACATTGTAAAGCTACCGTAAATTTTGGACTATAAGCCGCTACTTTTTTCCCAAACGTTCAACCCTGCGGCTTATTCAGTGACGCGGCCAATTTATGTAATTTTTCTAACGGCCGCCAGCGGCGCTCGAGTACAAAAGATTTAGACCGGTGGAATATATGCGCCGAGGAAGACTGCAACTTCTTAGCTTGTGCACAAATTAAATTAGCGTTAACATACCCTCATCATGCAAAATGCAAAAAGAAAAGCACATAAAAAAATCCACCATAACCAACGGGTTCCAAAAGCCGGTCTGCTGCGTGACGGAGAGGAGGGCACAGAATCAGGGGTGGATGGGAGCGTGGGACGACGTCTATATGACAAAGTTTCTTTCCCGAGACTGAGGAAGACGACTTTGATGGCTTCAGTTCTAAGGAGGAAGATGAGGACGGTTTACCGTGATTTTTACAAGTAGGGAATGTTTTTTTAACAGACCTGTGTACTGTGTTGCGAGCGTGTTGCTAGCGTGTTGCTACCATTAACTGCCCTGTCAGGCACCGTTTGGGATGAAAGTTATATTATTATTATTAAAGCTTTGAAAACTATCTCGGTGTACCGTCTTTCTTTGTAAATATGTGTAATATGTATTTGCAACTGTATATTTTTGTAATGTGGGGCGGCAATAGCTCAGGAGGTAGAGCGCTCGTCTTGGGATCAAGGGATCCCAGTTAGAATCCCGGCTCGTCCATGTTACATGTCGAAGTGTCCTTGGGTAAGACACTGAACCCCTGATACCCCCAATAAGCAGGTTAGCGCCTTACATGGCTGCAAGGCGCTAATTGGGAAATGTGGAGCATATTGTAAAGCGCTTTGGGAAGTCATTGACTTGAAAAGCGCTATATAAATGCAGATCATTTCATTTCATTTCATAATGTATTTATTTTAGAGATTTATTCTGATGTTTTGCATGGGCGAATCAAAAAGGATGGGCGAAAAAAACGGGGGCTGACGGGAAGTGTAGTAAAGGTGAGACGTGTTTGTGGACGCGGCGGACAATAGTGGATATATATTTTTCCCACCCTTACCTTTGGAAATATACACTTGTTTTCTTGAATTACTTTCAACGGGATCCGGACTCTGCAGGTCTGCATCAAACCTTAAGTACCGGTATCATTTTCCGTTCATTTTGCCGGTTGTGATTTTAATGAAGGACATTCAGTTTCAATCACGGGACTTAAAGTCGGGTTTGGGTTAATTTTGTGTTTGTGTTACATTTTTTAATGTGGGCGCGTGCGGCTTATATACAGGTACAGCTTGTGTAAGTACAAAATCGGTTTTCCTCTTAAAATGTGGTGGGTGCGGCTTATAACCAGGTGCGCTCTATAGTCCGGAATTTACGGTATTAAGAAAAATACGTGTTTTTCATTGCTTGTGAAGGAGTCATCTATGCTAGCACAGCCACCGACACATGGACACATTCGATAACGAGTCATTTTACCTGCCGACTGTCATGTTTGGAAGAAGAGCTGCTGTTGCTGCGAGACAAGGAGGCCATCTTATGCGACATGACTGGAGTTCTCTCCTCTGAGCCCATTACGGCTGGAGTGCCCGTAACATTCCTTTCGGCGACTGAGAAAGAAACAGAAGACGCGAGGTCAAAGGGGGGGAGGAAACGGAAGAACAAATTGCTTTAATAGTCGAGGTATCTTAAACCTTTAAAGATTTAGCACGCTGAAAAAAATGGTTATTTGCAGCAATTTGTTTTTGTTCGGAACAGACAGACAAGATGAGACGGTAAAAGGAGTTTAAATGAAAGCAAAGCTGTGAATAATTCAGATGCTCTTATGACTCCTACTGAGTGCAGGACTTTTAACATCAAATAATCATACCGATGAAAGTAGAAGAAGCTTTTATTGTATGCATATAAATGTCAGAAGTTTTCCGTGTAGTAATCCTGATAACTACAAATAGATACTTTATATTGCGGTCCAGTGACGTGCAGTCAGGGGAAGCGGGTGAGGCAAGTGAGGGTGTGCCTCAACCGGCATTATGAAAATGTAAAATTAAAAATACATTGAATGGCTATAATTATTCAGTGAGTCATGAACCAGGACAGGATCAGGACCCAAACGCATGACATTTCTCACAAAAGCCTTTTATTTGACGGGAAATGGGGAGTCATGCACGTTAGGCAGCAGTCTGGCATGAAATGATAGGAAGCCAGAAGCCGACGAGATCGATACCGATAGCCCGAATAGATATCGGACCGATGGGGTCGATACCGGACCAGACTGGACAGACAGGATTGATAATGAAACAGGATATCGAAATAAAACATCTAACCAATACAGAATGGTTAAGGTAAGATTATTAAAACCTTAATGTATGCTACAGTTTATATCAGGGGTGTCGAACTAATTTTAACTCGGGGGCCACACGATAGAACAAACATTCTGTCTGGGGCCGAATTAGTAGATGAGAGAGAAAGAAAAAGAGAGAGGAAGAAATAAGCGAAAGTGGGGGAGAGAAAAAGAGAGTGGGTGTGAAAAAGAAAGAGAGAAAGGGAGAAAGAGAGAGAATGTGAGAAACAAAAGAAATAAAAACAGAAATGGTGAGAGAGGGGGAAAGAAAGAGAGAGGGAGAAAGAAATCCAAAGAGAAATAGAAAGAGACAAAGGGAGAAGGAGAGAAAGGAGAAGGTGAGGAAGAGAGAAGGGGAGAAAGAGAGAAGAGGAAAGCCAGAGAGAGAAAAAGAGATGAGAGAGAAAAGGAAAAAGGAAAGAGTGTGCAAAAGAAGGTAAAAAGACGCATAGAAAAAGTGACAAAGAGGAACAAAGAAAGAGAAAAAGAGAGACAGAGAGTGAAAGAGAGAGAGAGAGAGAGAGAGAGAGAGAGAGAGAGAGAGGGAGAGAGAGAAAGAAATTCAAGCACAGAGTTTGTGAGCGGTAACTGGATTGGCAACATCAAGTGGACATATTTCAACCTGCAGCTCGTTTTTCTCTTGCGCTTCCCTCAGCGTTGTCTCACGGGCCAGATTCCATCCCTTACCTAACCTGATCCGGCCCTCGAGCCGCCTTTTCGACACCCTTGGTTCATATATTGCTATCTTGCTCATCCAATGAAATGATAAATAGGATTTAGGTTCATTTATCTGTAAATCTGATTGCGCCTCACCAGAAGCGAACTTCGACTGTTATATTACTACATTTCCCACCAACCACCACATAGACACACAATCAGGCTCCATCTGGATTAAAGACATAAATACAAACCGAGAAATCTGCCGCATGTCACAATGTTGTGAGACGTGCCACCAAAGGAGACGGGCGGTGTCATGGCATCACCCGAGTGTGAAAATAATTGGTCCTTTTTTCATAGACGGCAACAGTCCATCAACTCCCGCACTTCACACGTATTCATGAACAGCCCCAAGTCTGTCCGTGTGGCTCAGCATGTCAAAACATGAAACCGCATTTTCTGCTTGTTATTCCGACAGAAATTATAGGAATTAATTGGTCATGTTCAGGGTTGGGTAGGGTTACTTTAACTGGATTACTTTCAATTTACTTTTGGATTACTCCAATACCAAATATGCTAATAAAAGACAAAAGAAACTAAATATGAATAAAATGACTACATTTTGTGCATGCTTGGGGAGTAACGGAATATATGGAAAGGCAAAAATGATGTTGGCAAGCTGTTTGGATTTACAGTGGAACCTCGGTTCTCGACCATAATCCGTTCCAGAACCCTGTTCGAGAACCGATTTGTTCAATCACCGAAATCGATTTTCCCATTAAAAATAATGTAAATCGTTTTAATCCGTTCCAACACCCTGAATGTTTACCATGAATGTTTAACGTACTGTAAACATGAAGCTAACCCAGGCTAATCGTACGTTCGCGTTAGCGTAATCTTCCGTACTAATGATTACGCTAACATGAACGTGTAAAAAAAAAGATAAAGAAAAGAATTATGAATAGGATTTCTTACCTTTGTGGTGGTCAGCAGAAGGCGCATGCTGTATTCCCTTAGCAAGATCGGAAACTCGCACACCTCTTTCATATTTAGCTATTATGTCTTTCTTAAAGGTTGTCCGAACAACTTTTCTTTTTTCACCTGTCCTGCTTGCACCGACCTTCTTCGGAGGCATAGTTAGGGGCTAAAACACTCCGTTCACCGATATTAAAAGCGAAAGCAAGAGGCAAGTGCACACGTGATAACAATTGGTCACGAGGGGTGGGTGCGATCTACACGATCTACACCCGTACGCCGCTCAGCATCGCACTCTAGCGTACGCACTCACGCATTACCGGCGTTCGAACTCCGATTTTTTGACCGAACAGCGAAGCAAGAATTTCTCGACATTTTTGGTCGAACACCGATTTGTTCGAACTGAGAGGCGTTCGAAAATCGAGGTTCCACTGTATTTTCATTTTGTTTCTTTCGCATTTTATGTTAGTTTTGCCGGAGATCAAAGAGATCAAAGCCAGGAGAGAAAGCTTACCACGTGTTGTGAGTCATAATTTTATTCATAATTAGTTGCTTTTGTCTTCTATTAGCATATTTGGTATTGGAGTAATCCAAAAGTAATTGAAAGTAATCCAGTCAAAGTAACCCAACCCAACCCTGGTCATATTGCATATTTGGAAATAAAATACAGCTTAGTTCAACTGAGTTGGCGACATGTCGTATGCAAATACTGAACAGGTGGTGTATGGAGATATGAACTACACATTAATGAATGACAATGGAAAATGAAAACACAATGTAAGGATTTTTAATCCGCATTAGACTAGGGCCCATTATATACATACAGCTAATAATGGTGAAGGATTAAATTTCAGCATTTTATACATTTGACACCACGTTTGCCAGTCTGTATTGGTTATATGTGTGACTACACATTTGAAAACATTGTTTTAAGTAATGCATTCTGTCAAGAACCGGAACAGGAGGACCCAGATGCGTAACGTTTTTCACACAAGCTTTATTTTACGGGAATGGGGCAGTCATGCACATTAACACAAACGCCAGTGATTCTGCGATCGCTGGGCGGAAGAAGAAAGACAGAAGTCTGGCGTGGAACGACAGGAAGCGAGAGACCAACGAGATCGATACCAGTTACAAGAGCCGATACTGGACAGATGGTGTCAATACCGGACAGAATGGGACTGACAGAATTGATAACAGAGATAGGAGAGTGGAGACAGAGATCAGACAGAACGAGATGGACGAGAACAATACCAGACACTGGAGACCGAAGACCGACAACAAAACAGGACGAAATAGACGGGATCGATACCGGACAGGATACACAAACAGGATACCGGACAGAGTCAAAACACACGCCTAGCGGGTGCAGAGGTTCATTGACGGACTGACAAAGGGTGAATGAGAGCACTGAGCTTAAATAGGAAGGAAGCCAATCAGTCAACGCCAACCGGGCGGGACCAATTCAACCGTGACACATTCATCATTTTGGAAAACAGCTATTTTGACACTCGAAATGACAACACATTGCCTGATGCAATGTGATGTATTTTTCAGTTGACAGATAATAATAGGTAGATTTAGCTGCTTTGTTCATATTCAAAACAGGAAATAAAAAATCTTTTACTACCACTAGGTACCACTTATACTCCCATAGCCGTTGAAAATCAATGCAGTTATAAGTAGACTGGAAGTAAATGAATTCATCTGAATTCATTGTTTAGACTACAGAATGTTATGGACAATATTTCAGACTTCCACCATTGCTGTGACGGATACGCTGAAGCTATTTATGCATGAAAAAATTAGAATTTGATGTGTTTAGCAAAGTTGTGCATTGAGAAGGCCACACAAAGAAGTAAGTAGTCATCTCCTCATGCACAGAATGTCTTGTTTTTCCCCAAAATTATATAGTTAAAAACTGTATGTAAGTTAAACTTATACTCTAGCTCCAGTGTAGGTCAACCTGATTTTACATGTTTTGTTGAGCTCAACCTTTACCTGAGAGCGCCGTGAAATATGATGTTTATTGGACTTTTGTTTTAATTTTTGTGCATTTTTGTTTGTTTGAAGACCCAAATAATGACATATCCTTACCAGGAATCAAGCCAAAACCTGAGCCCCAGAAGAAAGATTCAAAAGAAGCTAAAAAAAATGGATGACGCTACAAAGCGTAATTGACTTGAAAAAAAGAGTTAGTAATACAGTAATCCCTCAGTTATCGCGGTTAATGGGGACCAAAACCACCCGCAAAAAGTGAAAATCCGCGAAGTAGCGACGCCCCTTCAAAAATGCTTAAAAAAATATATATATTTATATATATATATTTTTTCTTGATTATTTTTTGGACCTGCAAAGCTCTGAACCCGCCAACGTGGAAGCACAAGTAGCCACATACCCTTTAAAAATTATTATTATTTTTTTTTCTTAAGCAAAAAATTAATATTATTATTATTTTTTAATTATTTTATTTTATTATTATTATTTTTTAGACCTGCGAAGCTCTGAACCCACGAACGTGGAACCGCAAAGTAGCAAGGTCCCACTGTATCTTAAAAGGGCAAAGTAGAAGAAGACCCAAATCATGACATATCCTTACCAGGAATCAAGCCAAAACCTGAGCCCCAGAAGAAAGATTCAAAAGAAGCTAACAAAATTGATGACGCAACAAAACGTAATTGACTTGAAAAAAGAGTATATATAATATCTTAAAAGGGCAAAGTAGAAGAAGACCCAAACCATGTGTTCACAGAGTGGGAGGAAATCCTAAATGTAATAACAAAACCTCATACTAATGTGATAGTCCCATTGTTCAGTTTTCAATGGAAAGCTACATGTTGCAGACTACTTTGAAGCCGCAGTGAGGTTAAACACATGACCTGTTCTGCATTCAAAAGCTTTCCCAATGTGTAATGAGCCGAGCCTCTGATAGACATATAAAACCGGCATCTGAACCCACAACCGAGCCTTCACTTCCTACCGGTGCTCTGATCCCGATTTAAGTAGCCATCACTTTAGCCATTGCCTTTTTTTCTACCTACGTTTTCATTACATTTAACGCCGCCTCCACTTCTATTATTCATTCACTTTCCATTGATAGCAGCGATGATGCGGAGGTCCGGATCACAGTCACAGGGGCTTGCTTTCATCTCGTACAATGTGGCCACCTTTCAGACTTCTCAGTGCTTCGAGTCAGTGATCAAAACACGAAAAGGAATTGTGAGTTTCTAGGGCAGGGGGTAGCGAATACGCGGTTCTAGAGCTCTTGGCCAATAAGAATGCGGCTCTTTGCCTCATCATGTTTTCTATATACTGTGGCTCTTTGCCTCGTTTCATGATTAGTTTTTTCCCCTCTTAAAACACACTTGAATCCATCAGAGTTAATAACAAATAATAAATAATATTTTGAAATTAATTTGGCAGATTTGTTGTTTTTATGCTGCTCCTGTCATGATTGCTGATTCAGGGCATCTGTGAATGCCCCGTTGGCGCCAACAGCCCTGAGCGCTGATTGGCTCATTGACTCTTTTTAAACACCCGGCTTCCAAGAGGAAGCTGTCAGACCGTCCTGCGAACCTACGCTTTTGCTAGGCAAGCACCGTACCCTCCGACAATCTCCTGCTCTGTTTTCTCCTGCCTAATTACCTGTTGCCGACCTGTTTCTGGACCCGTTTCTGGACCCGTTTCTGCCCTGCTCTTCCGTCCCGGCCATCGACCTGTTTCCTGGCTGATACTTGTTGCCGACCTTTTTTCTGGACTCGATTACCGCCCTTGCTCCCCCTGTCCCGGCTACCGACCAGCTTTCCTGCCACCCACGATAATCCTCGCTCGACGCGGAAGTGCCACTTCCTGCCATCAGCCACCCGTGTCCGACGATCATCGGATCGTGGAAGCAAGCACTGCTTTCTATTTCAATAAAACTGAGTTTAACGAACGCTATTGGGTCCTGTCTCCGTTTCTGGATTCTGACAACTCCGGGCACAACTGACTGACAATCATCTGCGTAGGTTACGTCTAATGCGGGTCAGTGTGTGGTGTGGCTCTTTTGACTTTCACGGTTAAAAAATTTCTGCGCTTTGTGTCAAACTTGTTTGCCACCCCTGCACTAGGGTCTTGGGCATGAAGAGCCTGGTGGCGCCTATCCCTCTCTAGGCCAACATATGTTTCCACCCGGTCTCAAACCCGTTTCAGTTCCAGATAAAATGAAATGAAATGATCTGCATTTATATAGCGCTTTTCAAGTCAAAACTTCCCAAAGCGCTTTACAATGTGCCATGTAAGGCTCTAACCTGCTTATTGGGGGTATCAGGGGTTCAGTGTCTTACCCAAGGACACTTTGACATGTAACACGGACGAGCCGGGATTCGAACTGCGATCTTTTGACCCAAGACGAGCGCTCTACCTCCTGAGCCACTGCCGCCATAAAAAAAAAAAATCCCATTATAACACAACTGATAGAAGACTAGTTTGGTTATGTATTGGGAGCACTGCCCGGACTCATGAAAACTGTCCCTGACATTGGGACACATCTCTTGGTTAATGGCCTAATACAGAGACCTATCAGGAAATCTCTGAGATGGGCTCATTTCTGCGCTAACTCGATTCCCAAAAGTGAAAAGCCCTCTATTAAACTTCATTTATCAGATTTTTTTCTCAGGCTTTAAGGTCTCAGCCTGCGGAAATGCTTTTAAGCGTCATTAGGATGTGAGACATGAGATTGACTTCTCTTTGTTTGTCTCTTGGTGTCATGTTTAAAAAAATAATGGAGCAGAAAGGAAGAACTGCGTGTATGTTGCCAAGAAGCAGATTTGAAGCACTGATTGTATATTGCCACTTTAAAATGGGCAACTTGTAGATTAAATTTCCACTTAAAGAGAAAGCGTAAAAAAATCTTACCACTAGAGTTCGCTGCATTAGTAAAAAAACACACTCAGGAAGCCTATGGGATACCAGTTTGCAAAATTCACAAGTCTGTTTCCATACCTTCTTTTGCGTGATAATGAAAACCTGTGTGAATCCCTGTGAGTGACAAAAATACGATATAACAAGCTGGTTTGAAAGAGAGAGGCTAGCTTAAGCTGCAGACAAGTGGCTAACTTTATCGGCTAGTGCAGGGGTGTCAAACTCAATCATACAGAGGGCCAGAACTCAAACCACACCTTTGGTCGCGGGCCGAACAGACAGGATAAATATTTATTGAATAAATTTTCCTTTTTAAAAAAAATTAAAAAAAACATATGAATTTAAAACAGTCAGGAATATTATTCCAGAATAAACAAACTTAAACATTAAATGAATTAAAAATCGTTGCTCTCCATAAAAATATCTCGGAAAATATAAATAAAATTTGTGCTTTCCACTTTGGGAATTTGCTTTAGTGAAAAACATCTTCATATTCTTCTTTTACTCTTCAACTTTCTGTATCTTTTCTCTGGATTCAAGGTTTTTCAGCTTACTCTGAAGTTTTGTCTTCTAGTGCCGTTTTACATAAAATTCCTTAATTACGGCCACAAAATCTCCACAAATAAGACACACGGTGTCACAAAACGGGCCGGGAAGCAGGAAGTTGGAACTCATATGCGTAGACGATCTGTCACTTTAATTAGGAAAGAAAAGTTGTGCAACACCCAAACGGACCAAAAATAAAACAAAACAGGTTCAAAGGCAATCAAAAAAACAAACTAGGCATTACTCAGATCAAACGGGCATGAACAGGGTTTCAACGAGGGTTAAACAATAATCTGGCAGTGGGCAGTTCCAAAAGGAGCGCTTAAGTACTCCAAGGGCAATCAGTCCAATGCGTCTCAGCCGGTGTCAAGGGGCGGGGCCGGCTGGGCGCCATGACAACCGTGCAGGACATGACACACGGGTTTACCGGCAACGTCAGTATACATAATTTTCTCGGCCATTGTGGTTTTTAGTATCCGAGTATACTTTTGAAAGTTATCAGCGTTTCATAGACCCAGGCATTATAGTAGATGTATCTAAAAGGATTTGAAGGGCCAGATCTGATTGTACGCCGGGCCGGATGTGGCCCGCGGGCCGTGAGTTTGACACCTGTGGGCTAGTGGAAGAGGCTGTGGGATCCTGAACAATGAAACTTCAGCAACGTTAGCTTGCATGAAAAGGTGTGACAGGTGGGTGACACTGAAAGGCTCAGCAAGCATTATTTACCTGGAGAAGCTAGGAATTAAAGAGCAGCTAGTGACTAGGGACTGGCTAGTGAGTAAATACTGTCAGAATATTCAAATGTGTCACTGCATATGTCATCACTCTTAAATCCTTCTATTGATTTTAATCATCACACCATTTGTCACAACCACAACGGAAGTAGAACCCAGATGCGTAACGTTGATCAAAAGTTTATCGAGATATAAAGGAAAGGCAGCGCCCGCGATCCGGTGCTCGCTGGATGCGGGAAGCAAGCTGCTGACAGAATGCGGAAGTGGATCTTCCAGAGCGGGAGTGTAGTAGACGGAAATAACAGGTCGTTAGCCAGGACGGGAGATCAGAACGTGGTCGGGTTAAAAAAACGAGTCGTTAGCCGGGTTGGGAGATCAGAACATGGTTGGGGTCAAAAAATGAGTTGTAGCAGGAGACAAACGGGTAAATCAGGTACGGACGGGTGGAAAACAGGTGAAAAAACGGGACAGACCGGAATTCTAGCATAGAAGAAATGTGTTTTATTGTCTTGATTGAAATGGTGTCTTCTTTTGAATAAAAGCATTTCTAGATAGGGACTCCTCCCTCCATGCTACGACAAAAAAATTACTGATTGGCTTGACTTGCTGTTAGCTTGCTAACACTATCTCTAATTAATTGTCACGACCAGAACGGAAGTAGGACCCAGATGCGTAACGTTAATCACAATATTATTGAGATATAGAGGAAAGGCAGCGCCCGCGATCCGGTGCTCGCTGGACGCGGGAAGCAGGCCGCTCACAGAATCAGAACGTGTTCCAAATGCGGAAGTGGATCTCTTGGAGCGGGAGATCGTAGTGTAGTAGACGGAAAAAAACAAGTCGTTAGCCTGGAGGGGAGATCAGAACTGGTCGGGGTAAAAAACGAGTCGTTAGCAGGATTGGGAGATCAAAACATGGTCGGGGTCAAAAAACAAGTCGTAGCAGGAGACAAATGGGGAAATCAGGAACGGACGGGTGGAAAACAGGTGAAAAAACTGGGACAGACGGGAGTCAGAGTCAAAAATGCTTGCCTTTTGAAAACAGAGGTTCGATGACGGACTGACAACAGGCGAGTGAAAGGACTGAGCTTAAGTAGGAACGGGGAACCAATCATGTAGCCAGAAGCAGCTGGCACCAAACGAGCGGGCACAGGTGAATGTAATCAGTCACTATGACAACACTATTTTAATAACAATTTACTTATATATTTCTTAATGTGTTCACTTAATCTCTCAAAGTATTGTTTCATTCAGTCTTTATACAGTCCCTACATTGTTCCAAGTTTTATCTTTATCACTGTCGGGGAGAGACCTCAAGACCTACACTGGATTTGGTCAGGCCACGTGCAAAATCCAGCTTTTGGGGAATTTTTTCACTCACTCAAGGTTTTGTTCCTTTTAAACCACTTTTAAACCCTTTTCCTTTTGAAACAACGTTCAGCCATCTTGTTTTGTGAAGGACATACCCATCTCTGTTCTGTATTCACATGCGCAAAATATATTCTGTTTTTGCTTTATTTGATTCATTTGAATGAAAACCTCAACAAAAGTGTTTTGCTCAAGTGATTGTTTTTCCTGTCTAGTTTCGCAACCCAGCTGTTAAATAAACAGGGAGAAGCAAAAAGCTCATCCTTCTTGGCAAGCGAGGTAAACAGGGAAAAAAGAGTTCGTAATATCTTAATAGGGCAAAGTAGAAGATGACAAGTGGCTGGTAACAGTACCTTTACAATGACCGAGTAGGTAAACTTAGGTAAAAGCACCACCGGGACAAGCTAACTTTGCAAATTGGCATTCATATCAAGGATTCAAGGCCAAACAATAATCAGAACACCACTTAGAACAGGGTTCTCCAACATGGTAGCCCCATCAGAACACCTTAGTAGCCCTCGGACAGGTACGAAAAAATAGCTCACCAGTAATAGGCCATTGTGATTATCCAGGAAATTTGATTTCTGGCATGATGTTTTAGTGGTTGATTGAGCCTATTTTACTTCAACATATATAATAATTACAACATGTAATAACATAGTAACAACATTGTAATAACATAAGTTTTCATCTTAGAAATGCATATCAAATGGTTAGCCCTTCGTGCAAATCGTTAACAAAAAATAGCTTTCATCTTCAAAAAAGCAAAGACTAACAACTAACTTAATGGTTACATTTAGACAGAGTAAATATGTAAATAACAACATTTAAATATATGGATAATAATAAGGTGCATAATGAAAACTTGCGTATAAAAACAAGCTCTAGAAGCGGCATTTCAAGTCTTGTAATATAAAAACTCTTGATTAAAATATTAAGCTTACTATTGATTTAAATATTAAGCCTGTCTAATTGTCAGGACCAGAACGAAAACAGGACCCAATTGCGTTACGTTTCTCACAAGTTTTATCGGAAGAGAGAGAAAGGGTTGCGCCCACGATCCGGTGTTCGCAGTTCGCTCTGAATGCGGAAGTGGATCTTCCGTGGCGAGCGATGGCGGTGTCGGGAACGGCAAAAACGTGGTCGGAAGCGAGTCGTAAGCCAGGAAAAGGGGAGTAGACATGGTCGGGGACAATAAAAGTCGAAAGCCGGGACAAGAGAGTAGACGTGGTCAGGATTAAAAAACGGGTTGAAGCCGGGGAACAGACAGGAGCAAAAAACAGGTGGGAGTCAGGGTTGAAAAAAGGCCTGCCAAGTGTCAACTGAGGTTAGCAGACGGACTGACAAAAGGCGACAGATAGGAGTGGGTTTAAATAGGGACAGGGAGACAATTAGAGTCCCTTATGATTCACATTAGTAATCATAACACTAATAATGTTTTTGTCGAGAGAAAGTATTCTTACACCACATGGGGTTGCTATATAATACACAGCAGGAATTGAAATGATTTCTATCCTATTGAGTTACAATCACACAATCAGCACCAATCTTCGTACAGTTTTTGCCAAGCTTAAAAGCAGATGATACAAACATCTAAATAAATGCTGTGTTGTGTGAACACGTTATATCCGCGTGTACAGGCAGGGTCAGATCTCTTAAAAGCAAAGCTCCTGCTGTTGTTGCAAAATTTTCTCTGCGCTGACGGCCAGACATCCATCCGGATACACCACCATTCGAAGCCTCTCTTTAATTGGACTAGACTTTCTTGCGAGGCTTGCCTAAGGCCAGCTTGTCTTGAGTAGAAAGGTTATGGTTGCTGTGCTTTGAACACATCCTGGGCTAGAAGAGATTCCTAACAGAGTAAATACGCTCTATTCAGTCGCAATTGCGACTGGAAATATCAAAGAAAAACCTCTTTTGCAGCAAATTTTTGCTATTATAAACCTATATTATAATCAGGGTTGGGTAGGCTTACTTTAACTTGATTACTTTCAATTACTTTTGGATTACTCCAATACCAAATATGCTAATAAAAGACAAAAGAAACTAAATATGAATAAAATTACTCAATTTTGTGCAGGCTTGGGGAGTAACGGAATACATGGAATGGCAAAAATGATGTTGGCAAGCTGTTTGGATTTATTTTCATTTTGTTTCTGTCGCATTTTATGTTAGTTTTGCCGGTGATCAAAGAGTTCAAAGCCAGGAGAGAAAGCTTACCATGTGTTGTGAGTCATCATTTTATTCATATTTAGTTTCTTTTGTCTTTTATTAGCATATTTGGTATTGGAGTAATCCAAAAGTAATTGAAAATAATCCAGTTAAAGTAACCCTACCCAACCCTGATTATAATCTGTGCCCTTAAAATGAGTAGCTATAGAGTGCTAAGAACAGAGGAGAAGGGCAACACAGAAAGCCAAGCTGCATGCCTATTCTAGCATATTTAGAAAATGAGGGCACTGTCATCATCATCATGTTCATTTTATGACACAACAAATTTCAGTTCCTTTTTTCTCCATTCTTGTGTTCAGAACATCTTTTCTTCAAGTATGCACTGTTCATTTTACCTCTGAAAAGTGATGGGTCCCGGGGATTCGCATGCTCAAAAATCTATGGGTCCCAACAGAGATCTATGGGTCCCCAAAATTTAGTGTGCTCCATGCCCTTACAAACTGTCGTATTTTCCCTTACAAAATACAAAAAAAATCTTTTATTTTTTCAAACATGTTTATTTATGTAGTTTAACATGTTATATTGTACATGTGTTTCCTTATATCATATATATTGTTAATGAACATTTTGTTGTGAGACACTGAGTTGCTCGACATGAATGAGGTTTATTATGAAAAAAAGTTAAAAAATGAAGTCGCTTGGACGTTCACTGTAGAAAGAAAAAAAAATGCAAATGTAATTAAGTAGAATAATCTCATCTCATCTCATCAGCCGTACCGCTTATCCTCATTAGGGTCGCGGGGGGGGGGCTGGAGCCCATCCCAGCCATCTCCGGGCAGTGGGCAGGGGACACCCTGAACTGGTTGCCAGCCAATCGCAGGGCACACGGGGACAGACAACTCACTCGCTCATTCACACCTAGGGACAATTTGGACCGGCCAATTGACCTGAAATGCATGTTTTTGGAACGTGGGAGGAAACCGGAGTGCCCGGAGGAAACCCACGCAAGCACGGGGAGAACATACAAACTCCGCACAGGAAGTCTGGAGCTGGATTTGAACCCACGACAGGTTCCCATGACATGAACTGTGCCGCACAAGCGCTAACCACTGCGCCGCCGTGCTGCATAAGTAGAATAATACATTTTCTTATTCAAATTATGAATTCATTTTCTGCATTAAATTATTGTTGGTAATATACTGATTAAAAGGGATCACCACAAACCTGTCTTTTCATTTTCTCCTTTTATACTTCCTTTTTTTCTTAACATCTTTATACAACATAATCATTCGTAATATAATGTATCAAAGCAAGTGAGCCGTTTGAGAGCCGGCTCTTTTTAATGAGTCGAGCCGAAAAAGCCGGTTCTCTAAAAAGAAACGGACTTTCACTACACAACTCGAACTGGAGATCGGCGTGCAGACGAAAACTCGAACCGCGAGACCAAAACAACAATGGCGGATCTGCCTCACGAAAAGTTTGGAGTGCGGTAAATCTTTGTTAAAAAATGATAATGAGAATTTCGTGTCACAAAAGTTGCGTCCCGGGGACGCACGTTGATTTGACACGATGCGTCCCAAGCAAAAATAATGCGTCTAGGACGCAGGGACGCGGGCAAACGAGAACACTGAGTATGGTGAACCTGCATAATAAAGAGATCTCTACAAATCTGCATTTGTCTGAGCGTTTGATCCATTTTGAATCCAAAAGAGGTGGCACAAGTTGAATGGAGAAAAAAAAAAGCAGATTTAATGAGCTTAAAGTCAAAGTGCAAACAGATTGAGGTTGCAACTTCCAGGATAGGAAGAGTTATGGGGGACGCATGAGCAATTTCAAAATCTGACAAGTTTTCTTCTTTTTCTCTGTCAAGGGAGAAACAGGCCGATAACCTTTTCATTAGCTGCTAGACAAGATCTGTGAAAGCCTAACATATCCTTGGGCATGTTTTTTCTGAAGAGCACCAGCAATTAAAATCGTAAAATGGAAGGTTAGGAGAGTAAAATGCCATACGAGTATTAGAAAAACAGCTGGAACCTGATAAAGTCATTCCTTTAAAGAGTTCATTAAAGCTGGCATGCTGTGCGGAGTTTGTATGTTCTCCCCGTGCTTGCGTGGGTTTCCTCCGGGCACTCTGGTTTCCTCCGACATTCAAAAAAAACATGCATTTTCAGGTGAATTGGCCGGTCCAAATTGTCCCTAGGTGTGACTGAGCGAGTGAGTTGTCTGTCCCCGTGTGCCCTGCGATTGGCTGGCAACCAGTCCAGGGTGTCCCCTGCCCACTGCCCGATGATTGCTGGGATGGGCTCCATCTGAAACCCTCACCGTTAACTGATACATTTACCCTGGATTTCATACGTTTTTCGATCATTTCAAACCGAGTGTGCCACATAACCATCGTCGGTAGACTGATATCATGTTGCTCATTTTGACTGTGATCCAGATCGTCTCGGTCACTGGTAACAAACAAAGTCACTTCTATACTATAGCTTATGAATGACCTATATTTCATGTGGACACTGTCTGTGTATTATTTGTTATTTCAACATCCGTTGCAGCCTGGTCATCCTGAAAGGGGGATTACCTCATGTGTGGTCCCTTCTCAAGGTTTCTTCATTTTCCTCATGTTGAGGTTTTGAGTTTTTCCTTTCCCTCAAGTAGGTTTTAGATCAGGGGGTGGTGTCAGGACCAGAAAGGAAACAGGAACCAATTGCGTAGCGTTTACCACAAGTTTTATTGAAGGAAAGAGGAAGGGCTCCGCCCACGATCCGGTATTCGCTGGACGCGGGAAGCATGTCGCTCTCGTACTCGGATTGTGATCCGAACACGGAAGTGGATCTTCCATGGCGAGCGATAGCGGTGCCGGGGGACGAAAAAACTGGTCGGTAGCCGGGACTGGAAAAGCAAGGCGTGGTCGGGGTCGGAAACGAGTCGTAAGCCAGGACACGAGAGTAGACATAGTCGGGGACAAATAGAGGTCGTAAGCCGGGACGGGAGAGCAGACGTGGTCAGGATCAAAACAGGTCGTAGCCGGAGACAGACGGGAGCAAAAACGGGACAGGTGGGAATCAGGGTCGAAAAAGGCTTGTCTAATATACATGGAGGTTCACAGACGGACTGACCACAGGGGATTGACAGGACTGAGTTTTAGTAGGGACAGGGAGCCAATCAGAAACCGCGGCTGTTGGCACCAAATGAGCACAGGTGATTCATATCAGTAATCATGACAGTGGTGTAATAACGGTTTGTAGTTTACAATAATGTGTGGTCTGTGCAGCCCCTTGAGACTCCTTGTGATTAAAGGCTATACATATAAACATGACTGGACTAGATTGCTTATATTGTCGCAGTGTGATACTCTTTGTGAGTAAATAGGTGCCACGTTGTGTTTGTAAGGTTTATTATTGCTTAAAAGGGGAATTAAAATCCTTGATAAGAGGAGGCTGAGGTTGAAAGGTATGAAAACCGGTGACTTTTGTTATTCTTTTTAATAATTCCCATCCTCTGTACGTGACTAAACGTGAATGTAGAATTTAAGAAAATATTGAACATAAAATAGCTGTCCCATGCTTTATCGAAGGAATTTAGTCATAGATTGAGCTGCCGCCATTGGGACTCAGAGGTGAAAAGAGTTATAAGCCTTGTCAAATACTTTAAAGGGTTGTGCAATTGCAAAACTTGTGCCAGTAAAGTGCTTAGTTTGTACATTCAGATATATGTCAAAAACAAATATCCCATAATGCTAAATAAGCATATTCTCCATACAATTCCCCTATCGTTGACGACTGGCCTGACACGTTCGATTTGTTTTGCCTATGTCAGCAGTTTAAGGTTGTGCATATACCAATATTCTTTGAAAAAGGACAGACCTTTCATTCCCTCTGCGTTTTTGAATCAACATTCAGGTCACGAGACAAGACAAGTTGGAGTGAGCAGTTTGAGGTTAATAGAATACATAAAACTGAATATTCTGGGCATGGGAGCACAGAACAAGGCTGTAATAGTTGCCCTTTCAAAATGACTGACAATCATTTATATACCAGAGGGGCAGAACATAGCGGATTAGGACAAAAATGAAAAAAGTTGGTGAAAAATTAACAAAATCCCAGCTTCATATCAGTCCTTGTCCTATGTCGAAACTGAATCGCAGGTGGTTTGGTAAGACTTAGGGCTTCCCTTCAAACAGTGATCAAAACACAACTTAGAACAGGGGCCTCCAAGGTGGTAGCCCCATCAGAAGACCTTAGCAGCCCAGGGACAGGTACGGAAAATAGCTCACCAGTAATAGGTCATTGTGATTTTCCAGGAAATTTGATTTCTAGCTAGATTTATGGCATGGTGTTTAAGTAGTGGTCTATTTTGACCCAACACATAAAAATTAAAACATGGTAATAACATAGTAACAACATAGTAATAACATGATAAATTGTTTTTTAAGAAATGCATATCAAACCTGTAGCCCTTCGTGCAAATTGGTAACAAAAGTAGCTCTCAGCTTCAAAAACGTTGCTGACAATGCAAATCAACTAAATAATTGGTTACATTGAGACAAACCAAATATGTAAATGACTACATTCGAACATGTGGATAATCATAAAGTGCATTATGTACCGCTGAATGATTGACTTTGTGAAAGCAATGATGTTATGACTAAAATAATACAAAAATACAACTGGAAAACTGACACAATTATGACTATCCATGCAGTGATGTCACTGTTGCCATGGCACCCAATTGGCCCCGCCTGCGTGGCGCCAGCTGCGGCTCGTTGACGGATTGGCTTCTCGTCTATTTAAGCTCAGTGCTCTCACTCACCCTTTCTCAGTCCATCAACGAACCTCTGCACCCGCAAGACATGGGTTTAGACTCTGTTTGGTTTCCTGATTGTGTTTCTTGTCCGGTATTGTTCCCGTCTATTTTGTCATGTTTAACATCGATCTCCAGTTTTGTTCCCGTCTAGTTTGTCCTGTTTAATTTCGATATCCAGTTTTGATATCAATCCTGTCTGTCCCGTCCTGTCCGGTATCGACCCAATCTGTCCGATATCTCATCTCATCAGCTGCACCAATTATCCTCAGTAGGGTCGCGGGGATGCTGGAGCCCATCCCAGCAATCATCGGGCAGTGGGCAGGGGACACCCTGGACAGACAACTCACTCGCTCAGTCACACTTAGGGACAATTTGGACCGGCCAATTCATCTGAAAATGCATGGTTTTTTTGAATGTGGGAGGAAACCGGAGTGCCCGGAGGAAACCCACGCAAGCACGGGGAGAACATACAAACTCCGCACAGTAAGCCTGGGAGCTGGATTTGAACCCACTCAGGAGGTTCCCACGACCTCAGAACTGTGCCGCACACGCGCTAACCACTGCGTCGCCGTGCTGCTGTCCGATATCTGCTCGTGCAATTGGTATCGATCTCGTCGCCCTCTGGCTTCCTGTCATTCCGACGTCAGACTGCTGCCTTACGTCTTCCGCCCAACTATCACCGAATCACTGGCATTTGGGTTAACGTGCATCATTGCCCCATCTCCCGTAAAATAAGTGTGTGAGAAACGTCACGCATTTGGGTTCTCCTCCTGTTCCGGTTCTTGACAAGTGATGCATTACAATATTACAACAACCTACAGTAATACTAACACAAATATATAGTGTCTAGACATTTGCATTTAGTCTCTAAACTTCACAAAAAAATTGCCAAATATTCATCATAACGTTATTTTGCCAAAATCTATCAGATAAGCTGAAAACTCCGCAGCTTGGTGGGAGTTAAGGTGTGCACATCTGCTCTATTCGCCCAAACTATAAAAGAGAAACTTTTTGGCCTACATTGGCACGAAATATGAACTCCTTCCAAAAATAAATGAGACGTACCATGCGCCAAAAATAGAAAACCTTTAATGATGACCATAAATCGAATACAAGCCCAGCGGGCTACGATTTTTGCATGCCTCGTCAGGTCTGCGTATGTCCCGCCTACTCCATCTTTTCGTCAGTTCACCTGCCTGGATTGCTGCTTCTCTCACTTGGGCCTTGTTATCGCTGATTGCTTTGTGTATTTAACCTCTCATGACCGCTTTGTTGTAGCTTGTCATCAAGTTTCCGCAAACCTTTTCCATGATGCTGAAGCAAAGTACCGTATTTTCCGCACTATAGGGCGCACCGGGTTATTGGGCGCAACCCCAAAAAATAGTTTTTGGTCCTATATCTTCCATACATAAGGCGCACCGGATTATAAGGCGCTACAATGGGAACGTGGACAAAACAGTCAGATAGTTCAGTCAAACTTATTACCGCCTTAACATTCGGAAAGCTTGCAAAGAAGCAAATATGTGTCGCAGACACATGCGGATGCGGTGCCCGTACGATGTCACTCAAATGCATCGTTCCAAATATCATTCGGAAGGTTAAAGTCTTGGGATTCAAGAAATGCCAACGATCCCTTAGTTTCTATTTTCTTTTTCGCTCGCAACTTTACTGTGCATATGACAATAAACACTTGGAATTGAGTTTAATTTAAAAAAAGACCCATCACAGAAACATCTAGATCACTCTGAAACAAGATACTGGGAAAATATATAGCCGGAGTAGCTCACCGAAGTCGTTGCGTTCAATAATAATGTGCAACCACGGTCCTCTTATATCCGTGAGTGTAGTAAATCCAGGAGAGTAAAATGTTTACAAATACAGAATGGTAAATCATGTTTCCTCTATGCCGTAGACAACCAAACTTGCTATTCACATTCATCTTTTTCGGCCAATTGCAGGCTTTGTTTTGCCCCTTTAGCCTATGCGAGCCTGTAAATGATAAAAAGGATCCGCCCCCTTTACCTCCGAATAACTTTAGCCAATAATGATCGATTCAAATGATGATTGACACATTGGCTGGGAAATGAAACGCCGGCATATATATCCCAGCATGCACCGTGGGCTACTTCTATGGGGGAAAATCGATTCAGCGGCTGCTTGCCTTAGTTGCGAGACCTTGCGACGTAGTATTGATCCATATATAAGGCGCACTGTATTATAAGGCGCATGGTCATTTTTTCAAAAAATAAAGGCTTTTAGGTGCGCCTTATAGTGCGGAAAATACGGTAAGCGTAGACCTGATTGTCGTAAACTGCTTGGATACGGCTTCCAATGGGGGTCAGCAAATCAATCCAACTATCTACAGTTTTTCACGAAAGTGAGTACACCCCTCACGTTTCTGCGGAGATTTCGTCATAATGTTTAATGGAACTGAAGAAACATCGCTTTGACACAATGAAAGGTCGTCTGAGTAAAGCTTTTGTAGCAGTGTAAATGTATTTTTCCCCTCAAAAAACTCAAAATATAGCCATTAGTAGCTAAATCCCTGGTAACAAAGGTGAGTACACCCTTAAGTTAAACTTACTGAAGTTCAATATGATTTGCAGAACCAATTTAGTCCAGTGCTTTGATGAGAGTTTTCGTATTACACAATTATTTCATTCTTCAAATCAATCTTTGTCACTGTTTTACACTTCTCCTTCCCATTATCCCTCACTGTATTATGGGCAGTACAACACATTAAATCACAAGTAAATGAGATGTGGTGTCATGGTTGGCATGGCGTCCAATTGGCCGCGCCCATGTGTGTCACGGTTGCCATGGTGCCCAATTGGCCCCGCCCGTGTGGCGCCAGCTGTGGCTCGTTGAGAGATTGGCTTTCTGTATGATTAAGCTAAGCGCTCTCTTGCTTCCTTTGTCAGCCCGTCAACGAACATCTGCCCCGCAAGACGTGGGTTCTGACTCTGTCCTGTATTCCTGTTGGATTTTCCTGTCCGGTATTGTTCCCGTTTATTTTGTCCAGTTTAATTTCGGTGTGCAGTTTTGTTTCTGTCTAGTTTCTCCTGTTAATTTTCGATATCCTAAATCGTTATCTATCCTGATTGTCCCTTCCTGTCCGGTATCGACCCCATCTGTCCGATATCAACTCGGGCAATCGAAATCGGTCTAGTTAGTCCCTGGCTTCCTGTCCTTCCATGCCAGACCAGCTGCCTGATGTACATCACTCCCCATTTCCCGTAAAATAAAAGGCTTCTGTGAGAACGTCACACGTTTGGGTCCTGATCTTGTTCTGGTTCTTGACATGTGGTCCCTCTGAAACAAGATCAGGACATCGCTGATTGACTGAACAGGTAGAAAAGATCGGGTGAGGGGGGAGCATGAGACCGCACGACTGTGGTCATCGAGTGGCTTGGATTGCTATGCTTGTCTGACAACTGATGCCCCTTGTGTTCATTTTGTATTATGCACATACAAGCTGATGCCATGATAAATACCTAAATTTGGTTTATACAAAAAATCATTATAGTACAACCCTGGCGAGTGTGTCACAGTTGCCATGGCGCCAGCTGCGGCTGATTGACCGATTGGCTTTCCGTCTTTTTAAGGTCAGTGCTCTCATTTTTCCTTTTTCAGTCTGCCAACGAACCTCTGCCCCGCAAGACATGGGTTCTGACTTGGTCCTGTTTTCCTGTTGGTAATTCCAGTCCAGTATTGTTCCAGTTTATTTTTGTCCTGTTTAACATCGATTTCCAGTTTTGTTCCCGTCTATTTTTGTCCTGTTTATTATTCTCTCTAGTTTTCCTTCCTGTCTTGTTTGTCCTGTTTATTTTCGATATCCTAATTCATTATCAATCCTGTCTGTCCGTCCTGTCCGGTATCGACCCCTTGTCTCCGATATCTACTCGGGTAATTGGTATCGATCTCGTCGGCCTCTGGCTTCCTATCGTTTCACGCCAGACTGCTGCCTAATGTGCATGACTCCCCATTTCCCGTAAAATAAAAGGCTTGTGTGAGAACGTCACGCGCTTGGGTCCTTATCCTGTTCTGGTTCTTGACAGAGTGGGCCTGGCCATCCAAATTAAGAATGACAATAAGTCCAAATAATAGACTTAGGTTACTTAAAATGCAATGATGTCATGTTCAAGCACTCTCTTCTTCCATCAAAACGATCAAGCACACAAATATTCACACAAACTTATTCACCGCTAGACATCCTGTTAATCAACCACATCCTCCACAATGCATACGACAGTGGCTCTTTGTCTCTGTTGCGGTGATTATACTCTGCGGGGGAACTCTGAAGACTTCATAGCGCAACAGCAGCTCATTAGGACTTCATGAAGAATCAAAACTTCTCAGAGCATGCTGACAAAAGAGCACGAAGGAGCAGAAATGTGCTGAGCTGAAAAAGAATTGCTCGCTCGCCTTAATAGTAACCTACACATTCAGCGACAGTTTTCTCAAAGTGAGATGAAAATCATAATTTTAACTGCTCCTTTCTAAGGTACTTGCTGTAAATATGTTGACTCGGAATAGAAGTCAAGTCATGTTTATTTGTTTAGCCCTTAATCACTAAGAATCTCAAAGGGCTGCACAGACCACAGATTATTGCAAACCACAGACTATTATGACACCATCCTATGATCTAAAACCTACATGAGGGCAAGGAAAAACTCAAAAACCTCAACATGAGGAGAATGAAGAAACCTTAAAAAGGGACCGCACATGAAGTAATCCTCCTTCCAGGATAACCAGGTTGCAATCGATGTTGCAATAACAAATAATACACAGATATTGTCAACATAAAATATCGGTTATTCATAAGCTATAGAATAGAAGTGTGTTTTAAGCTTAGATTTAAACAGTTCCACTGAGGTTGCAGATCGAATATCAGGGGGAAGAGCATTCCAGACCGTTACTGAAAGATATTATAAAAGGTAAAGACAAAAATATATTGACATAGCAGAAAGTAATTTCGAGTCACATTTTCGGTACAGCACTCGTTCTGATGTAGTGCTGGAGAACTGCAAAAATAAGACTTCTTCATATAGAACATTTTTTATCTTACCCAGAAAGCCGTGCTCCCACTTGCCAGGGTGGTCTAAAATGGCACTATGAGGAAATTGCTCAGCTAGCACAAATCGTTCAATCGTGCGTGAATGTTATCATCTGAACCTGGCGCGAAATGTTTGGAGAGGTCAGACAGGGTCCGTTTGCAAGTTAGCTCTAGTGAACGTAATGTGCAGACTTTTAAAGGAGAATGACCTATTTTCCTCCGCATGTTCCTTTAACATGCTGTTCTGTAGAGATCTTAATAACAATAAAACAAAAAAAGACAAAACAACTGGATATTCTGGGCTTGTAAGCATAACAAAAAAAAGCTAAAATTGTCTCACAAGAGAGATTTCAAAATGGCTGACAATCCATATCAGAGGGGCAGATCATGGAAGGCTAGGACGAAAACGAAACTCAGTGGAAATTCTCAAAATCCCGGTTTCACACCAGTCCTTTGTCCAGCCTAAATCCTTTAAGTGGTCTGATAAAACGCAAGGCTTTTCTCCCAACAGTATATCAGAACACTACTTAGAACAACGTAAAAACTATAATGACTCTATAAAATGACACATTAAAACGTCAAGTGAATAAAAAAAAAGTAAATAAAATAACCACATTTAAACACTGTAAATAGAAAATCATAAGGTGCATTATTTACCACCAATTGCTTAACTTGATTAAAAAAGTGATCTGGTGATTAAAAGAATGAAAAATATATAACTGGAAAACTCATTAATTAGTAATTTCACGCGCATGCTCGCGGTTTGTCATTTGTTCTAAGATTAAAATGGCGAAAGTAAGAAAAGTACTGTTTCAACTTTTTTTCGTCCACTGTAAAACACAGAGGGGGAAGTCGCCTAACTCTTGAAGCTCATCTTCCAAAAGTAAGTTCAACTTAACTTTATTTATCTTTATGGAGCATATTCTTTTATGAATGAAAATGTTTTAGTACAAAACAATACAGGTCACTTCTACAAGCCTTAAACATACTTATATTAACCTTAAACATACATTCCATACAAAATATAGCACTGGAGCGACTTACGAACAAATTCAACTTCCGAACAATCGCCCGGAATCTCGTTCATAAGTAGGCCAGCGTCTGTATTCAATTTAGGTGTAAAGCTAGCATCAGTACCTGCCTTAACAACGTGTTACTATTTATTTGTATAGCCTTTAATCACAAAATGTCTCAAAGTACTGCACAGGATACAAATTCACCATCCCCTGATCTTAAACCAACATGCGAGCAAGGAAAAACTCCAAAACTTGAAAAGGGGCCTGACAATTGGTAACCCCTCTTTCAGGATGACCAATAGATTTGGCATTGGGTGCCATATGTCACACCTATTACTCAAAAAGGCTAATTATGTGTGAATTAAATTTGATTCAACAACATCGTTCAAGGGCAGCACGGCGGCGCAGTGGTTAGCGCTTGTGCGGCACAGTTCATGTCATGGGAACCTCCTGCGTGGGTTCAAATCCAGCTCCAGACTTCCTGTGCGGAGTTTGTATGTTCTCCCCGTGCTTGCGTGGGTTTCCTCATTCCGGTTTCTTCCCACATTCCGAAAACATGCATTTCAGGTGAATTGGCCGGTCCAAATTGAAGACCTTGAATGAGTGAGTTGTCTGTCCCCCGTGATTGGCTGGCAACCAGTTCAGGGTGTCCCCTGCCCACTGGCCGGAGATGGCTAGGATGGGCTCCAGCCCCCCCGCGACCCTAATGAGGATAAGCGGTACGGCTAATGAGATGAGATGAGATAAACATCGTTCAAATTCACGGAATAAGAAATGCAAAAATAGGAGGAAATGGGCGTACATTATTCAATCACATCAAAGCTGAAGCTTGGAAAAAAAGCCCACAAACGACCACTTTGAATAATTCAGGTATGAAAATTCGCATATAGTAAAAAATCCTTTTACCCGCGTGATTGTTTTTACATTAAAAAGATCTGAAAGTGCAGCCGGGTGTAAAAAATGAATGTGGAGTTTCTGGTGGAGTGTGTTCCGTCTGCTTCTGATGCCTGGAGGAGACTGCAGACAAGCACAGCAAGCTGCTATTAAAAAAATGTCAGCATGTCCTGATAATGAGTACAAAAAATTTGAATGATAATAATTGTAATGATGATGGCGATGAGTCTGTAAAAATTAGTCGGATTTAATTGCACTGTTGTATTTAGAGATTCAGATTCAGATATACTTTATTGTCATTCTTGTACACGTGTATACAGAACGAAATGTCGATACATCTGACCCGCACAGTTTCCTTGAATGTACAGATATAAATAAAATGTTGTATTGAGTTGGAGTATTGAAGTACTAATAATATACTAAATAATTATAGCTATGTATAGTATTATACAGTAGTGCAAAGAGTGCAAGAGGAGCAGCTAACCAGATGTGCAAAATGGGCAGTCAGGTAAACAAGTCACTATACAATAACAATAACTTAATTTAAACTTAAAACCTACATTTATCAGTTTACCCGTAAAGTCTTGTGAATACTTCATTCGGGATGACACAATGAATGATTGAATGAAAACTTTATTCGAACATCAAAATGAAAAACAGAACAAAAACAATAACTCAACAACAAAATAACGTTACATAATATGTTCGAAAAGGGGTAGTAAGAAGTAAGTGCTTATATTCCCTACCCTTTCTTCTTCCCCACCAAATACACCAATGATGTAACAACAAATTTAATAATAATAACAGTTTTGATATAAGAATAGCAACAATAAGACAAAGTTAACTAGACGCACTATTCCCAATCTCCCGCACCACTCATACCCCATCCTCCTCATCTCTGTATTCCGCCAGGAATGTTCCTTTGTATCTAAACCCGAACAAGTGAATAGTCGTACACCGTTTGATCTCGTCTTGCAATCCGCTCCAAAACTTGACTCCACACACAGACACACGCATACTTTTCCTGGTGGTTCTCACCAATGGGATTTTGAATTTATCACAGCCCCTTAAGTTATAATTTCCCTCTTTCTAAATGAATAATTTACGGATGTTTTCTGGCACTATGTTTTTGCTGACCTTAAATAGCAGTTGTAGGGTGAAAATGTTACTAAATCATCTAATTTTAATAATTTGGACTGCAGGAATAAAACATTAGTATGATCTCGATTTCCTACCCTGTGTATGGTTCTAATTGCACGTTTTGGGAGGATAAAAAGGGGCTGTAGTGAACTTTTGTAATTATTGCCCCAGACTTCTGCACAATATGTTAAGTATGGAAGAACTAGAGAGCAATATAATAATTACAATGTTATTATTATTAATGTTATAATTATTTTAAAAGGAATTTGGCTTTATTAATTATTGAAATTCTTTTAGATACCTTACAGCACCATCCATTTTTACTTCTAAATCTTGATTTGACTTGCGATTACCAAAGAATATTACTTTGGTTTTGTTTAAATTTAAAGATTATTTATTTATATCCATCCATACTTTTAGGTTAATTAGTTCACGATTAATACAGGTTACCAAATCAATATAGTTAGCATTCGAATAGAAAATGTTATTGTCGTCTGCCACAATAAGAAGGGATACCTGATTACGCTAGAGATCCCGAACGATGTTCTCTGTTGTTTGTATTGATCTACTGCCTGAAACATTTGTCTTCCTCCCTTGGTCTAGTACTATTGACATTATGCGACCGAGGTCGTAAAATGAATACTCCCTGTGACTGTAACTTGCCACACAGTATGACGCCAATGCTATTGACGGATCTGTTTGAAAGTCCTTAGATTAATTGTGTGTACAACCTGAAGAAGGTGACATCTAATGAGGCAAGCCCTCTAAAGCTGCTAATTTTAAAAACCCTTAAGGAGGTGAGTCACGTTCGTTCACCTGGCATGACGCACATTTGATTATGTCAACCCTGATACTAGTAATAAATTAGATAAAACAGAGACCTCTCACGACTTTGCATTTCAGATATCGCTGGTTCACTGCTTTGCGGATTTTGAATTGCATTAAATTGTCTTTATTGTCATTGATATCAGCGTATTGTTCATTGTGTTCTGAGACAGCACAGAGCAAACTGTCAGGAACAGAACAAGAAGAGGACCCAGATGTGTAACATTTACCGTAAATTCCGGACTATATGCTGCTACTTTTTTCCCAAACGTTCAACCCTGCGGCTTATTCAGTGATGCCGCCAATTTATGTAATTTTTCTAACGGCCGTCAGCGGCGCTCGAGTACAAAAGGTAAGGATTTAGACCGGTGGAATATATGCGCCGAGGAAGACTGCAACTTCTTGGCTTGTGCATAAATTAAATTAGCGTAAACAAACCCTCATCATGCAAAATGCAAAAAGAAAGGCACATGACGCAGCTTTCAAGCTAAAAGCAATCGAGCAGTATGATAAAGAAGGAGCGAGCGTGTTGCTAGCGTGTTTTGGAATAAGGGAGCGTGGGACGACGTCTCTATGACAAAGTTTCTTTCCGACACTGAGGAAGACGACTTTGATGGCTTCAGTTCTAAGGAGGAAGATGAGGACGGTTTACCGTGATTTTTACAAGTACGGTATGTTTTCTAACCAGACCCGTTTACTTTGTTGCGAGCATGTTGCTAGCGTGTTGCTACCATTAACTGCCCTGTCACAGGCACCGTTTGGGATGAAAGTTATATTATTATTATTAAAGCTTTGACAATTCTCACTTATACTGATAAGTTTTGCACAGGCGAATAAAAAAGAAGGGGCGAAACAAACGCGGGGTGACGGGAAGTGGGGACCAGTAAAGGTGAGTGTTTGTGAACGCGGCGGACAATAGTGGATATATATTTTTCCGAGCCCTTACCTTTGGATATGTACACTTTTTTCCTTGGATTATTTTCAACGGGACCCGGACTCTGCAGGTCTGCATCAAACCTTAAGTACCGGTATCATTTTCTGTTCATTTTGCCGGCTGTGATTTTTGGACTGTGTACTTTTATGAAGGACATTCAGTTTCAATCGCGGGACTTAAAGTCGGGTTTGTGTTAATTTTGTGTTTGTGTTACATTTCTTTAATGTGGGCGCATGCGGCTTATATACAGGTGCGGCTTGTGTAAGTACCAAATCGGTTTTCCTCTTAAAATGTGGTGGGTGCGGCTTATAATCAGGTGCGCTCTAGAGTCCGGAATTTTTGGTACTCACAAGTTTATTGAAATATAGAGGAAAAACAAACGCCAGCGATCCGGTGCTCGCTGGATGAGGGAAGCAAGCCGCTCACAAGATCGGAACGTGTTCGGAATGCGGAAGTGGATCTCCCGGAGCGGGAGATCGTAGCGTGGTCAAACGGGAAAAACGTGTCGATGGCCAGAGCGGGGGATCAGAGCGTGGTCGGTGGTCAAAAAGAGGTTGTTAGCCGGGACGGGAGATCAGAACGTGGTCCGTGGTCAAAAACGGGTCGTAGCCGGAGATAAACGGGGAATTAGGAACAGACGAGTGGTATAGTCAAAGTGCCTGCCTTGCGTAAGCAGAGGCTCGCTGATGGATTGACAAAGGGCGAGTGAGAGTACTGAGCTTAAATAGGAGGGGGAACCAATTAGGTAACCAGCAATAGCTGGCGTCAACGAGCGGGCACAGGTGAGTGCAATGAGTAATCATGACACAAACGCTACCACGGGGGCAGTGTATGTAAAACAGCTCACAGCTTTAGCAGCCCGTTAAAAAGAAATTCATCAATTAATTTGAACACTGAGGAAAGTCAGAAAAGCACAAAGAAGTTCTGATCACCAGCGGGTGCTCCGTGGATTGTTATTGCGTCCGAGAATTGACTAAGGCAGAAGGGAAAGCCAACAGCTAGCACAACTATTCTTAAGGACCACGGCCAAACGTGGCGAGTCACCAACGCCAGATTACCATTGAAATGGAAGACTTGGAGCTACTATTCATGGAAAACTGCTAAAATCATGACTCTTGTGTTTTAAATCATCAGAAAGATCTTGCAGAAGTCACGGTTAACCAATGTCACTATGTCAAAGTTCTCTCCAAAACCAAAACTAGTACAGAAAATGCACTTTCTTTTAAAATCAAAAATCTCACTGAATTTGCAATACGGGTCTGAGAAATTGCAATTGTTTTTTTTTTTCCAAAATCGTGCAGACCTGGTGTCGGACCACCCAAAACAAACTGCAAATGCATGGCTACAGCTAGCTTTCAGTGGCTCGTTATTTAAAAATAAATTTATCAATGAAATCACTCTGTGGAAAGTCAGAGGAGTGCAAAGAAATGGTGATCACCAGCAGGTTCTCCATAAATTGTATTCGGGTACGGGAAGCAACTCAGGCGGCGGCAGGAGAGAAGGCAGCAACACTGCAGCACTGGCATAATGCTACCGCTAAGCTAACAAATCTCTTAAGGGCACCCTCGCCGAGCCTGTATCTCACCAACACCAGATCCATTACCCATAAAACGGATGACAGAGAGCTAAAACTTGTGGGAAACCACTACATACGGAACGGTTGTATTTTAATCATCGCGGGGACTTGGCAGCTAGTCAGCCGCTCTCTAAATTGCTTTCTTGCAATGAAGAAGAAGCCCTACAATTTTGTTTTACTTTTTTTAACAATTCCTTCTACTGTAATTGTGTTTTGTGTTTCTACAGTTCTTATTTTGTACAGTTGTATACCCTCAATCTGTAAAAACGTCACCTCAAGGTAAGTTTAAACCTTGGGGCTTGAATGAAGGTGCGATGCTACTTCGCGGATTTTACCTTTTTTGTGGGGGCTTCTGGTCCCCAGTAACCGCGATAATTGAGGGATTACTGTATTTTGCCACATCAGGTTAATACACATATATCTGATTTGTGTATTTCTTAAAGGGACAGTGAGTAATGTTTCACCACTTGATGTCACTGTATTGTGTAGTGCTACTTGCTCCATGGCAGAGGGCAATGATAAGACCAAGGATTCTGATTTGGCGCACACCTCAGTCCAAAACCATAGCTTTGGTGATAGCATTAGCAAGCTAATAGAAAGTCAACCTCATGCCATCTCATGGCATGGACTGTTTTTCATAATGGAAGATTACCTATCTATTGATGCTTTCGTTCAAAAAGAGGAGCATATAGATGTCATTTATAAGTCAAGGTAAGACAATAAAACCTTTGTTCTATGCTAAAGTTAGTATATATTGCTTTCTAGATCTGCCAATTCGATGATGAATAAGATTTACAAACTTATACAGACGCTGCCCTACTTACGAACGAGATAGTATATTGAATTTGTTCGTAAGATGATTCAGTGCTATATTTTGTATGTTGAAGGTTTATATAAGTATGGTTAAGGCTTGTATAAGTAACCTGTATTGTTTTGTACAAAAAAATACATTTCATAAAATAATATGCTCTATAAAGATAAACAAATTTAAGTGCAACTTACTTTTGGAAGATAAGCTTTAAGAGGTCCTCCTCCGTGTTAGAGAGTGACCGAAAAAAAGCGATCCATCCATTTTCTCAACCGCATCACGCTTTCTTATTCCACTTTCGTTTCAAAAGAACGGCTTGCCTCTTCTTTACACTTTACACAAACCATATTGAATGGATGCAATAGATATTAAACAATATCAAACTTCTGATACAGTATAGAATGTTTACACACGAACTAGGAAGAGGAAGCTGATTTCTTCTTCGGGGTGGTTGCCGGGTGACCTCTCAAAACACCACCACACGCCAGTAGTGGCGGAAAGAAGCACTACAGTACTGTCCTCTACTCGGAAAAAGGTGCACACAATACAAAATCCAACTTACAGCATTGTCCTGATTATTTTCGACATTCCGAAAAAAATGTTAGTATCTACCGTTTTTCGTAAGTCAAATGGTCGTAAGTAGGGCAGCGTCTGTAATTGGCATATTTTGTGCACAAAGCCCACCCTGCAAAACAGTTTATGCTTCCACAATGCCATAAAGGAACAGAGCCACTGTGGATGACCGAGAACTCAATTATATTCCTTCCCACAGCGATGCAAACTAGGAAGAAAACATTACCCGTTTGGACAATTAGACTGTGCTTTATCTTCGATAAAAATTAGGCCAAAACTGTTGAGTCCATTTGATTATCATTGCTAACCAAAGCAGCAGTCAAATGTAAACGGTCTTTCTGAAGTGATGAGACTTACTATATGTGTTTGAAATAAGCTCTAAATATACAGTAGTAATCCCCTCCTGCACTCTATGTTCTGACTTAAAGCCAACAGAATTGAATTGTAAAGCAAGGACAGACTTGTCTCGAAGCAATTGCCTCTGAGGGTGTGCACCACAATGACAAATTATGCCATTAACGGTAGCCAATTGAAGACAGGTTTCAAAAATCCATCACAAAAGATCCAAACACAAATCGTAATGTGCGTAGAACTGATTCTATGCATGGATTCTGCTAAATTGGGAGCCGCTTCAACGAAGTAGACAATTTGTGCCAAATAAAAAAAGAGCCAGACTGGCATAATGTTGAAAAAGCCAAGTGCCCGAGCATTAAGAAGGGAGTTGGCACATTCCCCAGCGGATAAATCACTTGAATTGGAAAACTTGAAGGAAATGAAGTACGATGTCTACAAATCCATCACTAGGAAAACATCGCTAATGCCAAATAGTACAATTCAAGCTCTTTGAAGCACCACCAAGAGAAATCCGGCTTCCTCTTCCTAGTTCGTGCGTAAACATACTATACTGTATCTCCAGCGCGCTAAGAACTTTGACATTTTTATTATTTATATCTCGTGCATCCATTCAATATGGTTGGTGTAAAGTGTACAAAAGAGGCGAGACGCTTCTTTTGAAATGAAAGTGGAATAGGAACGATGATGCGGTTGAGAAAATGGTTGGATCGCTTTTTTTTGGCCACTTTTCACCACGGAGGAGGAAGTCGCCCAACTCTTGAAGCTCATCTTCCAAAAGTAAGTTAAACTAAACTTTATTCATCTTTATCGAGCATATTAGTTTGTTTATTTTTTAGTACAAAACAATACCGGTTACTAATACAAGACTTATACATACTTATATATACCGTATTTTCCGCACTATGAGGCGCACCTAAAAGCCTTTATTTTTTTCAAAAGCTGACCATGCGCCTTATTTATGGATCAATATTAATTCGCAAAGTCTTGCAACTAACTTGCGGCCGACGACTAGATTTTCCCCCGAACGCCAAGTAGTCGCGGTGTATGTTGGGTTTTATTTACCGGCGTTTCATTGGCTAACCAATGTGTCAATCATCATTTGAATGGATCACTATTGGCTAAAGTTATTCGGAGGTCAAGAGGCGGATCCTTTTTATCATTTACAGGCTGGCATTGGCTTGAACGGCAAAACAAAGCCTGCAATTGGCCGAAAAAGATGAATGCGTATTGCACGTGGCTGACGGCATACAGAAAGCATTTTTTTACTATTTTGTATTTGTAAATATTTTATTCTCCTGGATTTACTAAACTCACGGATATAAGAGGACCACGGCTGCACATTTTTATGAACACAACGACTTCGGTGAGCTACTCCGGCTTTCTATATTATCCCTGTATCTTGTTTCAGACTGAACTCGATGTTTCTGTGATAAGCGGTGCAGATAATGGATGGAATGGAGTGTCTATTTTTAAATTAAACTCAATTCCAAGTGTTTATTGCCATATATACAGTAAAGTTGCGAGCGAAAAAGAAAATAGAAACTAAGGAATGGTTGGCATTTCTTGAATCCCAAGACTTTAACCTTCCGAATGATGGAACGATGCATTTGAGTGACATCGTACGGACACTGCATCTGCACGTGTTCTCGACACGTATTTGCGTCTTTGCAAGCTTCAGGAATGTTAAGGGGGTAATACGTTTGACTCAACTATCTGACTGTTTTGTCGACGTTCCCATTGTAGCGCCTTATAATCCGGTGCGCCTTATGTATGGAAGATATAGGACCAAAAACTATTTTTTGGGGGTGTGCCCTATAACCCGGTGCGCCTTATAGTGCGGAAAATACGCTACCTTAAACATACAAAACATAGCACTGAAGCAACTTACAAACAAATTCAACTTACGAACGATTGTCCTGAACCTATTCCGTTCGTAAGTAGGGTAGCGTCTGTACTCAACAGATGGCAGGTCATGTCAGCATGGACACTAATGTTCTTCAAGTTGATAATTTGAAGAAAACTATTATTTTCTGGGATTGTTTTGGAGTCGTGTAGGCAATGTGTTCCCACATCACAATGTTTTTCTTCCTGTAATAAGAAAAATAAAATAACACAAAGCACCTGGGGAGTTATTTCTTTGGATGCCCGGTCTCTCGTAATATGAGAATTGGGTGAGTCCAGTACAAGAAAGATGGCACTCGGGTTCCTGAGCGGACTAATTTCTCTTAAACTAGGTACCGAATCACAAATATGCTTAAAGGGACAGTGTGTATCATTTCACCTCTAGATGTCACTGTAAACGAGCGCTAAAAACACAAGGAAGAGTACAAACAATGGAAACTCCAATTAATCAAAACACGCCATTATAACTCCCATTTATTTTTCCACCCATTTTGAGGTTTTTGGGTACCCTGTACCAACAAGATGGCAATTATGTTAGCTGCCTTTGGGTGAGGTTAATGGAATGCAATATAAATGCAAATTACAAGACCTATGTGTATTTAAAAAGAAGTGTGTTCATGTGAGAATTCGCATATTTTTGCGCATTATTCATTTTACTAATAGGAGGCTCTAAATAATGCACACTGACCCTTCCATCTCAAACTATTATACAATTCAAGTGAGAACAAGTACCATACCGATTTTTAGATTTCTTTAATATAGATAATGGTAAGATGGATAGATGGATGAATGGATGGATATTAATCCATCTACCTTTATCTTACCTCTATCTTTCTATATCGCTATCTTTCTAGCTATCCAGCAAGATATCTATATTGCTATCAAGCTAGCTAGCTAGTTATTTCTCTATCTAGAAAGATAGATTAATATAACTTCTCTTTATAACTATCTATCTATATTGCTATCTAGCTGTCTCGGTATTTATCTAGCTACAGTATATCACTATCTAGCTAGATACCTATCTATTTGCTATTAGCTAGCTTTTTATCAATTTAGCCAGCTAGCTATGTCTCTATTTAACCAACTATCGTCAGGCTCTCATTAGCAGGGTCAGGTTCTGGAGTTTATCTGAGTGTAATTAATGAATTTTTCATAAAATGTCATCTTTTTCAGATTTCTGTGACCTTTAACATATATTAGATACAGGAACAACAGACATTAATGTACTGTACTTCCTGGTGTCTTTACACATACGTAAATCTAAAAGTGCTCAACTTTAGCTGACATATGTAAGCAACAATTTACTATGAAACGGAATAGTATCTTTTCAAAATATCTCATGAATTATGCAGGTGTCAATGACAATAGAATTCAGACACTGGAAAGAGAAAATTGAACCTATTGTCTGAGAATCAAAACTCAAGCGATGGTAATTAAAGCTGTATAGCGATAATTATCCTGGAACAGGATGAATATGTTCATTGATTTGGATTGCTCTTGCTCTCACAAGGGGCGTATACGACTTGCATTTATCTGCCACGGAAACTTTTACGAAATTTCTGATTTAGAGTCTCAATAAGCATTACAAAAATGGAACATCACCTACCGTAAATTCCGGACTATAGAGCGCACCTGATTATAAGCCGCACCCATCACATTTTAAGAGGAAAACCGTTTTTGTACTTACACAAGCCGCACCTGTATAAGCCGCATGCGCCCACATTAAAACATGTAACACAATCACAGTCCCGCGATTGTAACTGAATATAAAGTATACAGTCCAAAGACCACAGCCGGCAAAATAAACAGAAAATGATACCGGTACTTAAGGTTTGATGCAGACCTGCAGAGTCCGGGTACCCATTGAAACTAATGCAAGGAAAAAAAGTCTATATTTTCAAAGGTAAGGGTGGGAAAAATATATATCCACTATTGTCCGCCGCGACAACAGGTCTCACTCACCTTTACCCCACTTCCCGTCAGCCCGAGTTTGCTCCGCCCCTCTTTTTTAATTCACAAAACATATCAGAATAAGTGTCTCAAATAAATACATTACAAAAATATACAGGTGTAAATACATATTAAACATCGGTGACACATATTTACAAAAAAAGACGGTACACCGAGAGAGTTTTAAAAGCTTATATTATATAAGCTTATATTATAATATTATAACTTTCATCCCAAACCGTGCCTGTGAAGGGTAGCAAAACGCTACTAGCAATACGCTCGCAACACAGTAATCGGGTCTGTTAAAAAAAACATACCATACTTGTAGAAACTACGGTAAACCGTTCTCATCTTCCTCCTTATAAGTGATGTCATCAAAGTCGTCTTCCCCAGTATGGGAGAGAGGCTTTGTCATATAGACGTCGTCCCACGCTCCCTCATTCAATTACACGCTAGCAACACGCTCGCATAGTGAAGTTTACGTGCAGTAGCTCTGTTTCGTTCTTTATCAGACTGCTCGTTTGCTTTTAGCTTGAAAGCTACGTCATGTGCCTTTCTTATTGCAATTTGCATGATGAGGATATATCTACGCTAATTTAATTTGTGCACAAGCTAAGAAGTTGCAGTCTTCCTCGGCGCATATATTCCACCGATCTAAATCTTACCTTTTGTACTCGAACGCCACTGGCGGCTGTTAGAAAAATGACATAAATTGGCCGCATCACTGAATAAGCCGCAGGGTTGAAGGTTTGGGAAAAAAGTAGCGGCTTATAGTCCGGAATTTACGGTATTTCACACTGGAAAGCCCGGGCCAGAGCTAAAACATCAAATTCTTGAGGCAGATTGTAAACCACTGCCCCAATGTGCTGGTCTGGAATGGCTGCACACGCTATTGAATTAAGATCTTCATTTTGGCAAACCAACCGCGCCCTCTCTGAGTGCCAGGAAGGAGTGTTAAGGATGGAGGACATCAAAATTGGCAGCAGATCTTTGGCTTTCGCCGCCCTAATCTTCTCTGCCAAAATTGATTGCTTTGGGGAAATAATACCTTGGTGAGGGTCTTGATGAGGAACTGAAAGCGCATCTAATTTTTCTTTTAAATGAAAATCCTGCAAAAACAACATCATTTTATTCTATAAACAACATCTTCAATTGGAAAATCTTAACCCCCGATCTCTAAAGCAAATGTTAAAGGCACTACCCCACCTAGATGCCTCTCTAAGTCAGTACAGTAGAACCTCGGTTTTCAAACGCCTCTCAGTTCGAACAAATCGGAGTCCGACCAAAAATTTCAAGAAATTCTTGCTTCGCTGTTCGGTCAAAAAATCGGAGTTCTAACGCCGGTAATGCGTGAGTGCGTACGCTAGGGTGCGATGCTGAGCGGCGTACGGGTGTAGATGGCTCTTTTCGTGACCAACTGTTATCGTGTGCGAACGTGCTTTGTTTTGCTTTCACTTTTAATATAGGTGTACCAAGTGTTTTAGCCCCTAATTATGCCTCAGAAGAAAGTCAGTGCAAGCAGCAAAGTTGCTATAGGTGAAAAAAGAAAAGTAGTGCGTACAACTATTGCATTTAAGAAAGAAATAATAGCAAAATATGAAGGAAGTGTTCGAGTGTCTGATCTTGCCTGCGCCTTCTGCTGACCACCACAAAGGTAAGAAATCCTATTCATAATTCTTTTCTTTATCCTTTTTTTTTTTATTTTTACACGTTCATGTTAGCGTAATTTTTCGTACGGAAGATTACGATAACGCGAACGTACGATTAGCCTGGGTTAGCTTTAAGTTTACGTTAAACAACGGAGCCCCCTTTCCAATGAACCGCTCACCACTTGTTGTGGAGACCCGGGTGCTAAATGACTTGTAAACGACCTGATTTTTGTATTTTTACACGTTCATGTTAGCGTAATCTTTTTTACTAAAGATTACGCTAACATGAACGTACAATTAGCCTGGGTTAGCTCCATGTTCACGTTAAACATTCAAGGTAAACATTCAGGGTGTTGGAACGGATTAAAACGATTTACATTATTTTTAATGGGAAAAATGATTTCGGTGATCGAACAATTCGGTTTTTGAACAGGGTTCTGGAACGGATTATGGTCGAGAACCGAGGTTCCACTGTATTTCCCATTCAGTGCGTCGAGAGACCTTGTAAATAGTGTGCCCCAGGAGACTCCCCAGTTTAATATTTGCAAAAAGCCATGCTATCGTTAAGTATCTTTGCTTTCTTGCACTTATCATACCAGTAGCTGAAACATTCGTCCATGAAAGCGGCAGCAGATTATTATTTTTTTCATTATTTATACTTGTATCTGCTCATGGGGTAGTACAGTATATTTAATGACATATTTAGTTTGATGAAGCTGTTTAAGATTGTGCTGCGAAAAATGATTACGCAAAGTACATCATTTTGCGTATTTCATTTATTATTAGCAAAAAGAAAAAAGGTAAAGCATAGTAAAAAAATTCCACTGGAAGATACTTTATGTTCATTTTAAGTATTATTTTTTTGTCATTTTTCCACGTAAATATATTCATGATCTGCTCATTACAGTGTATTCGATAACTTTATTGTTTGATGAAGCTGTTTAAGATTGCGTTGCACAAGATAATGAAATAATTATAATAATAATTTTGAATGTTTATTTCCTTCTTTTAGTAGAATTGAATAGTTTCACTGGTAGACAATATATGCTTACTTTAAGTAATATTATTGGTATTTTTTGAGGAAAAAAAAGAAGATAAAATTGGTTAAAAATACGGTAAAGTCATCGATGTCAGTTGGCACCATTTTACCATTTTTTTATACACTCTTGATCTGCTCATGAGGTAGTACAGTATATTTAATAACTTTATTTCATGAAGTTGTTCAAGATTGCACTGCAAAAGATAATAAAATTATATGTGCTTACTTTGAGTAATATTTTTATTGTTTTTTGAGGAAAAAAGTACAAACATTCATCCTTGTCAGTAGGTGGCAGCAGATTACAATTTTTTTAATACACAGGTGATCTGCTCATGAGGTAGTACAGTATATCTAATGACATTTTGTTTGATGAAGAACGTTAAAATTGCACTGCAAAAAATAAATAAATTAAAAAGTTAAAATCTTTTGCAGATTACAGGATATATATATATATATACATATATATATATATATATATATATATATACTAACTAAATATGTCATTAAATATACTGTATATATATAGTTCTGAGGTCATGAGATCGAACCTCCTGTGTGGAGTTTGCATGTTCTCCCTGTGCTTACGTGGGTTTCCTCCGGGCACTCCGGTTTCCTCCCACATTCTAAATACATGCATATTAGGTTAATTGATCTGGAGCCCATCCCAGCCATCTCCGGGCAGTGGGCAGGGGACACCCTGAACTGGTTGCCAGCCAATCGCAGGGCACACGGGGACAGACAACTCACTCGCTCAGTCACACTTAGGGAGAATTTGGACCGGCCAATTCACCTGAAATGCATGTCTTTTGAATGTGGGAGGAAACCGGAGTGCCTGGAGGAAACCCACGCAAGCACGGGGAGAACATACAAACTCCGCACAGGAAGGCCGGTCTGCTATATACAGTATATATATATATATATATATATATATATATGTTTTGTTGCTGTCTAATATTATCAGTAAATATCGATATATTAATCATTATTAAATATTAAATATTAAAAAATAATTATTAAGAAAATGGGTTTTTTGGCCACTCTCCAACACGGAGGAGGACCTCTTGAGGCGCATCTTTCAAAAGTAAGTTAATTGTAACTTTATTTAACTTTATAGGGCATATTATTTCATGAAATGTTTAGTTTTTAGTCTAAAACAATACAGGTTACTTATACAAGCAACATACTTATACAAACCTTAAACATACAAAACACAGCACTGAAGCAACTTGCGAACAAATTCCACTTACGTTCGTAAATAGGGGAAGCGGCTGTCTTTTCTTATTTTACTAGGAAACAAGTTAGAACAGAGTGGAAAAAAATGCAGATAAGTTTTGCTCCTTTAAGTATTATTATTTATTATTTCTTTTTAAAAAATTAAGATAAAATTGGTGTTCCAAATCTGCTTTTAACAATTGCTTTAGTCGAGTTGAAAGTAAAACTGACTTTAAGGAATATTGTAACATTTATCCATGACAGTCGGTGGCAGCAGATTACTGTTTAAACCAACGACGATATTTTACCTGTTTTTGACTGACGATGCATCGTAAAATTTCTCAATTAGACAAACAAAAACAAAACGGTTTGCTTAGCTCAAAAAAGATTGACAATCACTGCCCTAAGTAATTACTATAACAGGCTACAATCGAGAGAGCTTTCAATCGTTCACTTAGAAGGGAAAAAGCAGCCGTGCATCATATACTCCCAAGCACAGCTTCCGTTAAACGTTCCTGCCAATAATAAGCAGCATGCATTCCCATGAATCATACAGTCAACCTCCTGTGTGCATTACCTGAAAGGCTCTACTGTCCAACCAAGTGTGCTTTGCTTGAGAAATTCCATCTACTGTAAAGGCTGACCTCAAAAGTTGCACAAGTCTGTGTTGCTTTTATAAAGAATGTGTGGGTGTTAGCTCATGACTAATATAGAGAGAGTGACTTTTTTATGTCTGCGTGTCTTGACTGCTGCAATAACGCACTTACATTGGGTGTGAGATGCTGAGTAGCACTCTGATTTACCGACCGTTATACTGTACCTCTCGGAATGAGGAGCAACGAGAGTCATTTTCTTAATAACGCATGATTCACCGTCATTGTTGGCAGTGACGCGTTACAAAGGAGCTCATTCCTGGAATGCGAATCTATTTCTCGGGAACGAGTACTGTAACGCGTTATTGGTAACATTTCGCGACTCAACCGTTACAACAAGGTGCTACTTTTTGAAAGCAGATTTTGATTTACGTCTACTACGATCCAGCAGTTGTTCCTTTGCACTTGGTGTCATGTACATCTCTACTTCCACCAGAAACATATGCAATGAACAAGGCAGGGATGTCTATATGTTCCCAGAAAATTCCGATCATTCGACTTACGCAAAACGGTAGATACGAAAACAATGTCCGGGATGTCGAAAAATATCCAAGTAAGTTAGATTTTGCATTGTGTGCACCTTTTTCCCAGTACAAGACATTACTGCAATGCTTCTTTCCGCCGCTACCAGTGTGTGGCGCTGTGAGAGGTCACGCAGAATCCACCCCGAAGAAGAAATCCGGGTTCTACTTCTTGTTCGTGTGTAAACATAACAACGAGTACTGTATCGCTAGCGCGCTAAGAACTTTGACTTTTTATCGTTTACGATCTCGTGCATCCATTTAATGTGTTTGGTGTAAAGTGTAAATGAAAGTGGAATAAGAAAGCTTGATGCGGTTGAGAAAATGGTCGGTTTGCTTTTGTTCGGCCACATTTCACCACGGAGGAGGAAGTCCCCCAACTCTTGAAGCTCATGTTCCAAAAGTAAGTTAAACTAAACTGTCCGGATCGTTCGTAAGTTGGGTAGCGTCTGGCCACTCTAACACAGAGGAGGACCTCTCACTTTGTTTATCTTCTAAAAGTAAGTTAAACTTAACTTTGTTTATCTTTATAGAGCATATCATTTTATTAAATGTTTATTTTTTAGTACAAAACATGCAGGTTACTAATACAAGTCTTGAACATAATTTTATAATGCATAAATATACAAAATATAGCACTGAAGCAACTTACGAACAAATTCAACTTACCAACTGTCATGATTACGGATATGCTTCACCTGTGCCTGCTCCTTTGGCGCCAACTGCCTGGACTCTGATTGCCTCTCTTTCCCTATTTAAACCCACTCGTATCTGTCCCCTGTTGTCAGTCTGTCTGTGAACCTCAGTTTCCTCTAGGCAAGCCCATTTCTCGACCCTGACTCCAACTTGTTTTTTTGCTCCTGTCTGTCCCCCAGCTTCGACCCGTTTTTGATCCTGACCACCTCTACTCTCCTGTCCCGGCTTTCGACCTTTTTTGTTCCCGACCACCTCTACTCTCCTTTCCTGGCTTACGACTCGCTTACGCCCCCGACCACGTTTTTGCTCTCCTGTCCTGGCTACTGACCCGTTTTTCCATTCCCGACACCGCCATCGCTCGCCACGGAAGTCCCACTTCCGCGTTCAGAGCGACCTGCTTCCCACGCCCAGCGATCACCGGATAGTAGGGGCAACCCTTTCCTTTCTTTCAATATAACTGAGAGAAACGTAACGCAAGTGGGTCCTGTCTCCGTTCTGGTCTTGACACCAACGATCGTAACCTAACTTGTTCGTAGGACAGGCAAGGACACATAATTTCACCCTAATGATATGCTGATACCGTAGAATTCGGTCTGTAAGGCGCACCTGATTATAAGCCGCACCCAGTGCATTTTTAAAGGAAAAAACATTTTGTATATACATAAGCTGCACCTGACTATAAGCTGCATGTGCCGACATTGAAATATGTACAAAGAAAGATGATTGGTAATACCCCCAATCAGCAGGTTAGCGTCTTACATGGCTGCAATACAAGGCCGCTATTGGGAAATGTAAAGCACACTGTAAAGCGCTTTGGGAAGTCATTGACTTGAAAAGCGCTATAGAAATGCAGATCATTTCATTTCATTTCATAATAATTATTTTCTTATTTTACTGACAAGATTTTCCACTAGCAAACAAATTTTGATCACTTTAAGGATGACTTTCTCATTTTGTGGTTTGAATAAAAGTCCAGTAGTTAAATAAAGTCCAAATACACCATGCCTGGAGAGAAAAATAATAATGTCTTGTAATTCACCCAGAAATCGAGAAGGAACCCTTCAAGTGGTTCGAAGACAGAAAACAAAATGGATATGGAGTGTCTCAACAGTTAGTTTGCAAGCTCTCAGAATTGCACAAGCCAAGAAATATGAAGGTTTCACCGCTTTCTCAAGTTGGTTTACCCATTTTCTTTGATTTCCTTTATTATGTGGCTATTTTGATGCAGTTTTGGGTGACCGGCTTCAATGACAGACGGTAATTACACTCAGGGTTGGGTAGGGTTACTTTAACTGGATTACTTTCAATTACTTTTGGATTACTCCAATACCAAATATGCTAATAAAAGACAAAAGAAACTAAATATGAATAAAATGACTCAATTTTGTGCAGGCTTGGGGAGTAACGGAATACATGGAACAGCAAAAATGATGTTGGCAAGCTGTTTGGATTTATTTTCATTTTGTTTCTGTCACATTTTATGTTAGTTTTGCCGGAGATCAAAGAGATCAAAGCCAGGAGAGAAAGCTTACCACGTGTTGTGAGTCATAATTTTATTCATATTTTGTTTCTTTTGTATTTTATTAGCATATTTGGTATTGGAGTCATCCAAAAGTAATTGAAAGTAACAGAGTTAAAGTAACCCTACCCAACCCTGAGTGTAATGCACAGCTTTTGGGCGGCAGCAACCATTTTCAGTGAAGTAACTAGTAACGTTAACTCATTACTTTTTTCTGTAACGCACCCAAACTGCAGCAGTACCGCACACCGTTATACTGTACATCTTATGATGCATGAGCAATGGTTGTCATTTTCCTAAAAACACTCATCATTGCATAGGCACGTCATGAATTTAAGTGCTTTTACCTTTAAAACAAAACTCAACTTTACGCAATAAAACGCTTTGCAAAAATAGGAATTGCAGAAAATCAGAACACACTCACCTTGACAAGAGTTGCAGATGTGTTTGTCAGTGGACGATGGTGAAGGGTTCGAAAGTAGCACAAGAAATAGATGGAGGAGGCCAGAAGAACAGTGAGAGAGTGAATTTGGAAGTCTCCTTTCTGGTTCGTGACACGAAACCTGCACAGTTTTCCCTCGCTTACAAAAAAAGGACATTCATTTGCTCAACGTTGCATGCAAAAAGCGGTCAGTTGCGCCTTGATCCCAATAAGAACCAATCGGAGTTAAGAAAAACGATGACGACACAACAAAGGGGCGGGGCCTGGGTTTTCCGCGGTGTGCTTCTATGACGTGCGTGTGTTGGGGTACACCAACATATTTTATGTCATTAAGAAACATTTTTTCTTTAATGTATAATTAATGTAAATCATTCTATTTTTAATATATTGGCTACTTAGGAGGAAGATAAAGTATAATGTTGACTGTCAAGGCGCTAATATGAAGTTATGCAGCCCTCTATCGACCAGATTTTGGAATTGCACCCAGGCAAACTAGAATATACTGTAATAGATCGATAGATAGATAGATAGATAGATAGATAAATAGATAGATAGATAGATAGATAGATAGATAGATAGATAGATAGATAGATAGATAGATAGATAGATAGATAGATGGATAGATAGATACTTTATTCATCCCCGCAGGGAAATTCACATTTCCAGCAGCATCCCTTCGCTGAGAACAATACAATAATAAAGCAAAAGGAATACAATATACAAATACCCACTGTAGCGTGTTATATAGAGTATCTAGATAGTGCTACACAGAATACACATTTCAATTAAATACGGTAATATGCAATGTAGGGGGTGTGGTTTGATGTGGGCCTTTACTCCGCCGGGTGGAGTTAAAGAGCCTCATGGCATGAGGGAGAAAAGATCTCTTCAGTCTGTCCGTGGTATAAGACAGTGACAGCATACACATTGCAATAAAATACGGTAATATGCAATGTAGGGGGTGTGGTTTAATGTGGGCCTTTACTCCGCCGGGTGGAGTTAAAGAGCCTCATGGCACGAGGGAGAAAAGATCTCTTCAGTCTGTCCGTGGTACAAGACAGTGACAGCAGTCTGAAGCTGCTCTTCTGTCTGGATATAATGTATATGTAATGTAATGTAATAATGTAATAATAATAGACTATATCATTGAGGTCAACATTGAGAAAAATTGATCTTTTATCTCTTTTTCCTTCAAAGTCTTCATATTACATGATTTGCCCTGGAGTGCCACGACCAATCTCGTTGCAGATGTAGGAAAGTTTGTGAAAAGTGTCAATTGTCTATAGTTTTAGTTTTGGAAATCCTGTATTTTCCCAACCTCTATCTGTGGCGAGATTTTCGCTTAGTGTTTCATTTGGTTTCCAAGGTAAATATTATTTTAACATGCTGTGTATGAGATTTATGTGACGAATTGAGTCATGTTGACACGTTCTGATGTGCAAGTCAAGTTCATAAAATTAGTTTTTAAAATTTTGTTAATTCATCAAAAATGTAAGGAGTGTTTATATTGCTTTCGAAAGGGAAGTAAAGGTGTACATGCCCACTCTTAACTCTCAGATTTGATCTCCCCCTATGTTACTGCCAGGGTTGGGTAGGGTTACTTTAACTTGATTACTTTCAATTACTTTTGGATTACTCCAATACCAAATATGCTAACAGAAAGTGAACACAGAGAGTGAAAAAGACAGAGATAGAGTGGGAGAAAAGGGGTGGAAAAGAAAGAGAGAGAGAGAGAGAGAGAAAGAGAGAGAGGGAAAGAGAGAGAGAGAGAGAGAGAGAGAGAGAGAGAGAGAGAGAGAGAGAGAGAGAGAGAGAGAGAGAGAGAGAGAGAGAGAGAAATAAATACAAGTACAGTGTCTTTGTGAGAGGCACCTGGCTTTGGCAACATCAAGTTGACATATTTCAACCTGCAGCTTGTTTTTCTCTTGTGCTTCTCTGAGTGTTGTCTCGCGGGCCCGATTCAATCACTGCCTGTTTGACACCTGTACTTTAAAACGTATTCCCGTTCCCATTTTCCAAGGTTGCAAAGATGCATGTCTTATTTTTGCTTTTACTTAAGGTATTAAATTTAAAGTCGTTAACTTTGAATGTCTTAAATGTTCAATTCAGTTTTAAAGCTGCTTTTAAAGTGGCTTTAGGAATTAAACTGGGCAGCACGGCGGCGGAGTCGTTCTGAGGTCATGGGATCAAATCCAGCTACCAGCCTTCCTGTGCGGAGTTTGCGTGTTCTCCCCATGCTTGCGTGGGTTTCCTCCGGGCACTCTGTTTTTTTTCCCACATTCTAAAAACATGCTTGTCAGGGTAATTGCCCGGTCCAAATTGTCCCTAGGTGTGAATGAGCGAATGAGTTGTCTGTCCCTGTGTGCCCTGCGATTGGCTGGCAACCAGTTCAGGGTGTCCCCTGCCCAAGTCAAGTCAAGTCAAGTCATTTTTATTTGTATAGCCCTTAATCACAAATAGTCTCAAAGGGCTTCACAAGTTATTACATATAAGAAGTTTAGGTTATTCGTATGCCCACTGCCCAAAGATAGCTGGGATGGGCTCCAGCACCCCCGGGACCCTATTGAAGATAAGCGGTGCAGATAACGGATGGATAGGATTAAACTCAGAGTTAAAGCTTTAACTATTTACAGGACTAAATTAAAGAGGAGCTAATGTGATTTTTTTGCATGTTTGATAAAACTGCTCAATTTATCGAAATGAAACACAATTTATTGACAGTATCATTTTTAATAGTGTAGTTGGGTTGACATTCACTGCACAATAGGGAGAGGGGACTTGGATATTTTTTTCATGATGACTGATTTCACCCGTGTCCGCTCGTTTGGTGCCAGCCGCTACTGGCTTCCTGATTGGTTCCCCGTCCTACTTAAGCTTTGTCCTTTCACTCGCCTGTTGTCAGTCCGTCAGCGAACCTGTTTCTATACAAGGCAAGCATTTTGACTCTGACTCCGGTCGGTTCTGCTTTTTCACCCGTTTTCCATCCGTCCGTTCCTGATTTCTCCGGCTACGAACCGTTTTTTGACCCCGACCATGTTTTCTGCTCTTGTCCCGGCTATCAACCTGTTTTTCCGTCAACTACACTACGATCTCCCGCTCCGGAAGATCCACTCCCGCATTCGGAACACGTTACAATTCTGTGAGCGGCTTTTTTCCCGCGTCCAGTGAGCACCGTATCGCGGGCGCTGCCTTTCCTCTATATCTCAATAAACTTGTGGTTAACGTTACGCATCTGGGTCCTTATTCTGTTCTGGTAGTGACAATTTTGGTGCACAGTAAGATTATCAGTGTTGATTTAACAGTCTGTGAATAAGGAGATTCGTTTTTAACTTAGTTTAAAGCTTGCTATTTCCGTGTTAAATTAACAGTATTGCTGAGTACACTTGATATAATTAACCAGGGTTGGGTAGGGTTACTTTAACTTGATTACTTTCAATTACTTTTGGATTACTCCAATACCAAATATGCTAATGAAAGACAAAAGAAACTAAATATGAATAAAATTATTAAATGTTGTGCAGGCTTGGGGAGTAACGGAATACATGGAACGGCAAAAATGATGTTGGCAAGCTGTTTGGATTTATTTTAATTTTGTTTCTGTCGCATTTTATGTTAGTTTTGCCGGAGATCAAAGAGATCAAAGCCAGGAGAGAAAGCTTACCACGTGTTGTGAGTCATCATTTGATTCATATTTAGTTTCTTTTGTCTTTTATTAGCATATTTGGTATTGGAGTCATCCAAAAGAAATTGAAAGTAATCAAGTTAAAGTAACCCTACCCAACCCTGTAACTAATACTTTAAGTACAGTTTAAATTGTACCTCAGTAAACATATGGTCCCTGTTTTAAGTGATAAATTAACACTTGTAATTTTACTGTGTGCCTCTATTTAATGCCCAATGTATTTCACTTTTATCAACACCACATATTATACAAGATGCTGTGTACAGTATATACATAGTAAATACAGAACGGAATATCAATGCATTTATCAGCAACACATGTGGCTTTTACATAATTGCCATTGTCAGGTAAATGTATTTATGAATGATTACATGCGTAGACTAATGAATCAAGGGGCCAAACCAACCCAAAATTTATTGCAGGATATCACGCTGTACAGTGTTTTATTACTGCCAATAAAAATAAATGTGCATCAAAGTCCTGTGAAAGCAGCGCACATTAAATGGAATGAACCAATGTGATCCCATTTATCAGCAAGTTCCTATCAGAGGAGCGGTAAAAGAGGCTAATATAAATACCATTTCATTCCAGAAACATGAATGGATGAAAAATTCCAAGAGGAAATGAAAGCGAAAAGAATCATTAAGAGCCAAGGGTTGGGCCTCAAGGACTTTTGGTCAATATCACTTTTTTTTACTCTCGTCTGAATGTTTTGTTTTTATTTCATGGAATGTTCAACTCTTAAAATGGGGTGTGTCGTTTGAGGTGGCTTTAGAAAGTTGAACGTAGAACATTTTCTATAGCCCTTAATCACAAAATATCCCAATAAGTATGTGCTAACAATGTCTGAGTTCAAAGAGCCTTTATAAAAACCACGACGCCTTTCTGCTCTTATCTTATTTTTTGCACCGCTATTCTGGCACTCACAACGCGTTAGGAAGCAGGAAAAGGTGGAGGAGAGATGGAGATGCTCGTTTCCCGGGTTTATTTTGGTAGTGTAGCCTGAAAATGGTAACGGTGAGAAATGGCCTGTTACAGATACAGTCCAAGCACTAAACCCCCCCAAAAAAAGACCAAAAAAAAGATGATTAGTAATGTAATGAGCTGACTGAGGCTGCAAGCATGACTTTAAGCCAGGAGATGGCGGCAGAAAGTAGCAAAAATTCAAGTCGCGGACACCGCCTTGAAAACAGCTCGGCCACTTGAAGCAGGGGTTTACCTAAAGTTGGACTGAATCGAGTTTTTCACAAAGTCCACTCAAGGGGATATCTCAAAACTGTGTAAAGATCTGCAAATGGATCTCAGTAATGATGTGATGGAGGTTAAAGAAAAATTGGAACTGGAAGCTAATGTAGTGATAAAAGATGGCGATTGGGAGAAAACTTTGAAAGAAGGTCACAAAATAACCAGCAGTCCGACATGGTGTCAGGACCAGAATGGAAACAGGACCCACTCGAGTAGCGTTTCTCACAAGTTTCATTAGAATAAAGGACAAGGGTTGCGCCCACGATCCGGGGATTGCTGGACGCGGGAAGCAGGTCAGCCAGGGGAGGAGAGTAGACGTGGTCGAGATCAAAAACGGATCCTTATTCGGAACGGGAGAACAGATGTGGTCAAGATCAAAACAGATCGTAGCGGGAGACGAACAGGAGTAAAATGACGGGACAGGCGAAAAAGGGCTTGCCGTGTAAAAACAGAGATTTGCAGACGGACCGACAAAAGGAGACGACAAGGCAGAGTTTAAATACTGACAGGGAGCCAATCCGTCAACAAGCTGCAGCTGGCGCAACACAGGCGGGGCCAATTGGGGCCATGGCAACCGTGACACCGTTTGAATGGAAAACAAAAATGTGTTACTTCTATACACCCTCTATTTCTTCAAAATATAAAGGAATTTTACAGATATTTTCTGGGATTGCTTAGAGATATGAAATTTCTGGAGAAGTATTCAGACAGAAATAAAATTAATAATTGGTTGGGAGTTGCGGTTGGACCCAGTGTCCTATGTATTGGGAATTTTATTGACTGGTCAATGCAACTATGTACTAGGGGTAATGCTTCTGGTAGTAAGGAAAATGATCACAGTTTCCTAGTTGAAAGCACAACCCCCTGACATAGAACAATGTAGAAACAAATTAAATCAAATGTACATTATGGAAAAAAATCACTGCAAGACTTTAATTTAAAGTGGATCAATTTGAGAAAAGATGGAAGCCAATTACAGTGGAACCTCGGTTTTCGAACAAATCGGAGTCCGACCAAAAATTTCGAGAAATTTTTGCTTCGCTGTTCGGTCAAAAAATCGGAGTTCGATCGGTAATGCGTGAGTGCGTATGCTAGGGTGCGATGCTGAGCGGCGTACGGGTGTTTTAGCCCCTTAGCCTCCGAAGAAAGTCAGTGCATTGCTACAGGTGAAAAAAGAAAAGTAGTGCGTACAACTATTGTATTTAAGAAAGAAATAATAGCAAAATATGAAGGAGGTGTGCGAGTGTCTGATCTTGCTAGGGAATACAGCATGGCCAAATCTACGATCAGTACGATACTGAGAATAAGGAGGCTGTGAAATCCAGTGATGTGGCTAAGGGAGTGAGTGCTATAAGCAAGCAACGGCCGTCCACCTAGGCCTTCTGCTGACCACCACAAAGGTAAGAAATCCTATCCATAATTCTTTTCTTTATCCTTTTTTTTTATTTTTACACGTTCATGTTAGCGTAATCTTTCGTACGGAAGATTACGATAACGCGGATGTTCAAGGTAAACAGTCAGGGAGTTGAAACGGATGAAAACGATTTACATTATTTTTAATGGGAAAAATGATTTCGGTGATCGAACACATCGGTTTTCAAACAGGGTTCTGGAACGGATTATGGTCAAGAACCGAGGTTCCACTGTATAAAACTTTTCCTTGATGTCCAAACACTTCACCCTTTAATTTTATTTCTTTTATTATCATTTTGTTGTTGTTGTTGTTGTTTCATTTGTTTGTTCTTGGAATTTCAAATGTATGTATTTTTATCATGTTGCATGATACGTGACTTAGCTCTGTTTAATTGTGTGTGAGAAATAAAATTATTAAAAAAACACTCCACTGTTTTCAAAAATGTTTTTTAAATTTCCTGAACAAAATAAGATCTGAATATCAAACATCAAAGAGAGGGTGCTTAAAAAGCTGAAAGATACATATTTTCTCTATCTTCTTGAGGTGGCTTTAAAATGTTGAAAGTAGAATTTTTTTTTCTATATTAAGTATATGCTAACAATGCCCAACAGAGGTCAAAGAGGCCTTACGCTTTTTTTTTTCACTGTGCCTATTATCTTTTATCTTACTTTTAACAGAGCTGTTTAGGGTGCAACACAGCGAATTTGAGGATCGGGGGAGTGCTGAATAGTGACGCCATGCTTGTCCTTGCAGGTTTTTTTAAACTTCTATTTGTCAATGTAGCATGAAAATGGTGGTGGTTAGCAAAGCCCCGCTTTAAGTAGCGTCCAAACGCCAACCCAAACCTAAGAAAGATGGAAAAGAAGAGTTTGTTTGAGCTTGTTTGACAAATGCACGTACTTGCACGCACATCATGAGCTGACAGAGACTGCAATGGTGACTTAAGCCAGGAGATGGCAGCAGAGAAAAACAAAAGTTCCAAATTCAGTGCAATTCCTTTGAATGTGTCTTCTCTCATAATGTGTGTCTTGTTTTTTTTATCCGTGGATGATGTTAGCGTTGACTCCGAAGAAATCGTGTTGCTTGCCCGTGTAAATGTGGTCCCTCATATCTAGAGGTGCGTAACTGAGGGAGTTGTTGAACGTGCGATGGGCATTGGACTTGGAATAATTGCCCTGCAGGTTCATAAGGTCTTCACGCGGACTTTTCTTCGCGCCGACATTTTTTCCAATAGGTCCGACGCCGGGCAGCACATTGATGATCTGCGACGGGCTTCGTGGGGGGTCTCGATCTCCCCCCTGCGTGAGGCTTTCGTCAAATCTCACTTTGGCTCCCTCCCTGCCCTCCGGTTTGGCTTTGGTTTCCCCGGCAGGCTGCGAGGTAGCAGGTTTGACGGTGCTTTGGGTTGGTTCCTTTTTGGACTGGGCCGCCTGAGCGTTGCGTTGGTTTCGGGTGGCGGCAGAGTTTTTGCATTCGGCTGCAGAAAACATATCGACGTAAGTGCTCCTCATGTTTCTCCCCTGTCTTCTTATCGAGACGTGTCTCATATTAGCAGGAAGTAGCATGTTGAGTGAAATATCTCTCTGGAGAAAAAGCCGTCATTAGGGGACAGTGGCATGCCATTGGACCCGATCGTGTATTTTTCTTACCTCTGTCCCCAGGCCCTGTTCCAGATCATCTCCGAAGTCATTCATTTTACCCTCCTTAAACCCTTAGGCGGAAAAAAAACCAAGATAGGCAACACAAGATAAAAAGAAAAACACTCAACCCAGAAAGAAACAGTAAATTGGTATGCCAGGAGCATGGCAGAGTAATCAGCACAGCCCAGAAAACCATTGACTGTTCTCTACTTAGTCTGGAGGACATCGCTAGCTTGCGATTCCGCATCACCTCTTTGACCTGATGCTCTCTGGTAGGTCCTTGCAGTTCCCTTAAAAAGGACTACTAAAGACAGTTTCTGCCTCAGGGTCAACACCACCCTAAACAAGTGAATAAGACTGAAAAATATACATCTTTCCAATGTATAGATAAACAGGTATTCATAATTAATTTCTTGACTTGTTTTGGATTTTTTTTTTTTACTTACTGACTTTTTTTTCTGTATTTATCCTTTCTAGATAGATAGATAGATAGATAGATACTTTATTCATCCCCGAAGGGAAATTCACATTTCCAGCAGCATCCCTTCGCTGAGAACAATACAATAATAAAGCAAAAAGAATACAATATACAAATACCCAGTGTGACGTGCAAATGCCCACTGTAGCGTGTTATATAGAATATCTAAATAGTGCTACACAGAATACATATTGCAATAAAATGCGGTAATATGCAATGTAGGTGGTGTGGTTTAATGTGGGCTTTTACTCTGCCGGGTAGAGTTAAAGAGCCTCATGGCATAAGGAAGAAAAGATCTCTTCAGTCTGTCCGTAGTACAAGATAGTGACAGCAGTCTGTCGCTGAAACTGCTCTTCTGTCTGGAGATAATGCTGTGTAGTTCTAAATATTTATTACGCGTTTATCCCGGAGTGCCATGTTTAATCTTGTTCACTACATTTACGTCATTTCTTTGTGTAAATATTGTGTAAATTATAACTATAACCATATCCTCCTTGTTTTATAACCTTATCTTCTCTGCTCCTTATCTTCTTGGTTTCTTTACCTCACTGTGAGGGAGTGAAACTGGAGTGTCATGCCCAATTTCGTTGTCACAATATGTTAACCCATTTTGTAACAATGACAATAAAGATATATTCTATTCTATTCTATTCTATTTTACATTATTAATAAAGACAATATCAATTCTAGACAGTTGATTGCTTGGAAGGCCCATAACTTCCTGGGGCCCTAGTGTTTCATGAAAAATCATTTTTGTGTATTGTGATTCATTAAAAATATGTTTTTGTTTTTATTCCCATGATTAATAACACATAAAACAATTTATTTAACATGATCATTTCAAGTGATTCTCTTCTTGGGGCCTCAATGATTATCAGGGCCCCCAAGTGCTCAATAAAAAAAAAGTAATAAGAATTTGCTTTTGTGAAATTACATTTTCAAACGGTTTTTACCTCTATTATACTTGTTTTGACTGGACATTGCCCTTCCCAAGCAGCGGGTTGTCAGGACCAGAACAAAAACAGGACCAAATTGCGTTATGTTTCTCAAGTTTTATGAAAGGAAAGAGAAAGGGCTGCGCCCACGATCCGATGTTCGCTGTGCGCAGGAAGCAAGTCGCTCTCGTACTCGAATTGTGATCCAAACGCGGAAGTGGATCTTCTGTAGTGAGCGATGACGGTGTCAGGGGCGGAAAACCGGTCGGTAGCCGGGACTGGGAGAGCAAGACGTGGTCGGGGTCGAAACAAGTTGTGAGACGGGATGGGAGAGCAGACGTGGTCGGGATCAAAAACGGGTCGTAAGTCGGGACGGCGAGCAGACATGCTCGGGATGAAAACAGGTTGTAGCGGGAGACAAGCAGGAGCAAAAAAAACGGGACAGGCGTGAGTCAGGGTCAAAAAAAGGCTTGCCTAGCATCCACGGAGATTCGCAGACGGACTGACAACAGGGGATTGACAGGACAGGGTTCAAATAGTGACAGGGAGCCAATCAGAACCGGCGGCGGTTGGCGCCAATTGAACAGGCAAAGGTGAATCGCATCGGTAATCATGATAATTACGTGTTTATCCCGGAGTGCCATGTCTAATCTTGTTGTAAACAATGTTCACTTCATTATCATTGGCAATAAGAAATTTTAATTCTAAACAGTTGATTGCTTGGAGGTCCCATAACTTCCTAGGGCCCTAATGTTTCATGAAAAATCATTATTGTGTATTGTGATTCATTAAAAATATGGTTTTGTTTTTATTCCCATGATTAATAACACGTCAAACAATTTATTTAACATGATCATTTCAAGTGATTCTCTTCTTGGGGCAATAACTATCAGGGTGTGCTCAATAAAAACAAAAGAAAAGTAATAAGAATTTGCTTTCCCGAAATTACATTTTGAAACGGTTTTTACCTCTATTATACTTGTTTTGACTGGACCTTGCCCTTGCCAAACAGTGGGTTGTTTTATGTCCTTACGGTGTGATTCGCAAAGCGGGAAAAAAGAAGCCCTTTCTTTTTTTTCAATTACCAAAAGTTTCAACCTTTTATCCACCAAAATACTCTGGAATGATAAAATGTCATATATGTAAAGAGTTTTTTTTCAAATGTTGACTTCACAGTTATGGCCTGCATGTCTACTTCTACTCATGAGCGGCTTGCTTCCCGCGTTCAGCGAGCACCGGATTGCGGGTGCTGCCCTTCCTCTTTCTATCAATAAACTTGTGGTTAACACTACGCATTTGGGTCCTGATTCCGTCCTGGTCGTGACATTAGCAGCAAGATGCCACGGAATTATATCAGCTCCCTCCAGGTAAGTCTCATGTTGTGTAAAATAAATGCAAAATTAGTGACGTACGAGTAGTTAAACGCACATTTATATAATAGTTCTTTTATTCTTACTTAGTTATACTCTGACTTTGTAAACCCATCTGAAGAAGGATCTAAATGAAGCTGCTCAGATTGTACGGAGGAATACTCTCAGAGAACAGATTTGCCATGCCAAGCTGTACAACCGTAGGGCCAAAGGATCACCCCTCGTCGTGGGAGACCGGGTGTTGATCGCCAACAGAGGTGTCCCAGGGAAACGCAAGGTTGCAGATAAGTGGGGGGGGGTTTGGGGTTTTTAAGGGTTATTGATCTATCTTCGTTATTCATTATCCATTATCCGTTATCGGTCAGTTCATTATATGCTACAAAGCCTAGGAGCCGGGACACTTACTCTCAGCCATAAGGCTAAGCTAAGGTCCTAGCCCTAAAGCCTTGTTGCGATCATTGCGAATGCACCGTTCCCGGAGGTACTGCAATACCGGGCCGATGTGTGGAGTGGACAGAGCAAGCTCTTATTCCATCTCCGGAATGCAAAAATCAAAAGGCCAAGCTAAGGACCTAGTAAAAGGCCAAGCTAAGGACCTGGCATCAAAGCCTTGTGAAAGGCCAAGCTAAGGACCTAGCATCAATGCCTTGCTAAGGCCAAGCTAAGGACAAGTCAAAAACTATAGAAATGATCCCTAAGAGTATAGTGGGAGTCGACCCCGTATGAAGTCATATCAGTCAAGCCTGATCTCAATGTCTATAGAGTCAAGGATTAGCACATTCGCCTAACACACGAATAGGCCATGGTTTAAGATCAGGTGGAAATATATGCTGGCGCCACCAGGCCGTACTTGCCCAAGACACACTACAGGAAATGGTGGCCCTGGGGGTTAAAGGGATCCCATTCACCCACCACCCACTTGGTGCAATGTCCCTTTAAGACTTTTGAAAGTAGTGACCATCTAGTCTGCACTTGCATCCAACTCTTGTTACGGTGTATATAATATATTTGCGGCATTTGGTGCTTATGTCCTCTCCTTACAAGGAACATGCAAACAAACAACATTTACCTTTATAGTGCATCTGATAAGAGGTGATCCAGTGCATCCTATCTATCTTCCTCAACATACTACTTGTCTTTTCGGAAGCTGTCAAATCACTGGGCAGGGGTGTGGGACAGGCATTCCGGACTGCCCTCACTGGTTTTTGACACTGAAATCCAGAATGCATAGAAAACGTCAAGTCCATCGGAATCATGTTCAAATATGCATAATAATTGATATACATCCAGGACGCTAATCTCTCCCATCCACTTGGCCGGCTGTGCCCTGGAAATGTCCGAAACTTCATGTCTGAACGGACCACCTGAACGAGGAAACAACCGGGTGTTATCGTTGCCATCCCGTGCCGTCCGTTATCCAAGCGTTGTCGCAGTACCTTTTGTTTTACTGCGCACAGCAACCTTCGGGGTGGTTGGACCAATGTTGCAGTTAAAATAGGCCGGGGCCCCCCTGAGCCCCGTCCGATGATCACCTGAAGCCCGGAATGATGGGAACATCTCAAAACGGCAGATGTGGGATGCATAGGGATGGTCTCTCGGAAGTGCAGTCTTTGCTGATATTTCCCTGTTTGGAAATAATTTTGCATGTTCAACTTGGGGTTAGAAACACACACATTTGAACAAATATCAGCTCAGTATATAATACTCACGCAATATTAACTTCAGTAGGATTTGGGATGCTAAGAAAGAACAATAATTACTATTTGTCTTGTCTGATGTAACTATGAGAAAATCATCACTAACAGCTGATCATTGAGGGGTGCATCACTTTTCTTTGTGACATCACTGATGACACAGTGACTCAGAGTTTGTCTGCGAAAGGAAAAGAGCAATCAGTAAACATGAGCTATGATTCATTTGTGAGCTATGGGAGGTGCGTGTCCATATGCTCACACGAGGCTGTCGTTTACAAGGGAGGTCTCCATCTGCCAGCAAACTCACTGTTGAGATGATTAAATCGAAGGAGAAGTTATTCCATCATGACATTTCTTTAGTATTTGAGTTGCAGAAAGGCCAAAATCAAATACGCAGTAAATACACTTAATCTCAACTGATTGCCTTTGGTTTAGATAGCGTTCGAAGATGACTCAAAATGGGACTTGCCAAGCTTTTTGTCATGCAATTGCCAAAACAAAATGTCTGCTTGCATGAATATTCATTGAATCTAGCATGGTATACATAGATGGTATATGGAATGACCATATTGACATGGCGATCATGAATATCTGAGCGTACTGTCAAGACCAGAACAGAAGGAGGACCCAGATGCGTTACTCACAAGTTTATTGAGATATAGAGTAAAAATCAACGGCAGTGATCCGGTGCTTGCTGGACGAGGGAAGCAAGCCGCTCATGGGATCGGAGCGTGTTCGGAATGCGGAAGTGGATCTTCCGGAGCGGGAGATCGTAGCGTAGTAGACGGAAAAAACGGTCGTTAGCTGGGACGGGAGATCAGAATGTGGTCGGGGTCAAAAAACGGGTCGTAGCCGGAGAAAGACGGGGAAATCAGGAACAGACGAGTGAGAAACGGGTGACAAAACGTGACAGATGGGAGTCAAAGTCAAAATGCTTGCCTTGTCCAAACAGAGGTTTGCTGACTGACTGACTAAGGTCGAGTGAGAGCACTGAGGTTAAATAGGAGGGGGAACCAATTAGGTAACCAGCAGCAGGTGTTGCCAAACGAGCGGGCACAGGTGAGTGTAATGAGTAATCAGGACACTTACGTATACTTTGAATTGTTATTGCTGCCAAACAAAACATTTTACACCTGTGAAACCTTTATATGTTTCAGAGAACATATGAGATTTAATTATTCATGAATAAACCTTGACATGAGGTAGCCCAGATGGTCAGAGTACTCAAACATGCACTGATTTCAGAAATTATCGCAGATTTGGATTCTTTGTTAAATTCCATCCATGCTGATCTCAGTCATCTGAACACACTGAACAGGTTGTTGTTGGATTCCCTTTCTGTCAAAATGTGTTTTCAAAAAAATCACCCAGTATTTCCTAAGATTGAAGGGTTAAAAGCATGGGTCTAAACTCAATTTACTTGGGGAACGCCAGAGCTAGGATCTGGGTTGGGTCAAACTAGGTTTTCCATAAGAAATTCAATATATTTTTGAACATCTCAACACAAAATAAGATGTAAACATATAGAATAAAGAATTATTATGAAAATAAATCAATCAACCAGTGATAAATAAAAACATATATTCATGTGGGCTGCACTTAATCCTAATAATGAGGCATGGTCTCAAATTATTATCCCCTGGGAAGGAAATGGCCCTGGGGTGCGAATTTGAGACCCATGGTGTAAAGGGAAGCAACCTCCCAAACACCTGCTCCAAGTGATTTTAAATTTTGTTTTGCAAAATCGTTATCAACAATTACACCAAGTTTCATTAAGATCAAAATGCGCTTGATTTGAATTTCCAGGTTTCTGTACTGATTTGACCCTACTTTACCTCCTCAGGTGCAGGCAGCCGGTCCAAAAGGTCCAGCCAGAGAGTCAGATATCTTGATAGCGTAGGCAAAGGTGATAAGGACCAAGGCTCTGGATCCGATAAATCCAAATGGACGTCCTTCAACAATAAAGCTAATAAGGTGTCACAGATTGATTGACTTGTGTAATAAGATGAAATGAAGCTCAGATTGTTTAGTTCACACAATGGGCTGCTTTAAAGCGCCTGCTATCAGGGTTGCACAGAAGCTGAAACCAAACGCCTAATTTGGAAGAGCTTGGTTTTGGTTACAAGGAGTCATCTTACACTGCAGTTGCAATGCACCCAAACGGAGAAACCTACTCTTCAAACTCAAATACTACATTTGCCACGATGCAATTTTAATGCATGCGTGCTCACTTACGGGACATAGATGTGGTGAAAAAGCATGAGTTCAATGTAAATCTGGCCTTCAATTATATACTTCCTACTTCCCTAACCTTAATCCCAAACCCAGGTAATGTCAAACTCAGTTTGGCCCGGGGGCCAGACTTAGACTTTATGTTCTCAGGTGGACAAAAAAATGTCAACGGGAAATATTTTGCTCTGTGTTTCAATGATTCAAAATGTTTATTATCATATGCACAGTAAAGAACCACAATTTTCTGCAAGATAAAATTCTTACTTTGCTGTCCACACAGTTGCCAGCGTAATAAAACTAAAATTATATACTTGTATACATAAAAGAATATTATGAATATTAAAAAGATGAAAATACAAGATTAACTCAAGATGAGTTAAAGCAATTTGATAAAAATAACATAAAACACAGTTGAAAGTGACGGTCGCGCAAGAATAGTCCAAGTATGGTCCAGTTTAAAGTGTCTGTGGTTTAATAATGTGTGCAGAACGTTTCTGCGGTGCATTGTTCGATCAACAGCTGTTTAAAATTCTGATAGCAGAGGGGTGAAAAATGTTCTTTACACGGGTTGTCCTGCTTTTCACACTCCTGTACCTCTGTCCTGAGCGTAGGAGTGTAAACAGTCCTTGTTGTAGGAGGGTGGGGTCCTTAATGATAGAAGCAGCCCTCCTATGGACTCTGCGGTGGTATATGCTCTGCAGAGAGGGCAGTGGAGTCCTGGTGATCCTCTGAGTCTTCTTAACCACTCTCTGCAGGCGTTTACGGTCCATGGCTGTGATGCTGCCGTACCAAACAGTGATGCAGCCGGTCAGGATGCTCTCCACAATGCAGCTGTAGAAGTTGCTGAGGATCTTGCTCGACATTCCAAACTTCCTTAGCCTTCTTGGGAAGTACAGTCGCTGTTGAGCTTTCCTGACCAGCTGTTTGGTGTTGAAGGTCCATGTGAGGTCCTCAACGATGTGCACGCCCAGGTACTTAAGTTGCTCACCTGCTTTACTTCAAGCTCTTGGATAAACAGTGGCTGATGAGGTCTCAACCTCTTCCTTATGTCCACTATCATCTCCTTTGTCTTATCCCTATTGAGGGTGAGGTTGTTGTCCTCACACCATGTCACCAGACTCGCTACTTCCTTCCTGTAGGCCGCTTCGTCCACTGCAGTGATAGGATGAGTGTCGTCGGCGAACTTCAGGATGATGTTGTCCTGGTAGGAGGTGACGCAGTCGTGCGTGAAGAGGGTGTAGAGTACTAGGCTTCATCATCCAGCCTACAAATGACAGATGATAAGGGATCTTTTCCAAGCATAAAACATTATTTTAGAAACAATAAAAATAAAATCATTTTCATGTTTAGGATTGTATGTGTTAACAATTGGTTTCTTTTAACAGTTGATTAAATGCAACTTTACTTTTAAACCAACCCACCACCAACATCACAAACATCAACAAACTCAAGTGGGAACTACGGATACAAATTTGCCTGCCTCAATTGTCATACTGCTTTAAAATAGATGAAGGAATTCAAAATAAGAGTTTTTTGCAGTGAACGGGCGATAACATCAGATCAAACTACTAGGCCTAATAAAGCTGAGAAAATATTGCACAATACAGTAATCCCTCGGTTATCGTGGTTAATGGGGACCAAAACCACCCGCGAAAAGTGAAAATCCGCGAAGTAGCGACGCCCCTTCAAAAATGCTTAAAAAAATAATAATAAAAAAATTATTGTTTCTTTTTTAAAAAATCTTTTATGATTTTTTTTTTTAGACCCACGAAGCTCTGAACTTGCGAATGTGGAACCGCGAAGTAGCGAGGTCCCACTGTATTATCTTTAATATGAAACAAGACCGGACTCTTCCACACATTTGCTGCCCTCTGGCGGCAGGAAGGAATATTTTGTTTGTATTTATAAAAAAGAATCATTGATAGATATGAGCTAGACTGCTGGAGACTTTTTTACATACCAGGAAATTTACAACAGGCTGGCATAATCTCATTCAACAGACCAGATCTGGCCCACAGGCCGTATGTTTGACATAGCTACCCTAAACCTAAACCTAACCCTAACCCTATCCCCAACCCTAACCCCTGTTCCCTAACCCCTAATGACCAATTTCCATGTAACAGACTACTTTTCAAAAATACTTTTCTATATTTTAGCTTGCATATATCATGAAACCAGAACAGACTAGTGGACCCCAGAGCATTCGTTTAAGTCTTTATTAAGGAAGCGTTCAGGGCTTGCTGGAGACGTGATGGCCGTCAGACGTCAGCAGCGGCGCCGGGGAGATAACTTCGGAACGAGTCCGGAATCGTAGTGCGGAAGTCAGGCAGGTCGTGTTTACCGGGGCTGGAGAGGAGATCAAAGCGTGGGATGGAAACAGGTCGGATCAGAGGCAGGCAGAATCGGGTGAGCAGGGTTCTAAATGAACGGGATATCAGGAGAAACACACAGAGTTACAAAGTGTACACTCTGACACTGCTCTCTGGACGCAGGCCGCTTAAGAGAGAAGTGCCAGCCAATCAGAAGGTGCCCACTCGGGCGCCACATGATTGCTCCAGGTGATCTGAGTTAGTAATCATGACAGACTTCTGTCAGGAAACGGACCGGGAAGCAGAAAGTCGGAACTCATGTGCTTAGACGATCTGTCACTTTAGTTAGGAAAGAAAAAGTAGTCCAACACAAAACCGGACCAAAAACAAAACAAAGCAGGTTCAAAGGCAGGCAAAATTACAATCTAGGCATTATTCAGGTCAAACAGACTTGGACAGGTTTTCCACAAGGTTAAGCAATGGTCTGGCAAGGGGCAGTCCCAAAAGGAGCGTTTAAGTACTTCAAAAGCAATCAGTCCAATGCGTCTCAGCCGGTGTCAAGGGGCGGGGCCAGCTGGGCGCCATGACAACCGTGCAGGACTTGACAGCATAACCTTTTGTTGTTGAAGGAATTTGGAAATGCTGTTCATGATAGGACCCTATTTGTTGTAAGAAACTATTGCTGTATTGAATAATAATAATATAATAAAGCAATATATTTGTTCCGTTTTCAGGAGGTTCAATCAGATTCAGTAGTTTATATGCGTCATTTTAAAACATTTTAATGAACATTCAATTGCTCGGCTTGTAGCAATACATTTTATTTGGCTCTCCGTTCGTTTGACTTTGACACCCGTGCACTAGCTAATTGTTTACCTTTATTAACATAAAGTTGAACGAATCTCCAGAGGCCAAACTTTACTTAAAAGTATTTGGCATGGCCACCCACTACTTCTTGTTTAAAGATAAATTTCCTCTATGTTGGACATTACACAATGCACAGCGGATTCATGGATCATTACTCCTCTCATTTGACTTTCAGCAAATTGGGATTCTCCAAAGATTGTTTAAGAGAGTCTCAGTAAAATATAAATCTTCAGCTAGCCAGGAGGCAATTATAAATTTCGTAGATTTGGTCCACTGTCTCCCAATTCCTCAAATTGCTCTGAATCAAATAATGCAAAGGTTTTAGATAGTGGTGGGAGCTTGGACTGTGTTGCACACACAGGAATACAAAAATAAATTCTTCCCGGGGATCAAAGCAGAGCTGCATAGCCTGTGGATGTGTTGGATGTGACCAATTAGCAGTGGAAAATGTCGCTTTGGGGCTTCTTTTAACACATCCATTCTCTTTGTTTAATGTTAGTCTCAGTTTTCATCATGGGATTGAACTGATTGGCAGATTAGAATTGAATAGAATAGAATATATCTTTATTGTCATTGTTACAAAATGGGTTAACATATTGTGACAACGAAATTGGGCATGACACTCCAGTTTCACATATTCACAGTGAGGTAAAAAGCCAAGAAGATAAAGGAACAGAGAAGATAAGGTTATAAAACAAGGAGGATAAGGCTATAGTTATAATTTACATGATATTTACACAAGAAATGTCGGTATGTAGAATGTTACATACAGTTGGTATCGTAATACAGTTGGTATCGTAAGGGTTGTGCAATTTTGCATTTGGTGCAAAAGTCATCATAGTGCAAAAAAATAGTCAACATATGCATTGGTGCAAACAGAGTCATCATAGTGCAGAAAAAAAAATGGTCAACATTGTGCAAGATCAACATTACAACAACTTAACACTATACATACTAATGTGCCTAAAGACATTTCGATTCCAGTTTTAGACATTTAGACAACAAGTCATTGAAGTCTCGCCTATTAATTTTTTAGGAAAGGTTTAAGATGCAATGCGACCTCTGTGGTGAATCTGTGGTTATGAATAAATCAAAGTGTGCACACAATTATTATCTTAAAATTATTTAGAGGCGTCATAGATTAGGTGACTCTATTTACTGTATTGTTTGTTATGATAATAATAACTCCAAAGTATTGTGCATGTTGTTGACCTTGGTATAAAACCTTGTACCTCCAAATAAGTTACTTTTCAGGAGAACCATAAACTAATGTTTGAACAATTACAATAGCATTATGAGAACTTTTTTTGAAAAGAAGAAAACATATTTGACTGGATTGCATCTGCTTCTGACTACCCCTTTTCGAACATGTTATGTGACATTATTTTGTTGTTGACTCATTGTTTTTGTCCTGTTTTTATTTTAATGTTCAAAATAAAAGTTTTCATTCATTCATTCATTCATTCATTCCTGATAAATGAGTACCGTAGCTTCCTTTTTCTTGCTTAAGTTCATTCAGTATTTGTCAGTTTCTCCCCCTTAGCTTACATGTTGTGTCTTAGTTTTTCAAATTGATCCCCCTTTGTCGGATTTCACAATTCCCACCTCGATCCATCCGATTATCCTCAGTAGGGTCGCGGGGGTGCTGGAGCCCATCCCAGCTGTCTTTGGGTATTGGGCAGGGGTCATCCTGAACTGGTAGCCAGCCAATCGCAGGGCACACAGGGACAAACAATTCACTCGCTCATTCACCTCTTGGGACAATTTGGAACAGCATATTAACCTGAAATGCATGTTTTTGGAATGCAGGAGGAAACCGGAGTGCCAGGAAGAAACCCACGCAAGCATGGGGAGAACATGCAAACTCCGCTCAGGAGGATTCGATCCCATGACCTTAGAACTTTGCCGCGGACGCACCAACCACTCATCCACCCTGCCGCCTTAATTCACACTTAATTACATTTTTGTAACCATAAAAAAGACAAGAAAAAACAACAACATATTTGTTTGGGTAGTTTTCATTATGGGCTTTATTACTAGATCCACAACATTTTTAAGAAAAAAAATTCTACCGGTTATAGGTTGTGTTATTATTGATTTATTGAATGCTTGACTGTTTATTTTCATTCATTCATTTAAAGGGGCAGTGTGTATTATTGAGCTTCTCACTGTAGTCAAAAAGCTCATTCATTAAAATAATATTGATTTAAATAGAAAGCAAAAATGCACAAACATGCAATTTAAAAAAAATACTACTAGGTCGAGGATTCAGCATTTATTTTACATAAGCCTCACCTGAAGGGAGCTGCCATAATTGTTTGTCATCTTGCTGCTGTGGGTACCCAAATGCCTCAAAAATGGTGCATTTTGGTCACTTTGAGTCTCTGTAGTTTGTATTATTTTTGGTTGCACTACATCAGGGGTGTCCAACTCATTTTAACTCGGGGGCCACACGATAGAACAAACATTCTGTAGGGGCCCGGACTAGTAGATTAAAGGGAAAGAAAAAGAGAGATAAAGAAATAAGAGAAAAAGGGAGGGAAAAGGAGAGAGGGCGGGACAAAGAAAGAAAAAGAGAGAGGGAGAGAGTGTGAGAAACAAAAGATAAAAAGTCGTGAGAGAGGGGGGAAAAGAAAGGGAGAGAAAGATAGAAATCCAAAGAGAAATAGAAAGACAGAAGGAGAGAAAAGAGAAAAGAAAGCGCGAAGGGTACGAAGAGAGAAAGAGAAAAGAGAGAGAAGGAAAACAGGAAGTTGGAGCAAAAGATGTTAAAAGACACAGAGAGAAAGAGACAAAGAGCAAGAAAGGAAGAGAAAAAGAGAGACACAGAGAGTGAAAGAGACAGAGACAGAGAGGGAGAAAAGGGGTGGAAAAGAGAGAGAGAGAGAGAGAGAGAGAGAGAGAGAGAGAGAGAAATAAATACAGGTACAGTGTCTTTGTTCGAGGCACCTGGCTTTGGCAACATCAAGTTGACACATTTCAACCTGCAGCCTGTTTTTCTCTTACGCTTCTCTGAGTGTTGTCTCGCGGGCCGGATTCAATCCCTTAGCGAGCCTGATCTGGCCCGCGGGCCACCTGTTTGACACCTCTGCACTACATCATACAGTGACATCTGGTGGTCAAATAATACACACTTGTCCCTTTCAACTTTCTTCCCTGTCAACTACTGAAGTCTAGTTGAATGTATTCATTCTACGACAGGCCATACACAACTGAAACAGCGATATCCAACATTACGCAAACCTAGATCAAAAAATGAGTACAGCGGACCCGACAGGAAATTCAGAGAGGGGGCTCTGTGTTTTTTTGATGTGTAACAATGGTCATGTTCAATATGAACACGGGGGATCCATTGCAACATATTTGCATCACCCAAAGATGCTCATATGCTGCATCGTTGTGCAGCAGCAGATAGGCAACCGCACCATTGTATGAGTAACCCATTTTATTAATTCTCTAGGAAGAATATGTTCATGTTTTCTAATAAGTTTACATGGATTATTGAATAGAATGTGAATTGAATTATTGAAATATAAATTGATCATTTAAGAACAGGGTTGGGTAGGGTTACCGTATTTTCCGCACTTTAAGGCGCACCGGGTTATAGGGCGCACCCCGAAAAAATAGTTTTTGGTCCTATTTTTGACATACATAAGACGCACCGGATTATAAGGCGCTACAATGGGAACATGGACAAAACAGTCAGATGGTTCAGTCAAACTGATTACCCCCTTAACATTCCCAAAGCTTGCAAAGAAGCAAATACGTGTCGTAGACACGTGCGGATGCGGTGTCCGTACGATGTCGCTCAAATGCATCGTTTCATCATTCGGAAGGTTAAAATCTTGGGATTCAAGAAATGCCAACCATTCCTTAGTTTCTATTTTCTTTTTCGCTCGCAACTTTACTGTATATATGGCAATAAACACTTGGAATTGAGTTTAATTTAAAAATAGATACTCCATTCCATCCATTATCTGCACCGCTTATCACAGAAACATCGAGTTCAGTCTGAAACAAGATAGAGGGATAATATATATAGCCGGAGTAGCTCACCGAAGTCGTTGTGTTCATAATAATGTGCAGTCGTGGTCCTCTTATATCCGTGAGTTTAGTAAATCCTGGAGAATAAAATATTTACAAATACAAAATAGTAAAAAAATGCTTTCTGTACGCCGTCAGCCACGTGCTATACGCATTTATCTTTTTCTGCCAATTGCAGGCTTTGTTTTGCCGTTTAACCCAATGCCAGCCTGTAAATGATAAAAAGGATCCGCCCCTTGACCTCCGAATAACTTTAGCCAATAGTGATCGATTCAACTGATGATTGACACGTCTTTTTTGGCCAATTGCAGGCTTTGTTTTGCCGTTCAAGCCAATGCCAGCCTGTAAATGATAAAAAGGATCCTCCCCTTGACCTCCGAATAACTTTAGCCAATAGTGATCCATTCAAATGATGATTGACACATTGGTTAGCCAATGAAACGCCGGTAAATAAATCCCAGCATACACCGCGGACTACTTGGCGTTCGGGGGAAAATCTATTTGGCGGCTGCAAGTTAGTTGAAAAAAATAAAGGCTTTTAGGTGCGCCTTATAGTGCGGAAAATACGGTACTTTAACTTGATTACTTTCAATTATTTTTGGATTACTCCAATACCGAATATGCTAATAAAAGACAAAAGAAACTAAATATGAATAAAATGATGACTCACAACACGTGGTAAGCTTTCTCTCCTGGCTTTGATCTCTTTGATCTCCGGCAAAACTAACATAAAATGTGACAGAAACAAAATGAAAATAAATCCAAACAGCTTGCCAACATCATTTTTGCCGTTCCATGTATTCCGTTACTCCCCAAGCCTGCAAAAAATTTAGTAATTTTATTCATATTTAGTTTCTTTTGTCTTTATTAGCATATTTGGTATTGGAGTAATCCAAAAGTAATTGAAAGTAATCAAGTTATCGACAGCTCCTTAGTGTCCCCCTCCCCCCAGGTCAAGAGTCTGGGTGTCATCCTGGATAGCATGCTTACCTTCCACTCACATATCAACACCATCACCCGCACTGCTTATTTCCACCTCCGCAATATTACCAGACTCCGCCCTTCCCTCACCCCCCGCACCACTGCTATTCTCGTCCACAGTCTTGTCACATCCCGCCTTGACTACTGCAATGCTCTCCTCTTCGGCCTTCCTCAAAAGTCCCTCCATAAAATTCAGCTGGTTCAAAACGCCTCTGCTCGCATCATCACAAAAACATCTTCCCAGCAGCACATCACCCCCGTTCTCCAACAGCTACACTGGCTTCCTATTCAGCATCGCATCAGCTACAAACTGATCCTATATACATATATGGCCATTCACAACCTGGCTCCTCCTTACCTGTCCGGCCTTCTCCAGGTGCACGTCCCCACTCGCTCCCTCAGATCCTCGTCCTCCCTCTGACTGTCAGTGCCCCCTGCCCATCTGAGCACCATGGGAGCCAGAGCCTTCAGTTGCGCTGCTCCCAAGCTTTGGAACAATCTACCTCCGGACCTCCAAAACTGCACACCTCTCTCCACTTTTAAGTCCCGTCTAAAAACACACCTGTTCAGGACTGCCTACAACACATAGCTTCTCCATTTCCTATGTTTTTATGATTTTATGTCTTGTTTTTATTTATTACTTCGCTTACAACTTTTTAAATTGTATTTTTTTCATTGTCTGTACAGTGTCCTTGGGTGGCCTGAAAGGCGCTTATAAATAAAATGCATTATTATTATTATTATTAAGTTAAAGTAACCCTACCCAACCCTGAGTTGTTCTGTCTCTCTATGTCATGAAACGGACCGGGAATCAGGAAGTTGGAACTCATTTGCGTTGACGATCTGTCACTTTAATTGAGAAAGAAAAGTTGTCCCACACACAAACGGACCAAAAACAAAACAAAGCTGGCTCAAATGCAGGCAAAACTACAGACTAGGCATTTAACGGGATTAAACAGAACTTGCAGGAATCTCACAGAATCCAGAAGTCCAACAAGCACAAGAAGCATAAACAGGTTCAAACAAGTGTAAACAATGATCTGGCAAAGGGCAGTTCCAAAAGGCCCTTTTAAGTACCCATAAGAGTAATCAGGAAAATGCAGGTCAGCCGGTGTCAAGGGGCGGGGCCAGCTGGGCGCCATGACAACCATGCAGCACATGATACTCTAAGTGTCTTGTGCCTACGTGGTGACCAATCCTTGGTAAAAAATCGAGTCCGAATTCAGCAGGGGTGAGTGTTAACATCATGAATAATTCAGAAAAGTATGAAAAAAGGAAGGCAGGATCAATGGACAATTTGTTATTTTTATAATAGGAACGTTTTTAATTCCCCAAGATCGCATTTCCCTTAAAGTTGACTCAAAGCAAAAATATACAATCATATCAGCTATTATATTAGAATGAGAACACCACTTAGCAAGCAGGTATTGTATTTGAACTAAAATTCCATCTACAACTACTGCATTCCATTTTATTTAGTTAATATCATAACATTTTCCTTCGGCACAGTTCTGAGGTCATGAGATTGAATCTTTCTGTGTGGAGTTTGCATGTTCTCCCCGTGCTTGCTTTGGTTTCCTCCGGGCACTCTGGTGTCCTCCCACATTCCAAAAACGTATGTGTCAGGTTAAATGGACGGTCCAAATTGTCCCAAGGTGTGAATGAGCGAGAGATAGATAGATAGACAGATAGATAGATAGATAGATAGATAGATAGATAGATAGATAGATAGATAGATAGATAGATAGATAGATAGATAGATAGATAGATAGATAGATAGATAGATAGATAGATAGATAGATAGATAGATAGATAGATAGATAGATAGATAGATAGATAGATAGATAGATAGATAGATAGATAGATAGATAGATAGATAGATACACACACTTTACTTTTTTATACTATTTCTTTTTTTTAAGTTGGTAATAGAGAAGCCCGGCCACACCCAAACGTAATGATTAACATCGGCACAGACTAGGGTTTGGCCTCAGGATCATGCCTCAAACCCTGAGATCAAAACCCCTCATGCTTCCATGATTGAGAAGTTGGACCAGGCTGGGCACGCAAATGAGAAATAAAATGGTGCAGCTTGGTCACTTAAATTCAAATTTCCATATAGTTTGTTCTTTGTAGCAGTCGTTTTTGGTTGCACTTCACAATACAGCAACATCTGATTGTCTAATATGACACGGTGTCCCTTTAAGGCAGGGGTGTCAAACTCATTTTTACTCGGGGGCTACACGATAGAACAAACATTCTGTCGGGGGCTGGACTAGTAGATTAAAGAGAAGGAAAAAGAGAGATAAAGAAATATGAGAAAAAGGGAGGGGAAAGGAGAGAGAAGGCGGGACAAAGAAAGAAAAAGAGAGAGCGGGAGAGTGCGGGAGAAACAATAGATAAAAAGTCGTGAGAGAGGGGGAAAAGAAAGGGAGAGGAAGAAAGAAATCCAAAGAGAAATAGAAAGACAGAAGGAGAGAAAAGAGAAAAGAAAGCGTGAAGGGTATGAAGAGAGAAAGAGAAAAGAGAGAAAAGGAAAAAAGGAAGTTAGAGCAAAAGAGGTTAAAAGACACAGAGAGAGAAAGAGACAAAGAGCAACAAAGGAAGAGAAAAAGAGAGATACAGAGAGTGAAAGAGAGACAGAGAGAGAGTGGGAGAAAAGGGGGGGAAAAGAAAGAGAGAGAGAGAGGGAGAGAGAGAGAGAGAGAGAGAGAGAGAGAGAGAGAGAGAGAGAGAGAGAGAGAGAGAGAGAGAGAGGGAGCGAGAGAGAAATAAATTCAAGTACAGTGGCTTTGTGAGAGGCACCTGGCTTAGGCAACATCAAGTTGACATATTTCAACCTGCAGCTTGTTTTTCTCTTGCACTTCTCTGAGTGTTGTCTCTGATCCGGCCGCCTGTTATGTGTGCACCTGTAGCATCTCACCTGTAGCTCCTTTTTTGCTGCCCTCCCTCACAGCGCTTCAGAAATAACTTGGGTAATGAACTGATTCATATTAGGAGGACCTTGCACCAACCCACCGTGCAGCTTCACAACTCATGTTCCAGCATTCGCCTCTCAACATCGAACGCACCATGACGACCTCGGACTTCTCTGTCGTCGAGGCGTTTTTAGACGGCCATCCAGAACTCTTCGAAGAATATCTGGTCCGAAAAGCCAAATGTGAGCACATTAGTAAGTGGTTGAGGGAGCACCAAGCCAGAAAAGTGGATGAAAATAGCCGGGGCGTCCCAGCCAGGGAGCTTTCGCCCTCACCGTGGCCGGCCAATCCGGACACTTTCCGGCGCAGATCCTCTCATATGGAACTCCGTCGCAACTTCGCTCGATCCAAAGCCACCACGGCGCACCGGACCTACGACGAGCACGCCAGTTTCAGTCAACAAGACCCCCAATCCAGCATGAGAAGACGCGCGCTCCTGCGTAAAGCCAGCTCCCTGCCTCCAACCACCGCGCACATCCTCAGCGCTCTGCTCGAGTCCCGAGTCAGTGTGCCGCAATACGCATCCACCGCCACCGACCACAAGTACCGTCTCAGGGAAACTAACGAGAGGGAGTTCTTCTTGGAGCTTGTAAAGGACATCTCCAACGACCTGGACCTCACCAACCTGAGCTACAAGATATTGATCAACGTTTGCATCTTAGTGGATGCGGACAGGTGCTCGTTGTTCTTGGTGGAGGGACCCCCGCACAAGAGGACTCTCGTGTCCAAAGTGTTTGACGTGCACTTGGGCACCACGGTGAGACCATCTTCATGCACCCTTAACTCCAGCGAGGTGCAGGTGCCATGGGGAAAGGGTATTATTGGCTATGTGGCGGAGCACGGAGAGACCGTCAACATTCCCGATGCATACGAGGTAAACGCAACAAGCAGTGCTCGCATAGATAGATTACAGTGGGACCTCGGTTATCGCGGTCAATGGGGACCAAAACCACCCGCGAAAAGTGAAAATCCGCAAAGTAGCGGCGCCCCTTCAAAAAAAAAAAATAATAATAAAAAAATTATTATTATTATCATTATTATTTTTTTAAACCCGGTTAATGGGGACAGAAAACACCCGCAAAAAGTGAAAATCTGCGAAGTAGCGACGCACCTTCAAAAATGCTTTAAAAAACAAACAAAAAAACAAAAAAAAACCCAATTTATTATTTTATTTTATTATTATCATTTTTTTAGACCTGTGAAGCTCTGAACCTGCGAACGTGGAACCACGTAGTAGCGACGTCCCTTCAAAAATGCTTAAATAAAAAAAATATTTATATATGTATATTTTTTTTCAATTATTTATTTTATTATTATTATTTTTTAGACCTGCGAAGCTCTGAACCCGCGAACGTAGAACCGAGAAGTAGCGAGGTCCCACTGTATATAGCGATGGTGGAAAATATGTCCGGAAAATGAAGGTAATGGGGTTTCTTTGTCATGATCTAAAGGATTTTCTTTTTATTCACGTGATTTTCCAAAACAGAAGAAAACGTTACATCAAAAGGAAAATGCACTTAAAACTTAGGGCCAGTCTTCAAGTACTACGGTACCTTGTAAATAATTTGCCTATTTATCGTTTCTTTTTATGATCACACTTTTTCTTTTGAAAGCCTTTATGACGTGTTTATCTTGTTTACCGTGTTGTGCCATGTCTAATCTCGTTGTAAATAAGTTTTACTACGATGTTATTAATGACATTAAAGACAATTCTGTTCTATTCTATTCTATTTTATTCTATTCTATTCTATTCTATTCTATTTTGTTCTGTTCTGTTCTTTTCTGTTCTGTTCTGTTTTGTTCTTTTCTGTTCTGTTCTATTCCATTTGTCATTTTCTATTCTATTAGATATTTTCTATTGTATTGTATTCTATTGTATTCAAGTCAAGTCAAGTCAAGGCATGTTTATTTGTATTCTATGTATTGTATTGTATTGTTTTCTATTCTATTCTATTAGTTTTTTTATTGTATTCTGTTGTATTCAATTCAATTCAATTCAATTCTATTCTATTCTATTCTATTCGTTCTTTGTATTGTATTCTGTTGTATTCAATTGTATTCTATTCTATTCTATTCATTCTTTTTATTGTATTCTGTTCTATTCTATTCTATTCCATTCTATTCTATTCTACTCTATTCTAATTGTCATTTTCTATGCTATTATTTATTTTCTATTGTATTGTATTGTATTATTTTCTATTCTATTCTATTCTGTTCTATTCTATTCTATTCTATTAGTTTTTTTATTGTATTCTGTTGTATTCAATTCTATTCTATTCTATTCTATTCTATCAGTTCTTTGTATTGTATTCTGTTGTATTCAATTCTATTCAATTCTATTCTATTATATTATATTAGTTCTTTTCATTGTATTCTGTTCTATTCTATTCTATTCTATTCTATTCTATTCTATTCTATTCTATTCTATTCTATCAGTTCTTTGTATTGTATTCTGTTGTATTCAATTCTATTCTATTCTATTCTATTATATTAGTTCTTTTTATTGTATTCTGTTCTATTCTATTCTATTCTATTCTATTCTATTCTATTCTATTCTATTCTATTCTATTCTATTCTACTCTATTCTATTCTAATTGTCATTTTCTATGCTATTATTTATTTTCTATTGTATTGTATTGTATTGTATTCTATTCTATTAGTTTTTTAAATTCTATTCTATTGTATTTTATTCTATTCTATTCTATTCTATTCTATTCTATTCGTTCTTTGTATTGTATTCTGTTGTATTCAATTGTATTCTATTCTATTCTATTCTATTCTATTCGTTCTTTTTATTGTATTCTGTTCTATTCCATTCTATTCCATTCTGTTCTATTCTATTCTACTCTATTCTAATTGTCATTTTCTATGCTATTATTTGTTTTCTATTGTATTGTATTGTATTCTATTCTATTCTATTAGTTTTTAAATTCTATTCTATTGTATTCTATTGTATTTTATTCAATTCTATTCTATTCTATTCGTTTTTTAAAGTATATTCTATTGTATTGTATTGTATTCTATTCTATTCTATCCTATTCTGATATATATCGAATTACAGCAATGCACGTCTTTATTCCAACGCTGACTCAAATGTATCGACAAATAATCCTTAAATCCTACATAGTGATTTTGATCATCAGATACCGTTATTGAGAAATAATTGAACACCACGTGTGATTCCTGTTTGTAAATTCTCAGTGCTCTAAATACGGCAGTTTGTTTACAACAATAGACAACCCGATAGAACGTAGATTTTATGTAGCTGTAATATTTTCTATCATAGAGCAATATGAAGCATGCCATTTTGGTTGAACATATCTACTGCGTATTGTCCGTTTGCCAGTTATGATATCTGTTTGGCTCTCATAGAAATTTGAGTTGAAATTCCTGAGAGAAAAACATTTTGTTTGCTTATGCTAAGTTAGCTTGCATTATTTAACATTCAAGCTTCAATACAAGTGTTCTATTTATTTATTAATGATGAAATGCAAATGTTTTCTTCATTTTTTATGGATTTCTTATCTTTGCTGTTTAATTTCCTTTCTTTGTAATCTTTAGTTTAGGCAATCCTCAATGAGTTTCTCTGGTAAATTCGATTCAGCGATTTCCTTTTCTTTTGAGTTTGCCTCTTTATTGTGACATAACCAAAGTGATTACCAGAATTTATGTCAAGCTCAATGGCCGAGTAGTGTGCGGTGCCACTGGCTGCCCCCGACTTGGTCTTCACAAGTGATGCAGATATACGTAAATTCCGGACTATAAGCCGCTACTTTTTTCCCAAACTTTCAACCCTGCGGCTTATTCAGTGATGCGGCCAATTTATGTTATTTTTCTAACAGCCGCCAGCGGCGCTCGAGTACCAAAGGTAAGATTTAGATCGGTGGAATATATGCGCCGAGGAAGACTGCAACTTCTTAGCTTGTGCACAAATTAAATTAGCGTAGACATATCCTCACCATGCAAATTGCAAAAAGAAAGGCACATGACGTAGCTTTCAAGCTTAAAGCAAACGGGCAGTCCGATAAAGAAGGAAATAGAGCATCAAAGTCGTCTTTCTCATACTGGGGAAAACGACTTTGATGATGTCAATTATAGGATGAAGGTGAGGACGGTTTACCGTGGTTTCTGCCAGTACGGTATTATTTTTCCAACAGATCCGTTTACTGTGTTGCGAGCGTGTTACTAGTAGCGTTTTGCTACCCTTCACAGGCACGGTTTGGGATGAAAGTTATAATATTATAATTAAAGCTTTGAAAACTCTCTCGGTGTACCGTCTTTCTTTGTAAATATGTGTAACCGATGTATAATATGTATTTGCACCTGTATATTTTTGTAATGTATTTATTTGAGACATTTATTCCGATATGTTTTGCGAATTAAAAAAGAGGGGGCGGAGCAAACGTGGGCTGACGGGAAGTGGGGTAAAGGTGAGTGAGACCTGTTGTCGCGGCGGACAATAGTGGATATATATTTTTCCCACCCTTACCTTTGAAAATATAGACTTTTTTTCCTTGGATTAGTTTCAACGGGTACCCAAAATCTGAAGGTCTGCATCAAATCTTAAGTACTGGTATCATTTTCTGTTCATTTTGCCGACTGTGGTTTTTAGACTGTGTACTTTATATTCAGTTACAATCGCGGGACTCAAAGCCGGGATTGGGCTAATTTTGTGATTGTGTTACATGTTTTAATGTGGGATGCGGCTTATATACAGGTGCGGCTTGTGTAAGTACAAAATCGGTTTTCCTCCTAAAATTTGGTGGGTGCGGCTTATAATCAGGTGCGCTCTATAGTCCGGAATTTGCGGTATTTACAAATAACAACATTTACTTTTCTACAATACTTCTCTCGCAGGACCACCGCTTCAGTGATGAAATCGACAAGTTAACTGGCTACAAGACACAGTCCATTCTCTGCATGGCCATCTGCAACAGTGACGGAGAAGTCATTGGAGTGGCGCAGGCAATCAACAAAAATCCTGCAGGAATGCCTTTCACCGAGGACGACGAGAAGGTGCAACGTCCTGCTGGGCAGATGGATCTCATACACACATTACATTACCCAAAGTCAGTGGGGCATATGAGTAGAAATAGTGAGAGAAGGTGATAAGCATGGAACATTAAACACATCTAGCTGAGAGATAGTTTGAGGGTAAACAATTTTGGCGTGACTCTCCATGCAGGACGTCGTTTTTCTTTGGAGTGCATTAAAGTACTTTTTACGACTCTTGACTGCAATCTCATGATAAAAAGTTATTATTGAAGGACTTGGGAATGCAGTTGGTAATTCTTGAAAATGATTTACTCAGTAATTGTGTTTCTGATACTGTCCACCTGGTAGCAGGATTAAATTGTTTAACTTTATGATAAACCCTTTGATGTATTTATTTCATTCATTTACGATAATTGTGTTTGCAATTAGGTCTTGCAGATGTATCTACCATTCTGTGGAATATCCATATCCAATGCCAAGCTGTTTTCCGAGTCTCGCAAGGAGTACGAAAGGAGCAGGGTGAGCAAAGCATACACTGGAACATACGGTACATTAGTCGACCACTGCCTCACCTGCAATGGAAATATACATTTCAAACTATATTAAATTGTTATATTTACTCAGTGTTAATGTCCATTTTTTATCTAACTTCACTATTTCGGGATTTTATTTTTTAAAATGACTGTTTTTTAACATTACATTATGACTGTCATGAACCAGAACAGGATCAGGACCCAAACGTGTGACGTTACTCACACAAGCCTTTTATTTTACGGGAAATGGGGAATCATGCATGGTAGGCAGCAGTCTGGTGTGAAATGATAGGAAGCCAGAGGCCGACGAGATCGATACCAAATGCCCGAGTTGATATCGGACGGATCGGGTCGATAACGGACAGGACGGGACAGACAGGATACATAATGAAAAAGGATATCGAAAACAAACAGGACAAACTAGACGGGAACGAAAACTGAAGAAAATAATAAACAGGACAAAAATAGACGGAAACAAAACTGGAAACTGAAATTAAACAGGACAGAATAAATGGGAACAATACTGGACAGGACATATCAACAGGAACAGGACTGACTCAAAACCCACGTCTTGTGGGCCAGAAGTTCGTTGACGGACTGACCAAGGAAAAATGAGAGCACTGAGCTTAAATAGACAGAAAGCCTGTGTGGAGTTTGCATGTTCTCCCAGTTGCGTGGGTTTCCTCCAGGCACTTCGGCTTCCTCCCACATTCCAAAAACACCCATGTCAGGTCAATTGGCCGGTCCAAATTGTCCCTAGGTGTGAATGAGCGAGTAACCCGTCTGTCCCTGTGTGCCCTGCGACTGGCTGGCAACCAGTTCAGGGTATCCCCTGCCCGAAGACAGCTGGGATGGGCTCCAGCACCCCCGTGACCTTACTGAAGATAAGCGGTGCAAATAATGGATGGATGGATGTTTTTTTTTTTTTTCATCTACTCTAATTTCGTCGTTATCCTATTTTTAGTAGCAAAATTTACGTTTATCTGCACTGATAGGGTTTAGAATTAACAATCAATCTATTTTGTGTCACACAGTAATACACTTTGAATTTCAATGACAGTTCAAATGATTGACAAGAAGGTTCATTAAATAAGCAAAGAAAACACAATTCCAGTGTTTTTCAGTTCAGGGGATCCCAAATGCATGGGTGGAAAACAATGTTCCCTCTAATTTTCCACAGGTCTGAGCGTTCACACAAAGTCGGTAAGCAACGCTTGAAACAACAGTGAGCAACCATAATCCCAAGTGTTGCAAGATAATTAAGTATCAAACATGTCCAAAACTTGGCATGAAGTTACATTTTGCTAAGTTTCCGGCAATGCAAAATTATTTTTCTCTTTTGAATGAATTGACTCAAGTACTATTGCAGAGGTTGTACGGCCTACAAACGTCGTTTGTTCTTACAATTCTTTCACAAGCGATCCATTTCTTTTTATTTCCTGATATATTTTGTCGCATAATATTTAATATATTTTTGGGGGCTTATTTAGTCGGTTGTAAGATACAGAACTGTACTTAATCACATTTTTATTGGAAGTACAATGTTGGCAACAAGATTCACTTGATATAATTGGAAATTATTTGAAGCAACACAACCTTTTTCCTTTTTCCGTGTTTTTTTCCACTTTTTAAAAAATTCCTTTAAAAAAAGTCTCATTGTGTTTATTTTTTCCGAGCTGTTACTTTTTTCTTTTTGTTCTTTATTTACTTTTTTCCTACGTTTCTTTCTTTCTGGCTTTTTTTCTAAATTTTTCCTTCTTTTTTTTCTCTTTCTTTTGTTTCTTTTTTTCTCAGCTTTTGACTAATTTTTCATTTTGGTATTTTTTTCTGTTTTGTTCTATTCCCCCCTTCTTTTAAGTCATTTTGTGCATAATTTTACGTAATATTTGGTCATGTTGGGATTAAAGAAGCAAAAACAACCTGAAGAGCCGTTTAGGACCCTTTTAGTGAGCCGAGCCGAAGAAGCCTGCTCTCAACAAACTTTACTAACTTTACTCAACTTCGTTCCGCTTCAACTCGACTTCAAAATACCGCATTTAGGACACAACGTCAGGGGAACCCGTGTATTTTTACCTTCATACACTGTAACTTTGACTTAAGTCGCTTTTAATTAGTAATTTCGAGCCCTCATTTTTGTGCGCTGGCTAGATTTTCTTGTGCGCTGAGAATGTGCGAGCAGTACGCAATTAGAGGGAACACTGGAGTAGAAGCACCTTTTCCGTTACTGGCTTCATCTTGTGTTAAAACTGAGAAGTGCAACAGAGTTGCCCTCAAGCGCCATGTGCGGGCCATATTCAATAAAAACTGACCCGCGGGCCGCAGTTGGACACACCTGGGTTAAGCTAAGACGATAAAACACGGGTTAGCTAAAAAACTACATACTGTAAGCACTTTAGCACAGTTTATATATTGTTCTCTTGCTCCGCCAATCAAATAACGAATAGTTAGTTCATTTATACGTAAAGACTGACTGTGCCTCACCAGACACGAACCCCAAAGCACATCACTACAGTCGATCCAGTAAAGATGGCGTCTTAACTGCATCTTTATGACCTTCTCATGCGTCAGGCTTTACTTGAGGTGGTCAACGATCTGTTCGAGGAGCAGACCGATTTGGAAAAAATCGTGAGGAAGATCATGCAGCGAGCGCTGACCCTTCTTCAATGCGAACGCTGCTCCGTACTTCTCCTGGAGGATATCGAGTCACCGGTAAGGACTTTTAAAAAAAAAGCTTTTTTTCAGCCCTCAAAGAGCAAAGAACAAATTTTACCAGTGCTCCTTCCTGTGACGTGTCATTAAGGTTGTGAAGTTCTCCAAGACGTTTGAGTTGATGTCCCCCTTGAGCAACATGCATCATGATATCAGGTGAGCAGAAGAAAAGCAGTAAAAATACATTATATGGGAAAATAATGTTCCATGTAGGATTGTCTCTTTTTTCTTTTTTCAAAAATATTCACTGTTTTTTTATTAGGACCGACTTTAAAATACACCAAAAGGGAGATAAAGGAGTAAAAATACTCACTACTTAATACAGGTAACATCAGACTTAAACTGGGATCAGTTCCTACCAACCATTAAAATAGGATCTGTTGCCGGGACAGATTCAATTTAGTGAGTACGGTGGTAGATTGGTGTGCCGGTTGGCTGCTGAAATTTCCGCACATGTATCCGGGCTGCCACATGCTAAATTAGAACAATGAGCATCTGCTTAAAAAAATGAGCATCTGCTGGCTGTGATTGAGAGTACGAATGGAGATCGTTTGGATGTTACTTGAAACTGAGGAGATCATTTCTTCCTCATGCCATGAGGCTCTTTAACTCCACCTAGGGGAGTAAAAGCCTACATTAAACCCCACCCCCACATTTGTATATTACCCTATTTTTATTACAGTGTGAATTTTCCGTAGCACTATTTAAAATACTCTATAGCAAAACGTTATATTGGGTATTTTTGTATTCTATATCTTTATTTTATTATTGGGAGTGTGAATTTCCCTACGGGGATGAATAAAGTATCTATCTATCTATCTATCTATCTATCTATCTATCTATCTATCTATCTATCTATCTATCTATCTATCTATCTATCTATCTATCTATCTATCTATCTATCTATCTATCTATCTATCTATCTATCTATCTATCTATCTATCTATCTATCTATCTATCTATCTATCTATCCATCCATCTATCTATCTATCTATCTATCTATCTATCTATCTATCTATCTATCTATCTATCTATCTATCTATCTATCTATCTATCTATCTATCTATCTGTTACTTTAAAAATGTGTTTTTGGCCTTTCAATATGAGCCAGCAATAACTCAAGGTGCAACAACTAATCGATAACTTTTCCCACTACGGAATAATTGTTTGGATACCTCTTGAATTGCACTTTTTCTATATCTTCTGAGTTTGAGCTTCTCAAAATTATGAATAAAATAAGTTATTCATCATCAAACATGTTCCGGTTAATACTAAAATATATTGGTCAATAAAAGGGTTAAGAAAAATTCAATACATTAAAAAAACGCACTATTGGTCAGCCCACAAACGTGGGTGTTATTTTTGTAAATATTATTGACCGTTTTAGGGGTATCCTTAGAATACAGTAGTTGCGAGTAATATTTTTGGGCCTGAGTAGTGTTTTTCTTTTATTTTGAAAAGTAATGATTAAAATGTGTACTACAATGGCTTATTTGAGTATTTTTCAGATATATACTACATTTATCAAAAGGAAATTATATTTAGCACAGCCAACAAAAGAATCCCCAAATGAATTGTTTATTATTAAACTTAAAATATTTCTCCTTTTTTTCCCAATTTACTCTCTTTCCATAGGAATTGAAATAGTTGAAATTCTGTACAGATTCCATCTCAAATACTTCTAACTTTTTATGATCAGAGGTAAACATACGAGAAAAATACTTTTGGATGCATTGAGGGTCAACCAGACATAACATTGTTAATATCTGCAACAAGTTAAGTGTTCTTTCGGCAGTTGCTGTCTGAAATTGAAAGCTTTTTATAATGGCACTTTTCTATGTGCAGCATCAGCATCGAGAAACTGTCATGCTCTGATTGGTTGATCAACAATAGCATCGCTGAGCTGGTGGCCTCCACGGGCCTGCCTGTTAACATCAGCGATGTGTGTCAGGACCCGCGCTTTGATGCTGAGGTCAGTTTAGCTCCAAGCTTCCTTTCACATTTTTATGAAACTGCTTTAAATCTTTGCTCATATCAACACTGTGGTCTTGAATTATATGAGTTATAGGCAGTGTCCAAACAACACATCTAGTTAAGTTAATTTGTATAGCCCTTAATCACAAGGAGTCTGGAAGGGCTGCACAGACCACAGATTATTGCAAACTACAGACTACAGTGGAACCTCGGTTTTCGAACGCCTCTCAGTTCGGACAAATCGGTTCTCGACCAAAAATTTCGAGAAATTCGAACGCCGGTACGCTAGGGGCGATGCTGAGCGGCGTACGGGTGTAGATTGCCCCCACCCCTCGTGAAGAACTGTTGTCACATGAACGTGCACTTCTTTTTGCTTTCGTTTTTAATATCGGTTAACGGAGTGTTTTAACCCCTAATTATGCCTCGGAAGAAGGTCGGTGCACGCAGCAAAGTTGCTACAGGTGAAAAAAGAAGAGTAGTGCGTACAACTATTGCATTGAAGAAATAATAGCAAAATATGAAGATGTGCGAGTTTGAAACTGCTTTAAATATTTAAAGCATGGCTTCTACAGACCACCACAAAGGTAAGAAATCCTATTCATAAATCTTTTCTTTATCCTTTAACCCAGGGGTGTCAAACTCATTTTAACTCGGGGGCCACACGATAGATCAAACATTATGTTGGGGGCCGGACTAGGAGATTAAAGAGAAAAAAAAAAGGATAGAATAGAATAGAATAGAATAGAATAGAATAGAATAGAATATACCTTTTTTGTCATTGTTACAAAATGGGTTAACATATTGTGACAACGAAATTGGGCATGACACTCCAGTTTCACACATTCACAATGAGGTAAAAAACCAAGAAGATAAAGGAACAGAGAAGATAAGGTTATAAAACAAGGAGGATAAGGTCGTAGTTATAATTTACACAATATTTACACAAGAAATGTCGGCATGTAGGATGTTACATACAGTTTGGTATCGCAAAGGTTTGTGCAATATGCATTTGGTGCAAAAATAGTCATAATGTGCAAAAATAGTCATCATAAAGATGGTGCGCCGCCCGGGAAACGAATCCGGGTTGCAAGAACAGGAATCTTGCATGATACCACTACACCAGCTGCGCAAAGGGAGATAAAGAGATAAAAGAGAGAGGGAGGGAAAAGGAGTGAGGGCGGTACAAAGAAAGAAAAAGAGAGAGAGGGAGAGAGCGTGAGAAACAAAAGATAAAAAGTCATGAGAAAGGGGAAAAAGAAAGGGAGAGGAAGAAAGAAATCCAAAGAGAAATAGAAAGACAGAAGGAGAGAAAAGAGAAAAGAAAGCGCGAAGGGTAGGAAGAGAGAAAGAGAAAAGAGAGAAAAGGAAAAAAGGAAGTTAGAGCAAAAGAAGTTAAAAAGACACAGAGAGAGAAAGAAACAAAGAGCAACAAAGGAAGAGAAAAAGAGACACAGAGAGTGAAAGAGAGTGGGAGAAAAGGGATGGAAAAGAAAGAGAGAGAGAGAGAGAGAGAAATACAAGTACAGTGTCTTTGTTCGAGGCACCTGGCTTTGGCAACATCAAGGTGACATATTTCAACTGGCAGCTTGTTTTTCTCTTGTGCTTCTCTGAGTGTTGTCTGGCGGATTCAATCCCTTAGCGGGCCTGATCCGGCCCGCGGGCCGCCTGTTTGACACCTGTGCTTTAACCGCTCACCACTTGTTGTGGAGACCCGGGTGCTAAATGACGTGTAAACGACCTGATTTTTTTATTTTTACACGTTCATGTTAGCGTAATCTTTCGTTCGGAAGATTACGCTAACGCGAACGTACGATTAGCCTGGGTTAGCTTCATGTTTACGTTCTTGCTAAACACTCAGGGTGTTAGAACGGATTAAAACGATTTTACATTACTTTTAATGGGAAAAACGATTTTCCGTGATCGACCAAATCGGTTTTCGAACAGGGTTCTGGAACGGATTATGGTCGAGAACCGAGGTTCCACTGTATTATTACACCATCTGTTTACAAATACCACATTAAAAACAGATAAACCGATTTCTAAGGATGACGCCCACTCAAAAAAAGAAAAAAACAGCTCACCAATCAAGAATGTGGACCGGATCTCTAGCAATGAATTCATCTTTGCTCAGTAGTATTTCAATAACTATACTAATCAACACAATTTGTGTTCTTAGGCTGATCAAGCCTCTGGGTTTAATATCCGATCAGTGTTGTGCGTGCCCATCTGGAATCGGACCCATCAGATTATCGGTAAGTTTTGGTATATCAGATGAATCTCACATTTTTCAAGGCGATAGAAGACCTTACTGTTGCATTCCATATACATATACAAGCTAGGGATCCATTTAGAAAACAATGATGCAAAAATAA